>NW_026000221.1:12671658-12716564 GCF_001458135.2 Marmota marmota marmota
ATCAACTAATATATATATATATATATATTTAAGTGTATTTTTATGCAATTTGTCAAGAATTCAATTATGAAAACATATTCAAATGATTATAATATCTTCATATGAATAAAATTAACATAAATATAGCAAATACATTTAGAAAAAAAATTTTCTCCACCAGCTCCCCATGAAACTGGTAGCTCTCATTTGAATACTAAAAAAATTAACTGTAACAATCAGAAACTCAAGAATGTGCTCTGGGAGCACGAACTTTTCTGCTGCCAAACAAACTCCTGGAAAGTGGCAGAAATAACCTAGACACTCTGCTAATTTTGTTTCTTTTCTCACTTTGAGGTCTGACCTCAGAGATGGTGACATTTAAAATTGACTCATTGTTCATTGTCCTAAAAGAAATGGTGCATGTGAATCAGAAATGGCTATAGCCTTGACTGGATTATTGGCCAAAGAAAAAATAATTTAGAAATTCACAGCAGATGGTAACATAAGGACAATGTTTATAACTATTTACAGTCATTAATTATCCAAAATCATAATGAGAAATATTGCAAATGTGAACAGATTTTGAAAAGTAGGAGTAAATATTTCAGAATACCAAATAAAAACAAATCCAGTCTAGATAAAGAGAAATTTAATTAAAAGAAGACTATCACAGTAGAGAGTACACATTGATCTCAGGATCTGTTGCTACTCAAAGAAAACAAAAGCAAAAATCTTACTTTTATAAGGAAAGATAAGCAGAGCCAACAGGGATTTTTTTTTTCCTTTATAATGAATGAACAGGGGGTGAAAAGATAGTGTTACTGGGGTTCAAGCAAGATATTTTCTTGCTGACTTCAACTCATTCTTTCTATGAGCTCTGAAGATAGGATGTTCTCCATTTCAATGCTTTCTCGGACTCAGGAAAGCCAATGTCGAGGTAAGGAGAGAAATCTGACTGTAGTTTGACCAATGCAAGGCAGTGAAAGCAACAGATTCCAAAACGCATGCACAATACAGGAAAAGTGTTTTGCCACTTCAGTTAGGACTAGACCAGTTTTCTTTACTCTCAGCTATGCTGTATTCTCTTCTCTAATATACACATTTTTACATATTAATAACAACATCAAGACTCATCTATAGTATTACCAAATCATGTATTTAAAGACAATAATATTATTTAGTAGGTTTGACCTATTATGAAACAACATTTATAACCCATTGATTGATTTTGGTCATCTTAATTTAAATGTTATAAAGAAAAATGCATTTATACATAGGAAAGTATTTAATTGAAAATACATGGAATTGTCTCTTGGCCATATAGTTTAATTTTTATTTGAACTTTAATTTCTCATGATATCTTATATTGATTAAATTAACTAATTAGTTTAATATTTTATTGTTCCAAAGATTAAAGTATATTAGGGGGTCATAGAAGATATTTCTAACTCAACAGTAAGGACAAAAGCAATCCCAATTTGTACTTGGAATTCACAAAATTATTTTATATCCAGCTGTCATCTAACCTAACCTTTAATTCTTTAAATTACATTAATTAAAAATACCTGTGATATCTAAAAATTTTATTTGGATAATGCCTGTGGATTTATGTGACATCTAAGGATTTTTTTTGATGGGAGGAAGGTGATAATAAGCATATCTGCTTTTATTTTATTTTAGTAAATTTCATCAAAATGTAATTCAACAGAATTGCATTTATATCTGGTTGCCATTTAACCTCCTTTTAGATCTTAATTACATATGATAAATCATCAATAGTACAGATAAGCTTCATCATATTCCAGAAAAAAAAATGATTTTCTCAAGTTGGACTTTCTTGGGTTTGGGGAATATAGCAAAGCAGTTTACTGAAAGTAATTATTTATGTTTCAAAACTACTCTTAAATGATTTAAATATTTTCAGTTTACAGATGACTTATTACCAAAAAATATACAGTAAAAGTTTATAATTACCTCAGTAAAATGATGATTATCATTGTGCTTTGTAAAAGATAATGTGAACAAATAAACAGAAGTCCTTGCAGGGATCCTCCACCCTCACAAAGAGAAGGGCAAATACTGAGTTGAAAAAAACTGGAAAATGTGCCACTCATGTATTTCTACATGTCCTTATTTAAAAATTCATTTCTTAAAATAGTTTTCTCATCCTTCCACTGTCACTGTGTAGAAACATTATTTCTCACTCGTCAGATTCTGTTACTATCTCATCAACTACTAAGGGATTAAGGTCCCTGTCTAGCAGATCTCTCTGCAGAGCTTTATCTCCTCTAATACACATTCGGATAGCAGATTCATCCTTCTAAACATTACTTGTGCTGTGCTGATCTTTCTCAAAAACCTACAAAATTTCCTAATGGCCTGTCACATTGAGTTCATGTTCTTATGCCTTTTCTTATCAATTTATTCAAAAAAATGTGTATTAATTTTTACTTTTGCTCTAGCTCCTCAGAGAATTCTCAGACAACTATTACCTGGACTCATTTTAAAGCAGAGTGAGAATCGTAGGGCAATGTAGTACAGAATTAAAGAGAGAAGAAAAAAAGAATATGTAGAAAAGGAAAATATTTTTAAGAAGAAGAAATAAAAACAAAAGAAAACATTGATTGAACTTGGGAATTCAACTAACAAAGGAACATTGGCAGAGGAACTCTATCCCCATAGCCCTATTTATGTTATTTTTGAGGCAAAGGAAACCAAGGGAAAGCTATCATGCTGGGGGCAGAACGACAATGATCAAAGTGGGTCAGCAAGGAAAAGTGAGAGAATTCTTGATATATGAGTACAATACCTCTGGATGTTTAAAGATTCTTTGACAAATTTTAGTTCTTTTTGGTGAAATAAAAATTTTGCTAGATCTGCCTCAGTTTAGTGAACTAGGAAAACTTTAATTTTCATTTTACTTTGTTTTGAAGTGCCATTATCACAGAGTGAAATCCTAAGAGTCTGGATTCATAACTATGTTGAAATAATAATTTTAACCTGATTTGCCCCTTCAGAAACACTGCAAGAAAAATGCCCTTTGTTTTGTCACTAACCCCTTCAAGTGCCTCCTCAAAATTTCTTTTATGCAATCCTTCAAAAATGCTACAAGTCCTTACTAGATATTTAAGAAAGCAGGGGGAGAAAGAAATGTGGAGACAATTATCAAGGTATGACACAGTTTGCAGTTAGATAAAAGCAAGAATTTCTGGTGTGCTATATTGCACAACATACTGTCTGGTTCAAAAAGCTAGAAAAGGGATTTTAAATGTTTTTACCACTAGGAAATGACAAATGTTTGATTTAACCTGATTTAACCATTACACAGCACATTGAAGCATCAATGTGCTTTGTTTTGTATATCAGTTTAGTAAAAAAGAAAAAATCAATTTAGTAAAAAAAAAAAATGGAGTAGGTATATTAATTTCACCCAAAGTAGATATCAAAACAAAGAGCTTTACTGGTCAAAAGAGGACATGATATATCAAGGATTATCTTTTATAAATCATTAATAACAAAAGTGTACATACTTAAAAACAGAATTTCAAAGTTAGGTGAGACAAAATTGATAGAAATTAAATAGGAACTAGATAAATTTGAAAATATAGTTGGATACTTGAGCATGCTTCTAACACGAGCTGATAGAACAAGTGCCTATAAAATGAGTAAAGATAAATGTCTTTTTAAATTGATTTTATTTTTTTAAATACATGACAGTGGAATGCATTACAATTCTTATTACACATATAGACCACAATTTTTCATATCTTTGTATATAAAGTATGTTTATGCCAATTCATGTCTTTATACATGTACTTTGTGGTTTTTTGCATTACAATTCTTATTACACATATGTACCACAATTTTTCATATCTCTGTTTGTATATAAAGTATGTTGACACCCAATTCATGTCTTCATACATGTACTTTGGATAATGATGTCCACCACATTCTACCATCCTTACTAATCCCCTGCCCCCTCCCTTTTCCTCCCACCCCTTTTCCCTGATTAGAATTCATCTAATCCTCTCATGTTCCCCCTCCCTACCCTACTATGTGTCAGCCTCTTTATATCAGAGAAAATATTCGGCATTTTTTTTGAGGGGGGGTTGGATAACTTCATTTAGCATTAACTTCTCTAATGCCATCCATTTACCTGCAAATGTCATGGTTTTATTCTCTTTTAATACTGAGTAAAATTCCATTGTATATATATGCCACATTTTTTAATCCATTCATCCACTGAAGGGGATCTAGGTTGGCTCCACAGTTTAGCTATTGTGAATTGTGCTGCTATAAACATTGATGTGGCTGTGTCCCTGCAGTATGCTTCTATACAGGTCTCACCTAGATGGAATACAACATCTCAGAGAATGTGAGAGGACCCCTATACAAGTGAATTTTTGTAGAAATCACCAGCTCTGTGACCACCAGCACAGATGTCTTGAATAACACTGTCAACAATCTTTACTTAATTAACACTATAGCCCCTCTCAAATGTAGTGAATTGTTTTTATGGCAAAGATTTGAAGTAATTTTCTTTGAAAAGTGATAGTCTTTTTAATAAATGGTATTGGAGTACTCAGACATGCATACACTAAAAAGTTAATCATGATTAACATCTTTCACAATTGAGAGAGACATTAACTTCAATGCACTACAGACTTAAGTATAATACCATAAAATATCTAGAGAAATTATGTGTGTGACTTTGTATCTGATGATGATTTTAGATATAACACAAAACACATGATACACAAAAAAGTAAGTTGGTAAAGTAACATTAATCAGATATAAACTTTTGTCTTTGATGGACATTGGTAAGAGAATGAAAATAAAAACTATGGAATGAGAGAAAATATTTCTAATTTTATTTCTGGTAATAAATCTGATACAGAATAAATAAAGAAATTAAAAACCTGTATAAAGAATATAAGTGCTCAATTTTTTAAAATGGGCAAAAGTTCTGAACATATACTTCTTCAAAGAAAGTATGTATGTGGCAAATAGGTATATGTAGGTTGCTCAATATCATTAGTAGTTAAGTAATATAAAATGAAACCACAAAGAAATATCACCACACGCCCATCAGAATGGCTAAAACAAACAATTAAAACCAAATGAGGGCTGGGTTGTGGGACAGTAATAGAGCTAGTATGTGTGAGACACTGGATTTGATTCTCAGCACTACATATAAATAGATGAATAAAATAAAGGTCCATCAACATCTTAAAAAATGAAACAAAACAAAATCTTGTAAAGTGCTAGAGAAATGTGGAGCATCAGAAAGTTTCCTATATTGTTCACTGATGGGGATGCAAAATGGTTCAGCCTTTATGGAAGATATTTTGTCATTTTGTTTTAAATTAATAGGCACTTATATATGTGATTCAGCAATACCTTTATTTACCCAAGTGAATTAAAATTTATCTTTACATAAAAACTCACATGTAACATCATTTATACTCATCAAAAACTAGGAACAATGTATATACTCATCATCAGGTAAATGAATAAACAAAATGTGAAATGAAATGCCTATTCAATGAATATCTTTATACAATAAAAGGAAATGAAATATTTAAAGAAGAACTAATGCCAACACCCCTTAATTTATTACATGAAATAAAAAAGGATGAAACACATCCAAATCCATTCTGTAAAGCCAGTATACATTCATATCAAAACAAGATAAGGATATAATTAAGGAAAAAGTACTACAGAACAATATACCTGATGAGCTTAGATGGAAAAATCTTTAATAAAATATCAGGAAATAAGAAGATTTACATCACTATCATTTCTGTTTTTATTCCAGAAATGCAACAGTGATTGCATATATGCAAATCAATTAATGCAATTCATCACATTAGTCGAATTAAGACCAAAAAAATCACTTAGTCGTCTCAATAGATGTAGACAAGGCTTTGAAAATATTCAGCACCTCTTTATGAGACTGAAAAACACTGAAGAAATAAGTATAGAAAGAACCTACCTCAACATCATAAGACCTATATATGAAAAACACAAAACCAACCTCATGGTAAATGATAAAAACTGAAAAAAAAATTCCTTTAAAATCTGGGACAAGCATAATGGAGGTTCCTCAAAAGACTGTGCATGGAACTACCATATGACGCAGCTATACCATTCTGTAGTATTTATCCTGAAGAATTAAAGTCATCATACTACAGTGATACATGCCTACCCCCAGCTTAAACCAGCACAATTCACAATAACAAAACTGTGGAACCAGCCTAGAGGTCCATCAATGGATGAATGGATAAAGAAAATATTGTATATATACACAACACAATTTTATTCAGCCATAAAAAGAATAAAATTACATAATTTTCAGGAAAATGGGTGGAACTAAAGATCATTATGTTAAGTGAAATGAGTCAAACTCAGAAGGTCAAGGATCCTATGTTTTCCCTTATTTGTAAACTAGAGAAGAAAAGGAAAAAAATGTTGGAGGTAGATCTCATGAAAATCAATGGGACACCATTAGAGGAAAGGAACCAAGGGTGGAGAGTAGGAAGGGAGGGGCTTTATAATATCTGACTGGGATGGGGAGTGATATTGGCCACATCATATTGACATATGTGTATCGTGTACATGTATAAATATGTAACAACAAATCACATCAGTATGTACAATATAATGCACCAATAAAAAATGGGAAGAAAAGCAACTACTAAAATAAGTAATAAAATTTAAAACAAAACAAAACATGGACTGAAAACTTTTCTAGTCATATACAAATTTCCCCCTGGCCTATTTGGGTAGCTATATGACTTCCTGCATATAAATGTAAGATAATTGAGAAAAATGTGATGAAACTAAGTAAAAACAAAGCCATGACTTCCTGAAAGTAGAGAAAGCAGACTGCTTAGGCTTGGAGATATCAACAGAATAGAAAAGAGATGGTGATGATGAGGCACAATCTTAGTATCTCCTTCAGAAGTCAGAGTTAAAAGAGAAATATGTGTCATTTTTCTATAAATGAATGCTATATCTGTACTTTCCTGAGGTCCTGGAAGGAGATGTTTTGGTCCTCTTTTTTTACCATAAATATATATAAAACTTCAGTTTTAGTTTTAATGATAAAATATATGTAATTTTTTTAAATTTTTATGCATAGTAGACAGACATATTCTAATACACTATTAATATCTAAGATGCCATGCATTTTAATAATTAGTATGCATTTCAGCTTCCTTTTCAATACCTGTGTTTCCACATCTAGAAAAGTGCCAGGTATATGGTGAGTACTTGATGAAGGTTTGCTGAATGAATAAATTTCATTTGTCTAATCTTTTCCTCCTTTTCTATCTTCCTTTGCACTTCATGTCTTTTTCAAAAACTGCTTGAAAGGTTATTAAAATATGAAGATAGTATATTTTGAAAGAAAATAGATACTAATTTACAAGTATGTTAAAAGAAAATATATTGTATTATAGGCACTTGGATATTTCTATCTTCGGGGAGGGGGGGCATATCTTTCATTCTACAGATGATGAGACTGAGATCAAAAGAGAAAAACATATTACCCATTCCTTATTCATTGGTTCAGTCTTATTAAAATAATTTATCAGATTTCCTACAAGATAGTTAAAAATCAAAAGCCTCAATATTATTTATTTAGAGCATTGCATTTTTCCCATTAATGTGCTAGCAAGGTGGTGAATGATTAGTCAATGTAAGAAATTTACCCATAAACTTAAATCTAATCATTAGAATAACAGATAATAATGATTTATTTGTCCTTAGTGTTAAATTATGTTGAAAATAAATTTTCCACATAGAAAAATAGAGTAAATTTCAACTTTTTGTTTTTTAATTGAGGATGAAACCTACGGCCTGGTCATACTAGGCAATCACTCTATCATTGAGCTATATGCCTCCACTTTTCAAATATTGCATAGATAAGCATTTTATAAGAGAAACAATCAGAATGTGAGGACATTAGAGTTATTTCAATGCATGTTTCCTGGTTGTGCAAGGGAGTAGTACGTCAAGTTTTAATAATAACTTTAAAGTTTTATGGCATATTTGAAAATGTGTATTTGTGTACATGTTTGTGTGTTATTGTGGGGTGGACTGTTTCAGGTTTTTATTCCATATGTAGTTGCTTTGCATTTTTTTCCCAATTAATCTTTAATTTTTAGCATAACTTAGATCATATCAAACTCAATTAGTTGGAAATTTTGGTGAAACACTACCTAAAATTTCACTAAATACTTCTGTGTGCCACAGATCTTTTCTTAATTTTAACAGCACTACAGAAAATGCAATTAAAGGGACAGTACCAACAACATTTTTGAAAAATGCTACTTTTAGATAAAGAAGAAGTCATCAGCTTTAAATTCTCTATGGGTAACTTTACCATTTCGATATACATATACCAATCTCCTGATCCTAGACAAATATCCTGAATACCTCCAGAAAAGAAAATAGGCTTTTGGTTAAGAAAGAATGGACTGGAAAACAAAATTGTTTAACCCAAGGAGGCTAGACATTACCTTGGTAACACTAACACTGGAAAAAATAAAATAAAGCAATGTCTATCATATACCTTGTGGTTGTTAATTTTCTGTTAACTTAAGTGAATTATGGAGTGCCAAGATTAAATGTTATTTCTGGGTGTTTCTGTGAGGTTTTTTCTGGATGAGATCAGCATTTGAATCAGTAGACTAAAGCAAAAGATTGTCCTCTGCAATATGGTCAGGCATCATCCAGTCCTTATAGGGCTGAAATAGCAGAAAAGACAGGGGAAGAGAAATTCATCCCCCTTTTCCTTCCTCACTGTTTGAGCTGGGACATCTACTCTTGAACTGGGATTTAAATTGTTGATTCCCCAGATTTTCCAGAGTTCAGAATCAGAAAAGAACTACACTCTTGTTTCCTGTGTCTTCAATGTAGTAGATAGCAGATGCTAGGGCTGTCAGCCACTACAATATGTGAGACAATTCCTTACAATAAGTCTCCTTTTATATCTATATATCTATTAATATGTCTATATGGATTCTTTTCTCTCTCTACCTCCCTGCCTTTTCTCCAACTGGTTGCTTTTCTGGAGAATCCTGACTAATACATACTGGAAACATATCTTTCTGGTGTGTGTATGTATCTGGGGGAGGGCTCAGTACTATCACTTCTGTATTATCAAAGTTGCTCCCGTCCTTCATATACCCTCATATTTTTGTTTATTCGTCCTCTACTGTAACCCTTAACTCATGGGTTGTAATTTGGTGAGAGATTTAGTTCGTTTTAACTATTCAATAAATATTTATATTAATAAAACTCCTTGGAGCAAAAATAAAAGGTAAGTATTTTTGAATGTGATATTTTAGGTCCATAGTTTTATAGAAAAGAATTAAATCAGCAAGATTATAAGTAGTGCCTTGCCAACTGGGAGACAGTTCTTAATGTATAATCAACATATTTGTTTTGTAATGATAGAAATGTCCAACTTACTGAGAATGTTGTAATTCTGGAAGTCTTGGGAAGGATCATCTGACTTAATTTCCTTTTAAACACTCTGTTTCTAAATGACAGTTATGTTTAGAATCATCTTTTTATAAGATATGTTTTCTGTAAACCTAATGTAAACTACTTGCAGGGCATTGTTAAATAGGTAGACATACTTTCACGAAGTTTGTGTTAGAAATACTATTACCTATTATGAATGGAGCACGCAGAGATCCTTCTGTGTGGATACTGGATGGAGTCTCACTAACTATCCAAACTGCAATCTAATTAAGATAAATAGTCCAAAGAATTTCCTTGATAATACCATATTAGCATGTGATAAAAATGAAAATAAGTTACACACTAACTCCTTTTTATGTCTAAGGATATAACATCTGTCTATGTATCAGAGTTAGGGGAAAAAGTAAAAGGATTTGGTATGTGAGTACTAAGTCCAAGAACAATGGCATTTTATAAGTGTGCCATCATATTTTATGATAGCAATACTCTATCATTTATGGTTTAAAGTGATCTTATTAGAATTCAGGGAAGATTTTCAGACACTGATCTCCTTTTCAAAAATTTGCAATAAAATAGTATTCAAAAATCTTGTTGCTTCCTATACTGTTGGAACCCGTGTATGAACTGCAGATTTTATTTGAGCCATTAAGGCAGGGAAGCTGCTTTTCTGGGAACTTCTGGGTGAAATTCCCCAGTGGGAGAAAGCCTTGATAATGATAGTGCCCTGCCTTAGCTTACAGCCCTAGGTTCAAAGGCAGCTGCCCAGAGATGGACATAACCTGCCAAGCTCCAAACAACTTGCTTTCTCTGCTGTTTTCCTAAAGAAGCTCCTTACTGAATCCCTTTGGTGTGGACTGGTATAAATAAAGATTCACCAGCTTTTCTCGTTTTTAGGATCAGACCCACCAGGTCTCTTTCACTCATCAGGCCCCTGCTTCAATTAATTTCCTGCAGTTTTTTGTCTTTATTTCATAATATTCTTTCCGTAGCTTTTATTCCAGCTGTCCCATACCTCCCATGGTTACCCACTCCCTCCCCACGCAGGACATGGGCAGAACTATTCTTTAAAATTATATTTCAGATGATATCAAAGGGATATTTCCAAATCAAATATTTCCCTTAAAATTGTGTATAGCTAGACCAGAAAAGAAATTTCAAAAATTGATTTATAAAGACAAGTAGATACAGATAAATTGATAGGTAAATGTGGTATTATATTATACATATTGAATCATGCATACAAGGGAAGCTTTTTCTATCCTACTGCTGTGTCTATGTACAATAGCAGGCAAGTGATCAAGGTGTGGTGTCCTAAAGAATCAATAGTCTTTGGGTCTCAAGTTGGAAGGTCTATTACTCCGGTATGTTGGCTTTGGTTCCTGTCAGATTACTTGGTGAGTGGGACTGCCTCTGCAAGATTCCCAGGTGGGTGGGACCATCAAACCTCAGGAAGCCAGGTCACAGGGCCACTTTAGAAGTCAGTTATCAGATGGAGGATCTGTTATCAGGGACAAGGACAGGAGTGACTCTCACCAATCAAAACATGATTAAATCTTGGCCTCGTAGAATGAATTTGGAAGTTCTCCCTCTTTTTCTATTTCCTGAAGTAGCTTGAAAAGTATTGGTATTAGTTCCTCTTTAAAGGTTTTGTAAAACTCTGCTGTATACCCATCCGGTCCTGAGCTTTTCTTAGNAGGGGAGGGGATGGGGGATAGTAGAGGAAAGGAAAGGCAGCAGAATACAACAGACACTAGTATGGTAATATGTAAATCAATGGATGTGTAACTGATGTGATTCTGCAATTTGTATATGGGGTAAAAATGGGAGTTCATAACCCACTTGAATCAAAGTGTGAAATATGATATATCAAGAACTATGTAATGTTTTGAACAACCAACAATAAAAAAATTAAAAAAAAAAACATGATTAAATCTTTTTTAAAAAAAAATGGGCCAATAATCTGAAAAGACATTCATAAAAAAGAACACCAGTGGCCAACAGGTAGGTTTTTAAAATCCTCAGAATCACTAATCATCATAGAAATGCAAATCAAAACATCACCAGGTATCACCTCATATCTGTTAGGATGGCTTGTATAAAAATGGCCAGAGATAAGTATTAGAAAGGATGTGGAGAAAAGGAAACCCTTACATGCTGTTAGTAAAAACACAAATTGATGCAAAGATTATGAAAACATTATAGAGATTCTTCCACATATTAAAGTTAGACCTACCATATAAAAATTCAGCCACCTCTCTTCTGGGTATGTACCCAAAGGGAATGATACCTCCCTTCAGAGATACCTTCATATAACACCTGCATTACAGTATCGGGAGGGGGGGGAGTAATTATAATACTACATTTTTCTTTTTATCTGAAAAAAGGGCTTTTTTTCAATATTTTAACTAACAAATTAGAAAGGCTCAACATGGCAAATTTCAAGCTGGATACAATGATGCATACTTGTAATCCCAGCTACCAGAAAGCTTAGGCAGGAGTATAGTTCAATCCCAGACTGGGAAACATAACAAGACCTAGTCTCAAAAATACACAAAAATACAAAATTCAAACATCAATAAGCTTTCACTATTTGAATCCAAGCTGCTGGACCTATGATTTATTCTTGTGCCTGCCCATCATCAATTGCAGTGATAAATAACTCAGATCCTAAGGTTGGAAAATTGGTTTCATTGGTTACTCCTTCTTCTTTCATTTTCACAAGAAATGTTACATGAATTTTGTCTTATTACCTTTCTCTTCTCTCAGTTCCTGGATCTAGAAATACAAAAGAACAAAGGGAATCTCATCGTAAGACAAAGAAGGATAACCCACATTTATGTTGATGATAAAAAGATTGCTGTAGCTGAGTATTGAAAAGGGACAAAGGATATCGGTGCTAATTGACCCTATCGCATCACATCCTGTAAGACACCAGCTGCACTGAATAACTAAGGGATGCTGAAGAAGAAAAGTGTTCTACTCCTAATAATCTTTCAGAATTTTAGCTTCCTTCACTGCTATTATAGCTTGTGGTTATATTAGTATTTAATGGTTACAATACATTCCTCTCCTGCCACCATTAAACCTTTCTTTAGTCATTAATTTGCAGTGACTAACCTTTTATATATTGTGACAAAACATTAAATCTGTCATTGACATGGCATCTTCTCCTTTGTCATCCTAGAGAGATAAAAAATAAACTTTTTAGTTTCAAAATTTTTAAGATAAAATTGCAATATTTGGTATTTTGGAGAATACATTGTGGTTTTGTAAGGTGCTTCACTGATTTTATAGTCTCTAATTAAACACCAGAAAACACCACCCACTGTATAGTGTGTAGAAAGTCTCCATCATTCTTGGTTTCAACTTTGTGTGGTTTATACCAATTGGTGTCAGTTCAAGACCCACACTGGTTATTCTCAAACTATGAGGCCAGGGTGAGTATGTCATTCTGGTTTTTGTTAAGTGATTTTTTTTCTTTATGATGCATGATAGAAAAAGTGTTTCATTTAAAAAAAAAGAGTCAAGGCAGTCAAGCAATAGTTCAGCTCATGTATTAACTAACTAGTTATTTTTTTCTTCAAATGGAATATATTGAGGTGACAAAATTGTTATGATTGTCAGTCTGTTGAGGTTCAATTGATACTGTTCATATATTATTTTAAATTCTATTTTCATTTTACTTGAACTCAGGTCTTTGTGAGGTAAAAATTAAACTATGTAATTTCTATAAGACAGCAGCTTTATGGTGAGAATTTTACATAGCCTTTGGGAGAAAAGACAGTTGCTGACCGGGGATATGTAAAGGATTTGCCAAGCGGTACTGAGGGTACACTTGATGATACTGCTGACGCTGGGGAACATACATATTTGTGACACTAATTCCGACAGATCTGTAATTGTTTCTGGCACTACTTAGCAACCCATGTTTAAAAGCTTAATTGTGTTAATAAAACACAATGTAACCAAGAGTTAATTGTATTTATTTAAAAAAAAAACAGTCAATTCAACTCTACTTTACTGCTTGGATACTTGATTACTTCCCTGCTTGAATTCCTTTTCTCTCTCTCTCTCTCTCTCTCTCTTTCTCTCTCTCTCTCTCTCCATTGCTTGCTGAATAGATAAAATTCTTAGTTTAATATTCAATACATACACCAAGACCCCATGCAAACACATTTTTCTTCATCCCATTTCACTCTTAGCAATGATTATTTTCCATTCTGCTTTTTACATTCTGAACTGACAATTCCATAGAGAACCCATTGTATTCTAGCTTTTATAACTTTACCCATGATTTTCTCTTCCTCTAACTTCCACATCTCATATATTATCATGACACTATCATTTATTTCACAACATGAGAGGAAATCCCCAATGGTTTGAAAGATCGTAGGATTATTATTGTTACTCAAGGCTAATATTTATCCAAAATAATATCCATAAAGCCACTGTGAAGCCTAAGTCACACTATCATCAGGCTATTTTTTTTTTAATCTTACTTTACAAGTGAGTAAACAGGGGCTAAAAGTGATTCCATTGTTTGTCAACTACAGTGGAATTCTGTAGTATTGTCAAGTTAGTATTGCTGGAACTCTCTTTCATTGATTTTTCTTAACTGTGTTAGGGTTGGGAGTGAGCTTTAAGATAAATTTGTGTTAACAGAGACTAGTGTTGACTCCTGTCATACACAGCTAAATCAGATAAAATATGTCTAACATACTTTTTAGACTTTCTGAGACAGAGATCCTTGAGAGAAAGAAAAATGAAGTCATTTTCATATATTTCTCAACTGATCTTCTGAGAAGAGTTGTATGCTTTGCACTTTAAACACCCCATCACTGAGATGCATCCTCTGATCCCTGATAATGCTCTTAAAGTAGGTTACAAAGGTGAAAATCAGGATTATCAAGCTACATAAGACTTGCAGGACAGCATATGAGTCAAAAGAGGACAGCACCGAGAGACAACTTTGGAGATGTGCAGTGTTTTACTTGTATCTTCAATGTAGTAATGATCGGTGCATTTGTATGAGTTGACTGAACGAAACAGAGAATGAAGTGGTAAAATAATCAGTAAATTTCATACAGGGCTCTTATAATCAGAGTGAAAAGTGTCTTCATATGTGTGGGGCAACACACTCAGAAGAACAGTGGTGGAAAAAACTAGTGCTAGATAAAAGTCCCATATAACACAGCCTGAAAACACTAAAGACTAAAAGACTAAAACTCTTGTAACTTGATTTCATTGTAGACCAAAGCATAGAAATAGTAAAAGGAATAAAAATTGTTCAATTCCCAGTAAGGTAATTGCAGCATAGTCTCCTCCACAAAATTTAAATGTTGAAAGCTGATATCCAAGATGTTATTTTTGGGAGGTAGGGCCTTTGGAGATATGTATGGGGTTATTGCCTTTACAAAAGAGGCTCCAGAGAGCTCCCTTGGTCTCCTCCACCATGGAGGATACAGTGAGAAGAGAGTCATCTATGAAATGGGAAGTGGAGCCTCATCAAACACCAGATCTACTGGCATATTTATCTTAGACTTTTCAGTCCTAGAACTGTGATAAATAAATGTTTCTTGTATAGGACTCACAGTTTTTTATATTTTGTTGTAGCAGCATGAACAGAACACAACCATGAATTTCAGACTCCATTGTATGCTTAAAAGAACCATGCATGGTGGGTGGGAAAATACCACCATAATAAAGAGAAAAGTTGATTAATAGAAAGTGACCCAGGGATAACACAGATAATGAAAATATTGGAGGACTAATAATAGAGGTAAAATTAGATGGATACCTAAAAGTTCATATAAATTCTATGCTTTATTTTCAAAAAGGCAGAAAAGAGACTGGGCATGTTAGGCATGGAAGATACAAAAGCAACCCAGCTTGAAATTCAAGAGATGAAATTTTTATTTACTAGAAAGAAAAAAAAAAACACTGGCTGGGTTTAACAGCAGATAAAACATTTAAGATGAAAAGATTAAGGAATTTGAAGAGACTGAGGCAGAAAACATCCAAAAGAAAACACAAGAAGAAAAAAATCTATAAAAAAAAATGAGCAGTGTGTCACACCCCACCCTTTATACTGGGTGCACTTTCCCACTGAGTTACATTCCAGCCCCTTTAATTTTGAGACAATATCTCACTTAATTGCCCAAGGTAACTTTGTAATTGTGATCCTCCTGTAGTCCAGTAGCTGGGATTTATATGTACCCACCACTGCCCTGGCTGAGTAGTGTATTAACTTAAAAATATGAGCACAACTTATTTACTTCACCCTCTCCAAAAGGTGGAACTTAATTGTCTTCCCCTTGAGTGTGGGCTGTACTTAATGAATTGTTCCTAATGACTGCAATACACCATGACTTCTAAGATTAGACCATTAAAAAGTATTATACCTTCCTCCCTGCTGTCACTACTGTATCACTTTCTCTGAGGAAAGTACCTATTTGGTCACAAAGGCACTACTTAAAAAACCCCATGGCAAGTTACGCATGGAACAGAATTAGGACTTACAACAAAAAGCCACACTCACCAGGTACATAAATGAGCCACCTCAGAAGCACAAGATTCATTCAAGTTTTGTAATAACTGAATCTCAGCCAATATGTGGCCTACAACCATATACATCAACAAGAATATTCAGCTAATCTGTTTACAGAAGCCTGAATTCCCATGCAATTTGAATTTAATGATTTTGGATAATGAATATTATTTTTATTATCGTAAAAATCTGAGTATTTTTCTGGGATACAGTTAGTTACTTGAAATAATTTGTCCCTTCAGGTATTATTTTAAAATGTGTAAAGTAGAACAGTGTCCTACTTCTAGTCCCAAGGGTTGCTTAATTTTCATTGTTGGGGCAAGAAAATTCTGAAGTATTCTTTTGAATAAAGAGATTTTCCAGAGTGCCTACTTGGGACAGGCACAGTCTCTGACCACATAACCTCCAGAAATTGTTCCCTTTCATCTTTTCAGTTGGTTTTTACATTGTTGCTGGGCATTCTTTACATATATGTACTATTCTGGGTTCTGCCAAATATGGGAGAGGAAAACACAGGAGATACTGTGTTGATTTTTTTCTGAGTAGCTCTCTCCACTCTGATACCCTGCCCCATTATGTCTACCCACCTTGATTTCCACAGTTTCAGCTCTGAGCATCAAATCTGCCTGAGTTTCCTCCTCCTTTTACTGAAAACTTAGTAAGGTGGGTAATTGTGGTCCATTGTGAAGATCACTCCATTAGTTTTCCATTTCTGTGGGAAGACTCTAATTTCCCAAACATGTTTGTTTCATACATAGTTGAAATTCTTTTAATGGTTCTGTACAGTCCCTTTTACTTTACCTTAGCCCAAAGTGATGTCTCTTAATGCAAGTGAATGCATTGGAAAAAAACAGAAAAAAAAAAAAACTCTCAACAAAGAAATCTCCAGGTACAGATTGCATTACTAGCAATTTTTATTAAAACTGTGATGAAAGAAATCATACAAATTTAGCACAAACTCTTACACAAAAAGAAATTTTTTTTTTTTAAATCACATTTTGAGACCAACATTACCTCAACACAAAGAGAAACCCCTCAGACTAGCAGACTACCGCAAGAGGCCAAGCCCGGCAGCCCAGATCCACCCACACTGGCCTGAGCAGGACCCAGGCTCACAGTAGGCCTGGGTCCACCCCTACACCAGCAAGCAACTGCCGAAGCCAGCCTCTGTCAGAGGACCACCCCTTCTGACCAACAGACTACCACCAGAGCCCAGCCCCAACCCAGATACCCCCACACCAACCTGTATGGGACCCAAGCTCACAGTAGGCCCAGGTCCAACCTTCCTCCAGCAGGTATCTGCTCAAGCCCAGCCTCTAGCACAGAACCACTCCTTTTGACCAGCAGACTACAGTGGGAGGTCAAGCCCAGCAGCCTGTATCTGCCCACACCAGCATGCCAGTGACCCAGACTGACAACCACCATGGGAACCCAGGCACTTCCCAGATCCACCCACACCAATTTGAGCAGGACCCAGGTCCAGGGTAGGTCTGAGTTTGCCCCTAAACACCTGGGAGCCTAAGCCTAAACCACTTCCATCTTGGGACACTGAAGTCACTGCTATAGCCATCCCCACAAAGTAGTCCCTAACTTTTTAACAATAGACAGAGCCTAGAAGAAGCTGCATCCCAGAGCAGGCATCACACAGAGAGTGTGAGGCCCACCCTTTCAGCCCCATCTCTGTAAGACATTGCTTCAATTTGGGGGCACCTCAACTATTATCTCAAGTTACCTCAGCTATTGCTGCCACCACCTTTAGATGCAGTAGCATACATTGAGGGCCACCAGCAGGGTCTGGAAGCCCAACATCAAGGTAAGGTACAGACAATCTGCACAGGTACTACAAAAATATAGGGTAGAAACTTTAATATATCAGATCCACCCTGCAAGAAAAGAAGACACATAGACAACATGAAAAGACAAGGGAGTAAAGTGCCAAAACAGGATACCACAATAACAGAACCCATGGACAGCAAAGTTGATGAAATATCAGAGAAGGAGTTCAGAAGATTCATAATTAAAATGATCTATGAATTAAATAATGACCTAAATGAGCAAATACAGGCAAAAAATGATCACTCCAACAAAGATACAAGAGAGCAAATCCAGATAGCAAAAGATTCCTTCAAGAGAGAGACAGAGACACAGAAAAAAAAAAGAAAAGAAATCCTTGACAAGAAGGCAACAATAAATCAAATAAAAAAACTCAATAGAAAGCATAACAAAAGATTAAGTCACTTAAGAGAAAGAACATCAGATAATAAAGACAAACTGTACAATCTGGAAAATAAAGTTGATCACACAGTGAAGAGAATAAGAAACCATAAACAGAACATCCAAAAATATGGGACAGCATCAAAAGACAAATCTAAGAGATTTGGGATAGAGGAATATCTATAGATATTGGGATAGAGGAAGGTACACAGTTTTAAGCCAAAGGAATGCACAATTTTTTCAATGAGATAATAGCAGAAAATTTCCAAACATGAAGAACAAGTTGGAAAACCAAATAAAAGAGGCTTACAGAACACCAAATGTACAAAATTGCAACAGATCTACACCAAGGCACATTATAATAAAAATGCCTAACATACAGAATAAGGATAGAATTTTAAAAGCCACAAGAGAGAGAAATTAGATCAAATATAGGGGGAGACCAATTCGTATCTCCCCAGACTTTTCAACTCAGACCCTCAAAGCCAGGAGATCATGGAACAGCAGATACCAAGATCCGGAAAAAAAAAAAAAAGGTGCCAAACAATACTCTTATATCTATCAAAACTAAGCTTTAGATTTTCTAAGTAAAAACCTTTCATGACAAACAAATGTTAAAAGAATTTACAACTAGAAATACTACACTACAGAACATCCTCAGCAAAATATTCCATAAAGAGAAATTGAAAAACAGTGATGAAAATCAGCAGAGGGAGGTATTACACTAAAGGCAAATATAATCAGAGGAGAAACCAAGCCACATTAAATACCAAAAAATAAACAAAAATGGCTGGGAATACAAATTATGTCTCAATAGTAATTCTGAATGTTAATGGCTTAAGATATAGACTAGCAGATTGGATAAAAAAGAAAAAAAGACCCAACCAAGTGCTGCCTCCAATAGACTCATCTCATAAGAAAAGACATTCACAGACTGAAGGTGAAAGGTAGGGAAAGAATTGTACAACTCACATGGACTGCAGAAGCAAGCAGGGGTTTCCATCCTCATATCAAATAAAAATTAAAGTACACTTCAAGCAGAAGTCAATCAAAAAGGATAAAGAAGGACACTACATACTGCTCAAGGGAACCATACACCAACAAGACTTAACTATTATAAATATATATGCCCCAAACAATGGAGTATCTACGTTCATCAAACAAACTCTTCTCAAGTTAGAGTCAAATGGATCCCAACACAATAATTTGGGGTGACTTTAACACATCTCTTTCATCACTACATAGATCTTCCAAATGAAAGCTGAACAAAGAAACTATTGAACTCAATAACACAATGAATATCATAGACTTAACTAACCTATATAGAATATTTCATCCTTCAACAAGTGAATACAATTTTTTTCAGCAGCACATGGATCCTTCTCCAAAATAGATTATATATTATGTGACAAAGCAACTCTGAGCAAATATAAAAGTAGAGATACTACCCTGCATTCTATCAAATCATAATGGAATGAAATTAGAAATTGATGATAAAATAAGAAATAAAAGCTACTCCAACACATGAAGACTAAATAATATCCTACTGAATGAATAAAGGGTTGCAGAAGACATCAAGAAGAAGTTTAAACAATTTTTAAAAGTGAATGAGAACACAGATACAACATATTGAAATCTCAGGAACATTATGAAAGCAATTCTAAGAGCAAAGTTCATTACATGAAGTTCATTCCTTAAAAGAAGAAAAAGTCAATAAATAAATTATTTAACATTTCATCTCAAAGCTCTAGAAAAGAGAAGAGCAAACCAACACCAAAAGCAGCAGAAGGTGGTTGAAATAATGAAATTGAAACAAAAGAAACAATTGAAAAAATTGACAGAAAAAAGTTGGTTATTTGAAAAAATAAATAAATAAAATTGACAGACCCTTAACCATGCTAATGAAGAGAAAGAGAGAGAAAACTCAAATTACAAACATATGTGATGAAAAAGGAAATATCTTGACAGACAGTACAGAAATACAGAAGATAATTAGAAATTATTTTGAAAATTTGTACTCCAATAAATTGAAGGCATCTACAAATTTATAGAGTCATATAATTTGCCCAAATTGAGTCACGATGATATACACAATTTAAACAGATCAATTTCAAGTGACAAAAGAGAAGATGCCATCAGAAATCTATCAACCAAAAAAAGCACAGAACTGGATGAATACACAGCCAAGTTCCACAAGATCTTAAAAAAAAAAAAAACTAATACCAATACTATTCAATTTACTTCAATTTATTTTATTTATTTGTTATTATAGGAAATATAAAAAGAAGGAGCACTTCAAAACTTATTCTGTGAGGCCAATATCACCCTGATTCCAAAACCAGGCAAAGACACATCAAAGAAAGAAAACTTCAGACCAATAAATGTAATGAACATAGATGCAAAAATTTTCAAGAAAATTCTGGCAAATCAAATACAAAAACATATCACAAAGATTGTGCACCACAATCAAGAGGAATTCATCCATGGGTTGCAAGGTTTGTTCAATATACAGAAATCAATAAATATAATTCATCACATCAATAGACTTAAAGATAAGAATCATATGATCATCTCAATAGATGCATAAAAAGCATTTGGAAAAAAATACAGCACATCTTCATGTTCAAAACATTAGAAAAATTAGGAATAATAGGAACATATCTCAATATCTTAAAGGCTATCTATGCTAAACCCCAGGCCAACATCATTCTAAATGGAGAAAAATTGAAGGCATTCTCTCTAAAAACTGGAACAAACAAGGATGCCTTCTTTCACCACTTCTATTTAACATGGTTCTTGAAACACTGGCCAGAGCAATTAGACAGATGAAAAAAATTAAAGGAATACACATAGGAAAAGAAGAACTCAAATTTGCACTATTTGCTGATGATATGATTCTATACATGGAAGACCCTAAAATTTCCTCCATAAAACTTCTAGAACTAGTAATTAATTCAGCAAAATAGCAAGATATAAAATCAACACCCATAAATCAAATGCATTTCTGTATATCAGTGACAAGTCCTCACAAAGAGAAATGAGAAAAACTACCCTATTTATAATAGCCTCAAAAAATTAAATACTTGGGAATAAACTTAATTAAAGAGGTGAAAGATATATATAATGAAAATTACAAAACCCCAAAGAAAGAAATAAGAGAAGACCTTAGAAGATGGAAAGATCTACCTTGCTCTTGGATAGGCAGAATTAATATTGTCAAAATGACCATACTACCATAAGCACTATAACTATTTAATGCAATTCCAATCAAAATCCTAATAGCATTCCTCATAGAAATAGAAAAAGCAATCATGAAATTCATCTGGAAAAATAAGAGACCCAGAATAACTAAAGTAATCCTTAGCAGTAAGAGTGAAGCAGGTGGTATCACTATCCAGACCTTAAACTAAACTACAGAGCAATAGTAACAAAAACAGCATGGCATTGGCACCAAAACAGACTGGTAGACCAAAGGAACAGAATAGAGGACACAGAGACTAACCCACAAAATTACAATTATCTTATATTAGTCAAAGGTGCCAAAAACATGCATTGGAGAAATAATAGCCTCTTCAACAAATGGTGCTGGGAAAACTGTAAATCTATATGCAACAAAATGAAATTAAATCCCTGTCTCTCACCATGCACAAAACTCAACTCAAAATGGATCAAGGACATAGGAATAAAACCAGAGGCCCTGAGTCTAATAGAAGAAAACATAGGCCCTAATCTTCATCATGTGGGATTAGGCCCCAACTTCCTTAATAAGAATCCTTACACACAAGAATTAAAATCAACAATCAATAAATGAGATGAACTCAAACTAGAAAGTTTCTTCTCAGGAAAATGAAACAATCTGTGAGGTGAATAGAGAGCCTATTTCATGGGAGAAAATCTTTAGCCCTCACACATCAGATAGAGCACTAATCACTAGGGTATATAAATAACTTAAAAACCTAAGCACCAAAAAAGCAAATAACACAATCAATAAATGGACCAAGGACCCAAACAGACACTTCTCAGAAGATGATATATAGTCAATCAACAAATACATGAAAAAATGTTCATCCTTGCTAGCAATTAGAGAGATGCAAATCAAAAGTACTCTAATTTTTCATCTCACTCCAGTCAGATGACAGCTATTCTGAAGACAAACCACAATAAGTGTTGGGGGGGATGAGAGGGAGAATGTTCATTCATAACTGCTGTGGGACTGCAAATTGGTGCAGTCAATATGGAAAGCAGTATGGAGATTTCTTGGAAAATTGGGAATAGAACCACCATTTGACACAGCTTTCCCCCTCCTTGATCTATACCCAAATGACTATAGGGACACAGCCACATCAATATTTATAGCAGCACAATTCACAACTGATAAAATGTGGAATCAAACTAGATGCCCTTCGATAGATGAATGGATAAAAAAGTGGCATATATACATAATGGAATATTACTCAGCAATAAAAGAATAAAATCTTGGCATTTGCATAGAGATGAAGATTGTAAATGAATGGAGTTAAAGAAGATAACTCTAAGTGAAGTTAGCCAATCCCCAAAAAACAAATGCTGGATATTTTCTCTGATATAAGATTCATGTAATCTTTCTTATTCTGATTCATAGTGTGGTAGGGAGTGGGAACATGGGAAGAATAGATAAACTATAGATAGGGTACAGGAGTGAGAGGGGAAGGGAGGGGGCATGGGGTTAGAAATGATGGTGTAAAGTGATGAACATTATTATCCAAAGTACATTTATGAAGACACAAATTGGTGTGAATATATGCTGTATACAACCAGAGATATGAAAAATTTTGCTCTATATGTGTAATAAGAATTGTAATGCATTCTGATGTCATAGATAAATAAAAAAATTAATAAAAAAGAGAAATACCTCAAATAAGAGATAACGTACTAATATTCTTATTTCTATAGACAAAGAACTTTAACATAATATTAGTAAATCAATGAAGTAATATAATCTTCATAGCCAAATTGATAGCTTATACCAATTATGTTACCCTAAATTTTAGCATAATAAAGTAATCATTTATTTATCACAATTCATGTGAAAAAGTATGACAATATTCAATAGTTGTACATTATAAAAACTATCAATATAGAGGAACTTTCTATACCTGATAAATGATATTTACCAAAAACCTATAGCAAACATTAATAGTCAAACAGAACCTTTACTCACCCCTGAAATGGGGAAAAAGTCAAGTATATTTTCTCATTGAACAAGAGCCAATGTAAAGTAGCAAGGAAAATAAATGGTATAGAAATTAGAGCCAAGGTAAAACTGTCTTTCTTCACAAGTAATGATTGGCTATGTAAACAATTCCAAAGTAGCCACATAACACTACTAGATTTATTAAGTAAGTTTAAGAAAGATTAGAAAAGAAAAGCTAAAAATATCACTGTAGTTTTGCCTATTAGCAATAAATATTAAAATTAAATGACAAATCATTTATAATTTCTACAAAACCATAAAACACTCAAGAAATCTTTGTCAACAAGTATTTAAGACCTGCACAATAAATTCTACAAAGGGAACTTAAGGAATAACTGAATAAATGGAGAAATCTTGTTTATGCATTAGAAAATACAAATTAATTAAGATGATTATTCTCACAAATTGATTAATACTTTCAATTCAGTCAAGTCCAAATTAAAATGTTAAGTTTTTAATAAGATTGGTGAGTTCCAAAAGTTTCATGAAAATGCAAAGGTCTAAGAATAGCCAAACTATTTTTTTTTTATTTTTATTTTTTGGTTTGTACTGGAGATCAAATTGAGGGGCACTTACCACTGAGTTATATCCCCAACCCTTTTTTTGAGATAGGGTCTTGCTAAGTTGCTCAGGGCCACTAAGTTTCTGAGGCTACCTCCAACTTGAAATCCTCCTACCTCAGGCTCCCAAGTTTCTTGGATTAAAAGCATGTGCCACTAAACCCAGGCCAAAACATTTTTTTTTAAATACAAGGTATATAACATATACACTACTTGATGTTATGGATCAAGTAAAATTTATCAAGAATGTTGTATTGACAGAACAGCAAAAAAAATCCATTGCACAAATTCATAATTAAATTGAATATCAATAAAAAGTAATTGAATAAGGAAATTAAAGATTTCAATTGAATATTTTCAGGCAAAAAAAAACTAAAAAAAAATTGTTGGCTTTTATTTAAAACCAAATATAAAATTCAAACAAAATATATTTATGTTGTTACAAAAGGCAGGATTTCATCCTTTTTAATTTGACTAGTGTTCATTGTGTGTGTGTGTGTGTGTTTCATTCTTTATTCATTCACTCACATAATGGTCATGTAGGTACATGTAGGGTGGTTGGTTGGTTCCTTATCTTGGCTATGAATAATTCTGTGATAAACCTAGGAGTACAGGTGTCTCTTCAATGTCCTGATTTTATTTCATTTGGATGTATACTCAGTAAAATGGCTGTATCCTATGAAAGTTTTATTTCTAATTTTTTTAAGTAATTTCATATTGTTTTCTATAATGGGTGTACAAATTTACATTCCCACCAGTAGTGTACAAGATTCTCTTTACTCCATTCTCGACCAACTCTTCTTTTCTCTTTTTGATAATACCCACTTTTATTATGGATGAGGTGATAATTTGTTTATTATTTATTTATTTATTTCTTACATACGTGACAATAGTGGAATGCATTACATTCATAATTATCCATTCACAGCACAATTTTTTGTAACTCCGTATATAAAGTATATTCACGCCAAATTATGCCATTATACTTGAGCTCTCTCTCTCTCTCTTTTTGCATTGCAATTCTTAATACACCTTAATTTATTATGGTTTTAATCAGCATTTCCCTAATTGACAAATGATGTTGGAGAATTTTTCACTTGCTCACTGGTAATTTGTGTGTCTTCTTTGAGAAATGTCTACTTAGATCCAGTGTCCATTTCTCATTTTAGTTATTTATTTTGCAGTTGAGGTTTTGGAGTTTCCTGTATATTATGGTTATCAACCTCTGGCAAATGATTAGTTTGTAAATAAATTCTCCTGTTCTATAGGTTTTATCTTCATACTATTCATTATTTCTTCTAACCTTGGAGACAACATGTATAAACATGTATAAACCTGGATGACGTGAAATCAGCCAGACACAGCAGGACTCCACATGATCTCACAAAATATAGGATTTAAATAGTTGATCTCATAGAACTGAAGTGTAAATTTGGTTATCAATGGTTAGGAGATTTGGGGGCAAAGCTAGAAAAATGTTAGTCAAAGATGAGGAGGAATAAAGTCAAGAGATCCATTGTGCAATGTGATGCCTATAGTTAATATAACTATAGTTATTATGTATAATAGTCAATATAATAACTATAGTTAATAATAATAAATGTTATACTTGAAAAATGCTCAGAGTATATGTTAAGTGTCACCATGAAAATTATATGATGTGGGGCAACTCTTATGCTGATTAGATTTTTATTCATGAATATACCTATATATTTCAAAACATCATATTGTACATAATAAACACAATTTTATGTTAACTCAGGAGTAATGATTAAAAACCATGAGTCTAAATATAAGAGATAATATAATAACTGGGATAGAGAATAGGAAAAATCTTCACAGGGGAGGATTAGGCAAAGATTTCTTAAAGTGCAAAAATATCAACAATAAAAGGCTGTGGCTGTGGCTCAGTGGTAGAATGCTCCCTGGCTCACATGAGGCACTGGGTTCAATTCTCAGCACCACACAAATAAATAAGTAAATAAATAATGGTATTGTGTCCACCTACAACCAAAAAATACATATTTTTTAAAAATATCAACAATAAGATGAAAAAATGATTAATTATTTTTTCAAAGTTATTTTTTTTTACTTTTCAAAAGTGTAATAAAAATGCTAAGAAAATAAAAGGATAATCCAAAGATGGAAGAAACATACATTTGATAATGGAATTACATCCAGCATATATAAGAAATTCTTCCAAATAAATTATTAGAAAGCCAATTGCTAAAATAAAACTTATCAAAAAATTAATAGTTTAAATTATCAAAGAAGATTCTAAAGAAGATAAATAGTTAGATAAAAAAGAAAAACTAAAATATTTAACATTTTTCTTCAGTAGGGAAACACAGATCATAAAAAAATAAAATATATTACAAACCATTATAACATCTAAAATAGAAAAGCCTATGGGAATGGGAATAGGAAAGACAGTCGAATGAATTGGATATAACTTTCCTAAGTTCCTATATGAATATACAACCAGTGAAACTCCACATCATGTACAACCACAAGAATGGAAAATTATACTGTGTATAATATGTCAAAATACACTCTACTGTCATGTATATCTAAAAGAACAAATTAAAGAAAGAAGGAAAGAAAGAAAGAAAAGCCTGGCAATATGTTTTGGTAAAGACTTGGAACACCTGAGCTCTCATGCATTGCTGATCATTACAACATGATTGAGCAGTCTCTTTCCTCAGTATTTACTACTGAAAAGAAGAAAATATGAAACATGTTTTCTCACAAATTTGTACTTGGATGGATACAGCAAATTTATTTATAAGAATCATATCTTAACAAGGTAGATACATACCAACAATGCATAAATTGTGTCTTATCTACACAATGAAGGTATTATCATTATTTTTTAATATTTATATATTAGTTATGCGTGGACAATATCTTTATTTTAATTTATGTGGTGCTGAGGATCGAACCCAGTGCCTCACTGATGCTAGGCGAGCACTGTACCTCTGAGCCATAACCCCAGCCTGTGAAGGTATAATTAATACGAGCAACAGTATGAATAAAGCTGAAAGAAAAAACAAGCATAATGGTGGTTGAAAACACACTCACACACAAAACATATTATATTATTGAATTCATTTAAAATTCTAGAAAACTTTATTATGACAAAAACAGTTAGGAGATGTCAAGACACTGAGGTACTGAAAATAATGTACTGCAAAGGATCAGAAAGTGATTTTTTGAGATAATGAATATCTTGTGAATTTGAAGGTAGATAAATGACTATAATCATGTGTCCAAATTCAGACTCTTTACTGCTTAATTTTATACAAGATGTATTTCAATACTATTGAATACAGGTGTTCTTTCAGAACATCCTATACATTTAAAAAAATATTCAATGCCATAATGCAATACCACAATGAAGTTAAATAGCCATAATTAAAATTAGGGCAACTGCCTAGTATTCTGGAGTATATTGAGTCACCAAAACTCTCAAGCACAGCTATTGGGGTGTACATTGCTAGAAACACTTTGGAAACCTTTGGTAATATGCTCTGAAGCTAAGCATGTATGTACCTTTGATCTAAAAATTCTATTACTGGATTTTAAACTCAACAGAAATGGATAGATGTTCTTATTATTATATCTATGCTAGAATGTTCAGATCAATGCTATAAGTAATAGCCTCAAGTTACCATCAACATTTTAATGGATAGCAAATTATATTATTTACAAAATAAATAAAACAAGGATGAGAAAGAATAATCTCTAAGCTCACAGAAGACTATAAATTAGTTTCTCAGTATAGTGTGGAGCAAAAGGAGACAGATCCATCTGAGTACATGAAGTATGATTCTATTAATATAAATTTCAAAATTTGACAAAGCAATCTATGTTATTTAAAGACAAGATAGTGGTTTTATCTCTGGGGTGAAGTTATGTTGTAATCCCCCAGAGCATGAGGGCTTCAAAGATGCTAATCATATTTTGTTTCTTGATCTGAATGCTGGTTACATGATTTTCAGTTTCTGAAAAGTTCATTGAGCACATTATGCACATATTTTGGCACATATATTATTCTGTGGTTTACAAATGTTTTAAAAAAAGGTTATATTGGAAAGGGGGTTTAATGATGAACATACAATAGAATTGGAAATAGGCATAAAAGTGATCAAATAAATATAAAACAATGCATAAAACACAAGTGAGTAAACTTGAACACAGTGCCATATTTTGAGGGCTATGATTAACTGTGTGTTCATTAACATTACTGAACTGTAAGTTTAGGTTTTTTAAAAGTTCAAAATACAGAGAACACAAAAGCAGACAGCTTTCTAAAATAAACTCCAAAAATTACCACTAGTGAAAATTATTCCAGAATCTCTTTTTATATAAAAATGCACTCTGGTAAGTCTTAGCATGAGTTTTCCAGGAAGAATGTAACAAGATAAGAATTCAAATACAAGTGGTTTACTCAGGAGATTCAGAAAACACCATTAAAGGAATTGGGGACATGGGACAGGGAAAGGAAAGTAGTTTACAAAGGACACATTTTGGAGCCAACAGTGGTGATTAGAGCTCAGTCTCTTGGCAAAACTCTTGAAAAATAATAAAATACAGATCTCAAGCTTATGACTTCTTGGAATGAGAGGTCTATGATACTTATGTATAAAGTCCCATAAAGCAATTGCTAAGGTTTGCTATGGGAGATGTATTCCCCACTATTTCTAGCCTGCTTTGCATACAGGCAGATTGATCTGCTAGGAGGGAAAGCCCTTAGAAAAAGTATAATTACTGGAAGCCAGAAGTTAAGAATGTGCATACTGAAATAATAACCCCCCTCCTCAAAATGACCAAGATACAGGCAATGTCTCCAAGAAATGAAAGAAAAGCTAAACATACATATACATTTAAATGATTATTTAATAAGCATGGTATTTTAATAAATATATTAAAATGCACAGTTAATCATAGCCCTCAAAAAAATTTTACTTAAATTTAATGAAGAAAAATAAAATTAAGTGAATAGGAGAAAGTACTAATATTTAGACAACTCTTTCCCACCTTACATATTATTAATTGCTAGGGAAAGATATGAAACAATATAATAGTAAATATAATCTTCTAATTTCATACTTAAATTTTCCATAGTATTTATTGCCTGTTTAGAAATTTGAGAATATTTGCCCTTTAAGGACATTTTTCTCCCTTTATCTAGTAATTTACATTTTGTGAAGTATCATAATATCTATTTTTATTTAATCCTAATCATCACAATTGTTTAGGCACACTGTATACTAATTTTATACTGATCAAATAGTTTTACAAGACATCCTAAATTCCTAATATTGATTTATTTCTTGATTGGCTCAATTTTACTATGTTTTGATTATCCAAAACAGTCCTTATGGGTGCTCTGATCACTAAGTTTATTTCTGAATCAGTCAATATTTGAGGAGCATTTGCTGGATTTTAGGGATGCACCAGTTAACATGTCAGAGTCCTGCTCTAAATTTACATTCTAGAATGATAACAATTCCACAAATCACAAGTAAAAACAAGAAAGGAAGATCTAAGATAGTGACAAGTTATAAAGAAAAACCTCTGAAGATAATGATGTTGATTCATGCTCTGTGGGAGAAGTAGGGGTGACATCTTTAAGGGAAAGAGACCTGTGACTTCATAGAATGATCAGGGAACATTGCACAATGTCACCCTCTGTACCATCTTCTAACAGATGAGAAATAACTGTTACAACAATCTGTTGTCATAGTACTGGGCAGAACAATACCAGGGTCTGATAAAAGGATAACTCAGGGTTTCTTGAAGAAATGCTTGACGATGTAGGAATGGAGTGACAAAATAATTGACATTTAAAAGGAAAGGATTTAAACCTTGCAAAAAATAAATAAACCAGAAACAGATATGCTAATGAAATTGGCAAGTAGCAAGATAGCTGATTATTCTGTCTCAACCCATTACTGCTTATGTCTTAGTATCGATCACCTTGTCTGCTTTATGCCAGTTGGTCTTATTGATCCATATTGTGAAAAGGAGACTAATTATCTGCAACAATAAGTTGTTAAAATATGACTGGAAAGTTTTCAATATCAATTATGATCTTCAGTAATTCTTCATTTTATATATTCACATTATCCTTTTATTTAATTTCTATAATAAATTTTGAGTTTATATAATCACTGCATTCCTAATATTATGTGATATGACTCTTCTTTTTAATTCATTGGTTTATAATGAGGGGATTTTTGTTGTTTTGTTGTTGCTGGGGATCTACTCAGGGCCTTGTGCCCTTTAGGCAGGTCATTACTAGTGAGCTTCATGCCTAGCCTGACTGTGGTAGGCTGAAATCAGAATTACTCTGTATACTTAATGGGTACATTTTTTAAAAAGATCAAATTTACTGAAGTAAAAATTGTATTTCAATTATTGCACTTTAATTTGTTTTTATTTTTAAAAATGAGGTATACTTTTTGACTTGAAAATGCATTTAAATTCAAATGAATTGAGAGTAATATTTTGGGGTTGGTCTCTTTTTGCTTAATGGTAGAGCATTTGACTATCATGCAAGGTCCTGGGTGTCCAATAGGCATATGAAAAATCAAAACTGCAATGAACTGTCACCTCACTAAAGTAAGATTAAAGGAAATTACTACTGGTAAGGAGGTAGAGAAAGGGAACACTTGTACATTATTGGTGGGACTGTAATTAGTGTAAAAAAATCTCAAAGAAAGGAGACACAGAGACAAGGTGCAGAGGCAGGGAAGGTGGCAGAGTTCTTTTTTTTTTTTTTTTCCTTGTATGTAATACCATACTTTAAGACTATTATCTTATAAAAGAAAAGAAAAAAAAATGGTTACAACAGCTTTACTTACCTTTTAACTTCTGCTAGATCTCTAACTTTCCTAGCCTTATATGTAAAATGTAAATTACAGGACCTGCAAGATTTACTTATAAAAAAAAAACCAGTTAAGACAAAAGGAAAAAAGTGTCTCATTTAAATGCAAATTGCTTGCAGACTGTCTTATCTGTGTTCAGCTGGCTCTCTTGACCAGTTCCTCCCAAATGGTATAGCACAGAAAGACAAAAGTAAAAACATTCTAAATGGACAAGCTTTCTTTATAAAAAAAAAAAAAAAAAAGGGGTTTTCTTAAAAATTTTACAGGCTTCCAACCAACTCTTATCTAAGCTAAAAGTACACTTTGACCTGATAAAAAGTTAATATTATGGTGTTGTAAGTTTTTGTATATTCGATATAAGATGATATATTTTCTGATCAGTCTCGTTTCATCTAACTATAAAGGTTTTTACATTCTGTCTTTATCCAAAGGCCAATTTTTCCAGAGTTAACTCTCAAATACATTCAACAATTTCTTTTCTTTTTTTTTTCTATTTTTTTTTTAGTTGTACATAACACAATACCTTTAATTAAATTAATTTATTTGTGGTGCTGGGGTTCGAACCCAGTGCCTCACACATGCAAGGCAAGCACTCTACTGTTGGGCCACAACCGCAGCACCTCAAAAACTGTTTTTAATAAATCCTTAGGAGGATATAAATATGATGATGTTGGAAATGGATCTGATAACCATCACAGACACATAGCCGGCTATCTGGAACCACTGATTTCAGAGTCCATCATAGCTGTTAGATCTTATACCTGGCATTTCCCATTATACAGGTCTGTCCTATGTCTACATATTATGTACTTAATAACAAAATAGACATTTAGACAATGAGTGCTCATAAATAAAAATTTTAAAAAAAATCTATCCAAATACTTAATTCAAATCAAGTTATCCAATAAAAATATAAATGTCTTTAAGGTTCTAACTTATGGGTTTTTCTAGGTGACCAAACAAAAGAGGCTTAATTTCTAAAAAATATCTAAAATATAATATCCATTATTTCTAATTTTTTTTTCAACAAAACAGGGATGATTAATACTATCAATCATGTTTTTCTTATGTTTTTATGTTACAATTAAAATAAATAAATTAAACATAAATGAATTAATCTTCATGAGTATAGTTTCTTAATTACATAAATTAAAAATTACAGCTAATGCCAAACTGATCTCTCATTTTCTTCCAATTGTTAAAGAAACAGGATGCTGCCTCTTTTCTTTAATTCCTTCTTTAAAACAGGCTTTAAAGAAATTTTTAAAAAGATTATTAATAATAATGGTGGATCAACTTTCAATATCCAATGTGCTATTGTCATTGATAGTTTTTATTAAAACACCTTATGCTTTTACAATAGTAGTTGCTAATTATTATAAAAAATTATATATAGTAAAAATAATTATAGTGTCCTCACTTTTCAGGCTATGATATGTTGCCTTTTACTTTCATGTGCTCAATTAATTACTGATGGTCATTCTGAAATTTTATCCTTAAAAGACTTGGACATTCATGTTTTATACCTTACTTATGGAAAAACTTTATATCTGCAATATTTATAGTTTTTCCTCTACTATCAAGCTGTATTAACAACTTTTTTTAGTACCAACTGATCTTCACATGCCTCATGATGGACAATTCTCTGTGTTATATCAGGTTATACATTTCCCTTCTTCCTTAATTTCTACCATTCCTCTTACCTATGGATTAAAGGTCTATACAAACAGAGGTAAACAAAGAAAAGTTATATCTGTTCCTATTAATGATAAATGAACTGATTATTATACCCCACCTCAAATCTCTCCAAGCAAGCTGAGTTAACTACCATTGTACTGGCACTAAAACTATTTTCTACTACTTTAAACATTATTATAGATTCTCAATATATAACTAAACTTGTTCCTCATATTTTTAAACGTGGGTTATGCCCTCATTTGGATTCCAATTTACTCTCTTTTGTTAACCCTTTAGACTCTTTTACAGCTTCATATGTCTCCTATCTTTCTATCTCGTACACACAGCCACACCAAAATTCCTGAACCTTTGACAGAAGGTAACACTCACACAGATAAAGCTATAAAAACCCCTTTGTTTTTTTTTATTTTCAGATGCTGTGAAATCCCGTTGATTTTTTCATCAAAATGCTTGTTCAGTAATAAAAATGTTTTCCATCTCTTCTCAACAGGTTCATAATTGTTTTCACCTTTTGGTCCTCTATGTAAAAATCTGTAAATCCACAAGGCCTACATTCTAATACACCTTGACAAATGGATGTTACCCATTTCCCTCCTTTTCATCTGTACTTCTTTCTTCGTATTTTTATTGGTATTTATTCTAAGTTCATTTGAGCTAATGCCCGAAGGTCTAATAAGGTATCTACTTACATTTCTCATTTATTACTTTGTTTTGCCACTCTGGGCAAGCCCATTTGTTTAAAAACAGAAATTCCCCAACATATACATCTCATGCTTTTACACAATTTTGTAATCAATAAAATATATTTTTAAATCATAAAGTTTCTCATAATCGTACTGGACAGGCTTTGGTTAAACAAAAACAAAATAGGTGAAACATATTCCTGTGCTTCAAGCTTGGTTTCTTTGTAGAGATGCAATTGATAAAACCTCTATTTATCAACCTGCCTGTTCTTCTCCTTCTGTGCCTGGCTATGTGGCCCCTTTAAGTCCCCGACTCTTACCCCCCACCCCCACCCCCGCAGTGGTGGCAGCTCAGCCCAGGCAACAACACTCTGCCTGGTGCTGTTCCCAAACCTCCCACACATGTGACTCCTCTAACTAATTCACTACCACTGCCTCCATGGCCAGCTGTGCCAGCTACCCTACCCCTAGCTAAATGCCAGTTAGTTGAGTGTTTGGGACAAGCTGTGGAGGAGAGAGAATCTCATAACTTACCTGTCTGTCCTATTAAGATAAATATATGAATATGAACAGTTACCTTTTGCTATATTTAAAGAGTTACCACCTTTAAATGCAAGGTAAAATACAAGGTTTGACTCTACAGTCATTGGAGCATGTTTATCAGTTACTGTAAGTAGACCTAAAATAACTCTTTCTTTAAATGAGCAGTCAACTACGGGATTATTGAACCCAAAATACTAAGGTCACCATAATAAATACTGTTAGGTATGGCTTTATACAGGGACTTTTTTTAAACAAAAAGAAAAAAGAAAAAAGAACTCTGCCACCTTCCCTGCCCCTGCTCCCTTGTCTCTGTGTCTCTTTTCTTTGAGATTGTTTACAAATTAGTATAGCCATTTTGGAAAATAGTAGAGAGGGTCCACAAAATATTAAAAATAGAGCTATCCTATGATCCAGAAATCCTACTAACAGAGTAAAATATGTACAAAATGTAAAAATAAAATTAAATAAGCATGTCAAAAACATACCTGTAACCCAATATTTATTGCAGCACTGTTCACAAGATTTAAGAAATGAAAACAACCTAAATGTTCATCATCTGATGAATGAATAGAGAAAATGTGGTACATATTCACAGTGGAATACTATTCAGCAATAAAAAAATAAACTTTTCTCATTCATGACAAAATGAATGGAAATAAAGATCATGTTAAGAGAAATAAGCTAGGTGCAGACAGACAAGTATTGCATGATGTCACTCATATATGGAATATTTTTAAAAAGTTGATCTCATGGAAGTTAAGAGGAGAATTGGTGCTGCCAGGGGCCAGGAAGAATGTTTGACAATAAGAAATATGATTAGTAAGTTAAATAGATAAGAGGAAGTTCTGGTGTGCTACTGTATATTAGGGCAACTATAAAAAATGATTATATACTATATATTTTATTTTTATACTGTATATTTCAAAAACTAAAAGTTCAAATTTTCCCTATAAAAATGATTCATATTTAGTGTGTATATGCATTTCTTTGACCTGATTTGAATATTAAACAGTGTATACAGGTATTAAGATATCACATGTACATGTTTTGATGGTTAATCTGGATCATTGGCTTGAATGGATTAAGATACCACTAAGATTAATGGGTGTGTCAATGAGGGATTTTCCAGGAATGATTGGCATGTGGGACAGCAAACAGAGGGGAAATCACCTCATATTATTAAAGTGTTAAATTTAAAATGTTTCACTTCAATAATATGTTGGAGGCCTGGTGGAACAAAACGGTGGAAGAATGAGGAAGCCAATGCAGATACAAGTTTGGTTCTTCTTGAGCAGGTGCTTCAGTGGTTGGTGCTATTGCTGGAGGACATCAGATTTCAGCTCCTTCACTCTTCCAAAGTGGACTTTAACCTGATAATCTCCAAATAATGTCCAGGTCTTCAGTCCCAGACTGGGCTCCCTCATTCCTCCTCCTTCTGAAACTCTGGCTTCTTGGACTGAGCAGCTACTGGTTCCTCTAGCTCTCCAGCCAGAAAATGGTTATTATGGGACTCACCAGCTTCTGATAAGGTAAGTCATTCTAATAAATAATAAATTTCCCTTTAATAATCTTTCATATCTAGAGAACTTTGGTAAAATAAATGTAAAATAAATTTAAATGAAAAAATTCACAGAAAGGAACAACTCCAAAGTGATGTATTTATAAAATTTTCTTATGTCATTTTAAAAGTAATTTAAAATGTAATTTTGTTAAAAATTTTATTTTCGTATATCACATATTTAGCTATTGGGACCAGTTTTGGGGACCTTTGGCTCTTCTGATCAAATTACTGTTTTAATATATATCTATAGATAATTAGTGGTATGTTTATATTTTGAACAAGAACTTTTTATATGATACATTATAGATTCAAGAAAATATTTTCACTGTTTGAAAAAATAATTTTATCACAATATATATTCAGTCTCCAGTGAATGTTTATTGAGCAATAGTGCTCACCAGACTCTGTGCTAAGTACTTTTAGTTCACCCATTCATTATTTCTTCACAGCAACTCAATGAGGTGCTTTTAATAGTTAACCATTTTGAAGGAAAAACAGAAGCACTAGAGATCAAGCATTGCATGGATAATAAACAGGGAGTTGAACTTCCAACTCACCAGTATTGTTTTAATCCCAAACTATAGTGCCTTTTAAAGACAAGTACAAAATATATTTTTGTCCTATGCCTTTATTAAGCTATTTTATTTATATTTAATTGACAACATAAGAATCTATGTATATTTAATGTAAACAACTTGCAGAGCCTGGGGATAATTATACATTCATGAAACCATACACAGAATCTATAGTGTAAACATTACCAAAAAGATTCCTTCCACCCTCTTTTTTTTCCCAAATTTATGTCCCTGTAAGATAAAATACAATTAGTAAAGTGTTAAATTTAAAATGTTATTAATTTTCCTCAAGGATAATTTTTAAAGCACTTAATGGTGAGTGATAAAATTTACTTAAATCAGTTCAATACTATAATTGTGATCTGGATCTTAAAGTGTTTTGTTTTCTACATGAATGCATTGAAAAAAGAGACAGAAAATAGGTATCACTATGTGAAATAAAGAACTGAAGAAATCAGAGAAGTACTCATAATAGATAGATTGTGTTATTTATGTGACATTGTTTGTGTGCAATATGTGTTACGTGTATGCATGATATAAAAAACTGATTTTTAAAATATTAATTAGAATGGCCAAACCAAGTACTTCTTTAACTACCATTGACATCCTGAGTTTTGTTTTACTTTGTGATTAATCAGTCTGAGAATTTTATACATGTTACTAATCTGAATAAATGTTAAGAGTAAAATCACATATTTCAAACACTTTACAAATTAATAGTGGTGATATCTAACTTTAAAATTATATATTTCATGAACAAAAACTGGAAAGTAACTAACAGTAAAACATGCTGATCTCCCTATCATACATGACTACCTAGTGGAGGACAGCTTTTTTCTTCATTTTTAAACTAGAGGAAGATAGGCTCACCAGTTCTGAAATGAGTTGATAATATTCAGTGGTTTCAAATATTATATTCCAAATTACGAGGTGGTTAACAGGAAAGATAAGGTTTGACATTATAAAGTCTTATACTTTGGATATTTAATGTCCTTCAAAAACTCCTGTGTGAGACAATTCAGGTTTAGAAGTGAAATAATTGAGTTGTGAGAATGTTAACCTAATCAGTGAATTAATCCCCTGATAGGGAATAACTGAGTGGTAACTATAGGTCATTAAAGTGTGACTGCAGGAAGTAGGTCCTGGGGGCATGCCTTTGGGGTAGTTATTTGGTGAGCTGTGCTTTGTTTCTGAATCATCCTGATGTGATTTTTTGAGCAGCTTCTTCTCACCACACTCTTCCACCATGAGGTTCTGTCTCCCCTTGAGCCCTGAGGAATGGAGCAGGGGGTGAGGGGCCTATGGTATGGGCTGAGATCTCTAAATCTGTGAGCACCAAACAAACTTTCTGCCTCTAAAATTGTTCTTGTTAGGTCACAGAAAAAGCTGACTGAAGCACAAAAGTAAAACTTAAAAAGAAAAAAAAAAGTAAAACTTAAAAAAAAAAAAGCCTAAAAATTACAAAGGTTAAAAATGACTAAAGAGAAGATTTTGTGCACATGACAAAGATTACATATTAACATGAGAATATGAGCTAAAATTTCCCAATCTTGTTTAAAAATAATGTTGATTATTTAAACACTGGTTAAATGTCACACATAAAAACAGAAATGCATAAAAGAAAAATGTAAATGATGTATTACATTGTAATAGAATTTTTTTTGGCGGGGGGGGGCAGTGGGAGAGGTACCAGGGATTGAATTCAGCACTTGACCACTGACTCACATCCCCAGCCCTATTTTTTTTTTCTTTTAGAGTCAGGGTCCACTGGGTTGCTTAGCATCTTACTTTTGCTGAGGCTGGCTTTGAACTTTTTGATTTCAGCCTCCCAAGCCACTGGGATTACAGGTGTGTGTCATGATGCACAGCCATAATAGAAAATCTTCAAGTCAAAATAATTTGTTAACTCCAATAGAGCACTGTAAAATAATAAAAAACATTATGTAAAATTCAGTATAGTATTTCATCAAATATCACATTATATAAAGTAGCTCAGGATGAACAGCTACAAATTCAAAAAATTATTAAACCACAATTTTATTGTGAATTTTAATCATTATTTTATCTTTGCTCTGAATTTTATGAACAATTTTGTAATTTATTCAGGTATATTTACCCATACTTTGTACTGTTACTATTAACAGTAAAGTTACAATTTAAATTTTATAATCAAAAAGAATAAATAATGCTTCTTTTCAAAATTAAATTTTCTATTTGTAAATAAGAGGAATATATTCAAACCACCATTAAAACTTTCATAATTTATGAATAATCAAAATGTACTTCATTTTATTATAATTTAATAATGATAGCATTATAGTTTGGTTTTTAAAATAAAGGAAAACAGCTACATAGAAATATAAAACATTCACAAATTGAAGAAAATGAATAAGTTGACATTGTAATTATAATACATAAATTAAAGATAAAATCATGTAAATAACAAAATTTATGGAATTATATATTAATATTTTGTGGAAACACATTGCTATAGCAAAGAATTTAGATATTAATATGAAATACTGAAATCAAGTCTTCTCAATTCTGACTGTGTATTAGGATACTACGAAAACTTCTACCAGAGGCTTATAAATTTAAAATTCATGGCCACAGATTATGACTTCAATAATTAGGACTTTTTTAAAATTTTATTCTCTTTTTTAAAAAAATAAATCAGCAATGATTTAATCTCTAAAAAACATTAAGAAACAACAGCAAAAATATAATAGTATATTAGAAACTAAGAAAAAAACAATTTAAAGAAAGAAAATAATTAAAACAAAGATCATAATTCATCAGAAAACAAAAATAATACAAATAAATTCATGAGCTCTTTATTTGATGAACAAAGACATATTAGACATATTTCTGTCTACATATAGACATATTTTGTATTTAGACATATGTCTAAATATAGACATATTTCTCAAGAATCTAGTTAATTAAAAGATAAAAATGATGTTGTAAATTAAAATAATATAAAAAATTAGTCACAGAGAATTAGTAAGTGATTATCCTAATAAATTTCAAAAAGACTTTAAATAAAATCCAGCACACATTTTTTAAAATTTTGAAATGAATTAATGTTGCAGTTTGAAAAAAAGCAATAAGTAAAAGTAAGTAGTATTAATATTTATCAACAATAAAGGCTTTAAAAAATATTCTTTAAATTTATAAGCTACTCAACAGAGATAAGAAGATATGCTTGAGAAATATATAAAAGAAAATATAAAATTGTGTTTTAAAAAAAACGAAAATACAGACAGTTTCCCTCTGTTCCCAGACAGGAAGTCTTAATTTTTCAGATAAAAATATACTTAGGTACTTCTTATGATTTAGATATACACTATCTCACCATTGCTCATATGAGACAATGCTAAAATGTTCAGAGGTGAAATGATTAGATTATGAGAGTTGTAACCTAATCTCTGATGAATCCACTTATATGGATTAACTGGGTAACTGTAGGCAGGTAGGATTTAGCTGGAGGACTTAAATCACAGAGGATGTGTTTTGGGGGTTTATACCTTGTCCCTGGTGAGTGGAGCTCTCTCTGCTTCTGGCTCTCTTGTTCTGAACTGTTTTCCTGTCTTACCCACTTCCACCATGATGTTTTGCCTCACCTTGGTCTCAGAGATATTGTGGTTTAACAGCTCTGCACCCTGAACAAATTCTTTGGCTGTTTGGCTGGTTTCTAATATTATCTGACCACCTATAGTGACTCCTTGCGTTCCTATCTGCTCTCAGTTCAGCTTTCAGAACCCCTGTGGCTGCCTTAACCTTTTCTTAGCCTTTCTGTCACATATATATTTGTGGTGTGTGACTTGAGTATTATAAATATTAGAAATTAAGATTGGAATAAAAGAACTTGTGCCTGTCCAGCTTATGAATACTAGGTAACCCACAAGTGTTCAGTGAACACCACCAATGAAACTGATGTAGCCTGTGAATGTATTATTATTCAATAAATTCTGATATTGTGAGAAGACACAAATGTGTTGGGACATGTTAATGGCAGCTTGCTCAGGACATCACCCTAACAAGAAGAGAGAGAGAGAGAGAGAGAGTTTCTGTGAGGGAGGCTTTTTTAAAGAGGGTTAAGATGAATGTTTATAGCTATTTAGCCTGGACACAACAGTGTTTACACTGGGCCTTAAAGAATCCAAAAACTGTTTCACAAGGGTGATATTGGGAGGGCATCATAGAGAAAGCAATGTTTGAAACACAAAAGAAGGGAAAGAAGCCAAGCACAGTGGTGCATGCCTGTAATCCAAGAAGCTCAGGAGGCCCAGGCAGGAGGATCATGAGGTCAAAGCCAGCCTCAGCAAAACCGGAAGTGCTAAGCAATTCAGTGAGACCTTGTCACTAAATAAAATACAAAATAGGGATGGGGATCTACCTCAGTGGTCGAGGGCTCCTGAATCCAATCCCCAGTACCCCCCCCCAAAAAAAAAAAAAAAAACTTGGAGTTTTTTTGGAGAAGCACAAGTAGATCAGGTAGATAGTAATGAAAGGATGAGCAAGGGGAGGAAAGTTTTGAAAACCACTTTTTAGAAATTGGGTGTTGCTTTAGGAGAAATTGGGGAACTGATGAAAGTCTTTAATAGAAGAAAAGGGCTGAAACCTATCTTAAAATTTCATTAGGCTAATATTAAAGATCAAAGAATTCTTGTAAAATTTAATATCTTTCCTATAGAGATCTTGTTGCAATCATGTATATTTAGGTTTCTGACATGCAATCCAGGCTTTAGTGCTGAATGAATACTCAGCATATCTTTTTGCATGTGACTGATGTCTTAATAACCAAGATTTTTAAAAAGTATACGAAATGAAATACAATTTCATTCTTCTTTAAAGCTGAGTAATATTCCATTGAGTATATACACCACATTTTCTTTATCCATTCATCTATCAAAGGACATCTAGGTTGGTTCAATAATTTAGCTATATTGTGAATATAGCTATTGCTATAAACATTGACATGGTTGCATCACTGTAGTAGGCTGATTTTAAGTCCTTTGGGTATAAACCAAGTAGTGGGATAGCTGGGTCAAATTGTAGTTCCATTCCCAGTTTTCTGAGGAATATCCATATTGCTTCCCATAGGGGTTGCACCAATTTGCAGTCCCACTAGCATTGTATGAGTGTACCTTTTGCCCCACATTGTCGCCAACATTTATTGTTGCCTATATTTTTAATGATTGCCATTCTGACAGGAGTGAGATTTGCATTTCTCTAATTGCTAGAGATGTTGAACACTCTTTCATACATTTGTTGATCAATTGCATTTCTTCTGTGAAGTGTCTGTTCAGTTCCTTAGCCCATTTATTGATTGGGTTATTTGGGGGGTTTTTGTTTTTGTTTTTGTTTTTTTGGTGTTAAGTTTTTTGAGTTTTTTATATAGCCTAGAGATTAATGCCTTATCAGAGGTGCATGTGGTAAAGATTTTGTCCCAGTCTGTAGGCTCCCTCTTCACATTACTGATTGTTTCCTTTACTGAGAAGCTTTTTAGTTGAATCCATCCAATTTATTGATTGTGATTTTACTTCTTGAACTCTAGGAGTCTTGTTAAGTAATTCAGAACCTAGGCCAACATGGTGAAGATTTGGACCAATTTTTTCTTGCATTAGGCACAGGGTCTCTGTTCTAGTGCCTAAGTCTTTGATCCACTTTGAGATGATTTGTGTGCTGAGAGATAGAAGTTTAATTTTATTTTGTTACATATGGATTTCCACTTTTGCTAGTATCATTTGTTGAATAAGCTATATTTTCTGCAGTCAATATTTTTGGCACCTATGTCTAGTATGACATAACCATATTTATGGGAGTTTGTCTCTGTGTCCTCTATTCTGTACCATTGGTCTACTAGTTATTAGGTATATTACTGCCAATACCATGTCAATTTTATTACCATAGCTCTGTAATATAGTTTAAGGTCTGGTATTGAGATGCCTTCTGCTTCACTTTCCTTGCTAAGGATTGCTTTAGTTATTCTGGGTCTCTTGTTTTTTAAAATAAGTTTTATGACTGCTTTTTCTAGTTCTATGAAGAATGTTATTGGGATTTTAATAGGAATTGCATTAAATCTGTATAATCCTTTTGGTAGTATGGGCATTTTGACAATATTAATTCTGTATATCCAGGAGCATGAAAGCTCCTTCCCTCTTCTAAGGTTTTCTTTAATTTTTTTCTTTTTGTGTTCTGTTGTTTTCATTGTAGAGGTCTTTCACCTCTTTTGTTAGATTGATTCTCAGGTATTTTATTTTATTTTTTTGGAGGCTATTGTTAGTGGGGTAGTTTTACTAATTTCTCTTTTAATGGATTTATTGCTGATGTATAGGAATGTATTTGATTTATGGGAGTTGATTTTATATCCTGTTACTTTGCTGAATTCATTTATTAGTTCTAGAAGTTTAATGATGGAATTTTTTTTTAACTTCTAGGTATGGAATCATGTAATCAGCAGGAGTTGGAGAGTATCATGCTAAGCAAAATAAGCCAATTCCCCCCCACACACAAAAAGGCCAAATGTTTTCTCTAGTATGAAGTTGGTAATTCACAATATGGTGGGGGGCACTAGAGAAGCAATAGCAGAAAAGGCAAGTGGCCAGTATCTCCTCTCCATTTCCTTCACTGTCACTTACTTTAGAGTCTTTATCTTACTACAAGCTTTCCTAGGCACTGATCAGTATTTAACCCAACACTCCACCCCATCAGTGCTCTAGAAGACCCTTCATGTCTCTCACAATCTCAGATCATCTCATGTCTTCTGCAAATCCTCAGGAGAGACCTCTAGAGACATATTGCATTGATATCTTATAGCAGCACTACAAAGAGCAAGAACACATCAACAAGAATGTTAAGCTAATTTAGATAGCATTAATTTGTTTAGACACTTGGGTTTACACATAAGAGCTTTTGTGTTTAGTCCAGTTCTATTTTATCAGTGTCCATTCCATTTCACTTGCAAGGTGGGCTACCCAGCGAAGTCCTTGTGCTGCAGTCACAGGGAATTCTAAACATATCCAATAGTCAGTCTGCTTGTCACAATGTTTAAATTTTGTTACTCAAGCAAGGAATAGTTTATTTGTTGCTAACCTATGGAGAATATGACAAATATTTAATAGGCATGAATAATGGAAAATCAACTCCATGAGGCAGTTATACAGGTTACTCTATGATCTTGTGTTGGTAAAGTAACCCTCACAATATGCTTGCCTGGGCAGGCTTACCATAGCAATATACCTGTTTGCACTTCAGAGATATAGAAATAATAAGCCATCTCTGGTATATATAACCATTATAATCTGATACAAAGTGTTGCTCAAGTGATGACACTCAAGGGTAATATCACCTGTACTTGTGAGGGCCAATTCCCAACATAGTAGATTTTACTCATAAATTTAGACATTCTCCTTTTCCTCAAGGGGTCAGTAAGGCAAACCACTGGTGGCTTACTTGTACAGTCGATGGCCAATTAATTTCCTCTGTCTCTAATGTGATGCCTTTAAAAATCAACAACAGGAAATTTTACTTGTGCCTAGGCTGGTTTAAGAAAGTAGAAATGTCCTTTATCTGTATCTTAATGTTGGCAGCCAAGGAAAAGATAATAGAAATGACTGCAAGCCACAGATGTCTGTGTTTCTCATTGATCTCCCTCAGTGTTTTATGCAGATAAACATCAACCCCTGCATAGTTACCCTTAATACTCAAGGCTTCTCTCAGCAGATCATTCATTCTTTCTTAATCCAGCTCCTGTGGGATTGTGTAGTAAGTGGAAAATCCAAAATATATCCTGGTCGTGAGCCCACTGTTTTATGGAATGGCCTGTGAAATGAGTTCCTTGGTCAGTCTCAATTACCTGTGGTGTGTCACTTGTGACACTTAGCCAGCTCAGTCCCTTAGTAGCTGCTTTTTTACTAGTTTTCTTCCTTGGAAAGGGTGGTATCCTAGCTACAACTTCAGAGATTTTCCCTTTCCCATTTTTCTATCCTTTCAATAAACTCATGCCTGCTACTCTGAGCTACATGTCTGAAATAATTCTGGTTTGATCACAAGAGTAAGGATGAGAAAGTATGGCCATGGCTGCCTCAATGGAACAATACCATTTTCAGATATAATTAGAACATTGATTTATTATATAGGTTTGTAAGAAAGGCATGAGTCATATGCTCACTTACTCTGAAAAACCTTAGCTTTTTTAAATTGCATTTTTATTTATTTCTTCTAATTTGTTATATAGGACAGCAAAATGTATTTCAATTCATAGTACACATATAGAGCACAAATTTTCATGTCTGGTTGTACACAAAGTAGAGTCACACCATATGTGTCTTCATACATGTACTTAGGGTAATGATGTCCATCTCATTCCACTGCCTTTCATACCTCTATGCCCCCTCCCCTCACCTACCTCCCTTTGTCTTATCTAAAGTTTCCTCCCATGCTCCCCCATCCCATCCCCATTATGGATCAACATTTGGAACTTGTTTTGGGGAGGATTGGCTTACTTCACTTAGCATAAAATTCTCCAACTCTCTCCATTTACTTAAAAATGTCATGATTTTATTCTCCTTTAATGCTGAGTAATATTCCAATGTGTATATATACCACAGTTTCTTTATCCACTCATCTGTTGAAGGACATCTAGGTTGCTTCCACAATTTAGCTATTGTGATTCGTGCTGCTATAAACATTGATGTTGCTATATCACTATAGTATGCTGTTTGTCCTTTGGATATTTTATGTAGGAAAAAAAAAACACTATCATATTTCACTCAGTCTAGGAACTTGAATACAGTAGCCAACAAAATAGACTAAAATTCTCCGAATGGAGGGAAATAGGTATAGGTACATATGTAATATATATACATAAATATATATATATATATATATATATATATATATATATATATATATATATAT
>NW_026000221.1:12718715-12774601 GCF_001458135.2 Marmota marmota marmota
ATATATATATATATATATATAAATATATATATATATATATATATTATATATACATATTTAATATTCCACATAAAAAATCAAGAATTTATCTTCCACATTACACCATTTACTCCCTAATGCTTCATTTCACTGGTTTTATAAAGACAGTAAAATTTTCTTATAATTAATTGTGACAGCTTTTTTACTTTAAATAAGGGTCATTTTACAGAAACTGTCATTTAATCTTTGGGAAAAAAACCCTAATTCTTCCTATTTTTCTTAAATATAAATTCATGGTGAGAGAACAAGGTAGTGAAGATTTTAAGTCTACAAAACCTGGTTTCTGTTTTGTGCTAGATCACTTGGTAACCATGAACCACTACTTGATTACAGTGCATCAGTTTCATCATTTATAAAATGCAAATAGAAATAACTTCTTATTTATTTATTTTTTTTGTTGTTGTAGATGGACATAATACCTTTATTTTATTTATTTATTTTTATGTGGTGATTGAACCCAGTGTCTCACATGTGCTGGGCAAGTGCTCTACCACTGAGCTACAACTCCAGCCCCTATAAATAACTTCTTGATACAGTTGTTTCAAGAATTGAATAGCTTTTTTGCCATTATACCTGGAACATAGTGAGTGAGCCCTAACAGCACTGATGATGTTCCTCTATTACTTTAAATTTCAAAAATTAGTTAGCTGTTTGCATGTCAGACTCATGTCAAATGAACTTACAAAAACTGCAAAAATATAGATACAATGACCTAATTTGGATTCTTCTCTTTTTCAGTGCTTCTAATTTTTTTCAGTGCTACTTAAATTTTGAATAAAATGTTTATGACATTTCATATTTATTATGGTTCTGTCTTGGTATAACATGTCTCTTACTATGTTTCAAAATTCTTGGTGGTCAAAAAACATCAGCATTACCTCTATTTTCTGAACATATAAAAGGCTTTGCCAAAAAGTATGTGTTTAGTAAGTTATTCCTTTTTTGTTTTCAAACATCTAAATTTGATTTTTCAAACATCTAAATTTACACAATTTTCTTCCAATGTTCAAAACAATAAAAAGTATGCCTATTTTAACAATACTTTTTTGGGAAGAATCAATTGTACTCACCTTTAAAAACATTGTTACATTTTCTTTTATTTTCCTCTTTTTAACTTGTAATTGTCAATATTTCCAAATGTGTGTAAACATAAATCTTCTTTTTTTTTTCTGTATCCCCGAATGCCACTTAAATATATTGCTTCTGTTGTAAAGGACAACCAAGATAAATTATATCATATTATTATGCATGGCAGAGCAACAAAGCACCATTGGGTCCAATTCACTCAAATTCTAACATGTCTTTTATGGGCTTCCACACCAATAAGCAGGGGATTTATAAATTCAGGAAGAGTTATATATCCCAAACATACATACACACTATTGTTTTTAAGGTAGAGTATGGGCTTTGCTGCATGCAGCCTCATCAACTATATATCCCGGAGGTAATGAAACCACCAAGGGGATTATGTTGGCAAGATTTTTACTTCAGTAAGTAATAGCACTCGTAGGAGAGAAATTCTAAAAAGTTTTCAAATATGCCAGATGCATATTAGAACAGTTAGGAGAAATCATAAACAGTCACTCCCTTAAGCCCCATTATACTTCACTTTAGTCAAACTAGAAACTTCTCCTTCAAAAACAAACATTCATGTATCAAAAATCTATGGGTAGCAGGAGTCTTGGGGTCCATTCTTGATTTTCCTCCTGACTGAAAAGGTAATTTCAGTAACTGGTTTCGTGCTTCTGTATTTCTTTTTATCCCTTTAACAAAGCCAGGATTCAGGGCACAGTATTTTTCACCATGTGAACTGGGAAACAGTGGAAAATAAAGTTTTGTTTCCCATATAAAAAGTCAGTGATAACAAGATGAATGACAGGTAAAGTCATATCATTTGGTCTTTTACTTTCAATACAAGTAAGTTGGTGCCTGAAAATACATTAATAAATGTTTGGTTACATAGGAATGACTGGCATAGTTGATTGCCTTAGTAGTTATATTATTGTTATTCAGTTATTTTTATACATTGTCCATTATGGTTTGGGTATAGAATGTCCTCCAAAATCTCATATTCAGGAGGTACTCAATGTAACAATGTTCAGAGGTGGGACCCTTGGGATGTGATTAGATCCTGAGAGATATGACATTGATTGATTAATTCATTGATGGGTTCACAGCTGATGAAACTGTAAGGAATTGGTGGAAACTTTAAGAAGTGGGCCTAATTGGAAGAAGTAGGTCACTAGGGACATGCCCTGGAAGGGTACATCTTAATCCCAGTCCCCTCCCCACTCTGCTTCCAATTTATTATGAGGTAAGCAACTCTGCTCCACCATGCCTTTCCAACATGATGCTCTGCCTCCCCACAGGCCCATAGAAATAGTGTCAGCCAACCATGTACTAAAACCTCTGAAACTATAAGCCAAGATAAATCTTTTCTTTTTTAAAAATTTTTCTCAGGTGTTTTGTCATAGTGACAAAAAAAATGACTGAAACATTGGCCATATCCAACCAATCTTTCAAAAATACAATACAGGCTTTTTGAAGAATCAGATTTATTTCTTTTATCAAGACAACATGACAGCTCACCACAATTGTATGTGGTGAGGAAGAAAGGATGTCGTATAAATTTCCTCATTTAGAATGAGTAACTGAGGAAGAAAGGATGTCGTATAAATTTCCTCATTTAGAAAAATCTGAGAAGGAAGGGAAGAAATCTGGGAGGTGTGTGATACCAGCTCAGAGAAAACTCCCTTGCTGTTGCCTGAGCATTGTGCTCTTTCAGGGAAGCCACAAATACGCACTGAACAGTGAAGGTAACCAATACTTACATATTTCCATCTGAGTTTTTCAGCACTCATTCACTTAAGGGGTAGATTTTTCTTTATCCTTATTTTATAAAAATATTATAGTTTCCAAAAAGTTGGAAGATATTCTCAAAGTCACACGTCTCTAAAATTCACAGTCCCAGTTATTTCTAAATTTATATGAAAGAGTTTTAAAAATTCATTGAATAATGTGAAAGTACACCTCTAAGTTAGTGGTTGTTATTTAGAATTTATCACAAAATTTTAATGTACAGACTGGCAGCTTTTCTGAAAAAAAAAATGTGAACCAGTTTACTCAAAGTAAACATAATACCAAACTGCATATTTTATAAAATAGACTAATGAAGAATTAGAGGACATAGTATCACCATATCCTTAAATAATTTTTGGTATAGTACATTTAATTAGGTTTTTAGTTTTATAAATGCTAAGCCAAAGACTTCTGTTGTGTTAAAAGAAATACATAACTCACACACACACACAAAAAAAATTATTCCTATTAAGTCCTAAGATTAATTTGTTGTTTTCTTTATAGAGGAAACATCAGTATATAATAAAAACAATACCTACTATCATTTGCCAGCAGATTTATTATGAAAATGTACATTTAATTTTTTGTCATATGTCAAAATGCATTTTAAATCAAGGCAGCTAGTTTTTAGGAAATTAAGACAACATGATCTCATATTATTTTGTTAGATTACCTAATTCTATATTTTCTCAAATAAGTTATAGGAAAACTATTTTTAGCAGGATGATGACAGATGGTATTAGTTAAAATGTATCCCAAGATGGGTAAACTTGGAAATGTTAGGGTGATTCAAATAGCTTTATTTGCTTCAGAGTTTTCAGATCTTTATTTGTGATACTGGATACTTGAATTTTTAAGAGGTAGTTATCATGAGCAGCATTTCTCCAGATATTCTGATCACACACACATTGTTTTTGTGGAGCACCTTTTGGAAATCAACTTTGGAAAGTAGTGATTCAATTTAATACTCTGGCAAAACTTACACAATCTAGAAAATTAGCAACGCATGCAATATGATTTCTCCCTACATGCTAATGCACAATGAAGTCATAGTTTTATGTTCAAATGCAAATGCCCTGCATTGTTAATAAATTATGCTCCAGATCTTCTAGTTACCAGATAAATATCATGAAATACCAATAGAAATAAGTGTGCTTGCTTTGTAATTTTATATATTAATCTCCTCAAGATTCAGGGCAATGGAGTTCCAAATTATCAATGTTTTTGGTTTTAGATCTTTGTATTTGAACATTTTATCAACTGCATAATTGAGAAAAAAAAGAATTCTGGGACATATGAAGTGGAAGAGATAATATTTTCTTTAGTATTTGAATAAACTTATAGCTGTCCCAGAATTCTTTTGTTATGTAATGTTGTATAACAAATAAACCCCAAATGAGTGACTTCTAACAATCAAAGTATGTTTTTTCATATTTTTTATCAGCTACAGGTTATGTGCAGTTCTGGTATGTGTATCTGTGTGTGTGTGTGTGTGTTTGTGCGTGTGTGTGTGTGTGTGTGTGTGCTTGCTATTCCAGGATCCAGGCTGAAAATGAAATCTCCATTTACTGCATGTGGCTCTTGCTTAGGTGGACATACTTTACTATTGTTCATGTGATGTGGTTAAAGCTAACATCATGACTAAACCTGATGTCAATGAAGAATGCTTACTATCTTGCAGAGTCTATTCACGCAAATTTTAAATGCCAACATTTCTTATATAATTATTTTTAGATTCAAATTTTGCACTTTTAAATTTAAACACACTGTTTGCTCTTTTTTATTGTTTACATGATAATTTATTAAATTCTGAGATGTAGCATAATTTAACTAAGTGCCTGTTTGAAATAAGAACTCAGATATGTATGTAAAGCTCATTTGTTTAATACTTGGTAATAGTACATTATTTGTTACTAACAGTTTTACTGTGTATTTTTATATCTTATATCAAATTCAGGTATTTACTTTTTGTTTCTCCTGTCTTTTCCCTTAGTAATTTCATGTTTGTACATTTAAAGATGCTAAATATGAAGGAGAGAAAATAAAGAGTTTTAGACTCTTATTTGTTCTGTTTATCACACATTTTGTTTAGAATATTTTCACAATTATAGAGAACAAGAAAAGAGAAAATATATATATTGCAAAAGGCCTACAATGTTATGTGCAATATTTTTTTAAAAAAAAAAATAGATGATCAATACGTGGCATTATGGAGAACATGAAAATATGCCACCATTTCTACTGTATGGAAAGCATGTTGACTGCCCGATATGTGTACACTAAATCTACCACTGCCTCATTCTATGGACTTCATTCCTCACATAGCTCCTGAACAACAACTGGGTACGGCAGTGCTTTGAAGCAGGCCATATCTGGCAAGAGGTGCACCTCTGGAATAAGACTCATGGAACCATTCAAAAATGTCTTATAACTGTGTTACTACACTAAGGAACTTTTCCTACTCGATTTCTGTCTTTCCCCTTCCCTTTCCAAATTTTTCAGACTTGCATCAGAATTTGAATTCTCTCCATGTCTCCTGTTCCACTCCCTATAAACCTCTTGCACATTTAATTAGATGTTGGAATGTACTTTTAATAAGTTCACCTATATACAGTGAAAACCTAACAAAAATTGATTCATTTTTAAGACTTGCATTTATCATTGTCTTTAAGAAATCAAAAAATGCCTTGTGAATGTATGATGCTAATTTTGTATACACATTTAATTCTTTGATGAATTTAAATCCAATTTAACAGAAACAATGCAAACAGCTTGGTCAGGAAGGCTGGAACACAGCTCAGTTTCCATCCTGCCCCATCCTTATTGCTTTCACATGGCATTGTATGTTAGCTTGCCAATATATAAGCTTGCCGTTTAGTGTGCAGATTTCAACAATTTTCCCTACTGAGTTTGATGTTGCTTCCAAAGTCAGAAATAAGACTATAAGCTAAGCAAGTGAGCTCGAAATTTTTAAATAACTTGAAATTAATATACACTTAATTTTAAATTTCTGATAATTAAAATGTATAAACTGTTTTTTCCTAAAGATTCTCCTTTTAAATATTATATATATTGAACATGTTTAAAGATTATGTAAATGTTAATATGTTTATTAACAACATTAATATAGAGCAAACAAAAATGATGTTAGGAAATGTCATGTCTTTTGACCTACATCTAATACTTATATATGTACATGTAATTAAATATGTTTGGAATAGAATAAATAACATTCAAGTTCAAATCCATTCACTGTTAGCCATGATTACCATTAATGGCTCAGATCATTGGAAGAAACTTTAAGTTCCTTAACACTATACCAAAAAAAAAGCAAGTTTTAAATAAAGTCATACTAGGTTCCTATTTTGTTCCACTTTCTGCTGTGAAGTTTTATGAAAATGTCCCTACCTGGGCTTGCTATTCAATTTTGCTACTGACTTTACAGAATTCCTCTTCAAAACCATCATTTACCTTGACTGTGATGCATTTGAACTAATGAGTTGGTGAATAGATTTGTCAGAAACTTCTACTAAGATTAATGTGATCTGTTTTTATTATGGACAAATTAAAAAATTATAGAACGTTCAAAGGAAAACCAAAAGCAGAAAGATTTTGGTGAATTATCAATATTTGTGTTACTTGGAGTTTCAATTATCCTTATAAGAACTGACCTCTGTAATACCTATTTGAAAAATCTATAGATACATTTCACTGATACACAATTTTCATGGTATTATAATAAGTTATTTGTTTCACATAAAATACATATATATGAAAAATTAAAATTTATTTGGGGTGCTATCTACATAAAAAAGAGAAATAATGGTCATTTAAATTTACTAAACGTATGTGGTAATAATATTGTAGAAATAATGAGAATTAAATTAGAGAAAAATTTAGATTCATGAGAAATTATAAATGTAAATAAAGTTCTTAAATATGAAATAAATAAATAAAAAGATAAATTAATTAAGTAATTAACATTGTCATAGTAAGGGAGATTCTTCTCAATGACAGCTTGGTAAAGTTGTGAGGAACATGAGCTCAGAGACCTGGGTTTAAATCCCTCTCCTCACTATTATTTTTTCATTTTGTGTAATAATTCACTCCAACGGGCAGAAGAGTGGCAAGGGGCAGGTTCTGCTTCCATGTTCACCATTATGGCTGTTCAAACAGCTGCCTCAATATGTGGACTTCCTCATAAACCAACTTTCCAAAGAACAAGTAAGAGAGAAAGTTTGTAAGAAAGAAGCTACAGGTTAATCTAGTCTCAGGAGTAGCATTCAATCCTTTCTGTCATATTCTGTGGTTTTCTGTTAATGTCATTGGTGGTAGAAGAAAGTCAGTAAATCCAACCTAAGTTCAAGGGAAGGGAGTAAACACAGCATAATTATCAGGATTATAAAATTATATTATTTTAGAAGATCCCTACCACCATTAACATGTGTCATGTCTCTTTTCATGAGAGTTTGACTAATAACACTAATAATACTAATCTTAAAGAAGACGAGTTGATCTTTGTAAAACATCACAGCATAGAGTAAGCACCAATAAATATCAGCCATGATAATGACAAAATAGTTTGAATCTTTCCTGTATTTGGTTATCATTACTATATCTGTCTATCTTCAAGCTCTCTCTTCTCCAATCAGTGCTTCTTTGGGCTACCAGATTATTTTACTTAGATACATTTATTATGCAACCCTATATTAAACTGCCCTCTATTATAGGATCCTTTTTATAGTACTTATAAATCATTTCTTCCACTGTCATTTATAATACAGTTTCATATTTCCCAGGTAGCTAAATAGACTCTTAGCTTTAATTGGACAAAGATCTGGACTTTTCTTGAAATTACATCTCCTTTGTGCTCTTTTTCATACTTTTTATTTTCTATTTAGAGTCTATAGTGTAAGTTCCTTGACTAATAAATATTTCTCAATATTATGGAAATAATGTTGAATAGGCTTCTGCCTATCCTTTCCCAAGGGAAATAGAGAAATGAGGGAAATTATAATGTGCTCCCATTAGGTTTTGGATCCTGATATTGTGAAAACAAATTGACATTTTATTACATAGGTTAAGGATGAAAGAAGCCATTCTTGAAAGCAGCTACACAATAAAAAATCTGAAAGAGAAGAGGCAATAATCAGGTAAAAATATGGAAATTAAGAGTTAAGAATAAGTGAATTAAAAGTTCAGAGTATGTAACTATATCATATTATTCATTATTTTTTCATTTGCATACATTTCAATCAACCAATATGATTCTAACTCATGTATAAAGTATTGATAATGCTTCTAATTCTCTTCCACATCACTCACCCCTAAATCTGCACATAGAGAATGGGTAGTACGAGCTTAATAAAATCACTCTAATTTGATATTACTGGCAGATTTTACTTTGGGTTTGCTCATAAACATAACATCTAAAATATAAGGAAAACTAAATACTTTCCTCATGAGGTTTTGATAATTGGGTGATATATTGCACTTAGTATGGTTACAGACATAAATTTAAACATATTATTATTACTTTAGGTAAATATTCTCTGGCTTATAATGCTTGATTTAAAGAGTATTCATGATGTTTATGAATTTTAACTAATGCACACTCTTCTGATCTTAGGAGGATGCTAAATATACACACATTTATTGATTTATTCTTTCATCAACAATCTGAAGTAGCCACCATATATTAGGCTCCAACAGGAGCCTACTAGCCAGTGAAGCAAAGATAAATAATCATTCCCTGACCTTATGGGATATGAAGGAGGGAAGTTTTTAAGTCACTCAGATGAAGTATGGTTTGACAAATGTTATAATTGAGCTAGTGAGGTGATATAGTCCAAAAATCAATTGCTTCAAGAAATATAAAAGTAAGAAAGGCTTCTTGTAGTAAAACATGTTTGATCTGGGTTTCAAAAAGTTAAGAGGGTTTTGTCATAAGAACATACACGTAAATGCATTCCAGGGAGAGATAAATTAATAACTACAGAGCACAGTGATTATAAAAATGCCACTGGTTTAATATCAATTAACTCTTAATTCAAACATTATTTCCTGGGTTACCAAATATTTACATGTTATTTCATTGTTATAGAAATCAAAGCACAGAAATATGAAACTTTAGGAAATTGCATGGCATAATTTTTAAAAAATATATTTTTGCTACAGATGGACACAGTACCTTTATTTTATTTATTTATTTTTATGTGGTGTTGAGGATTGAACCCAGTGCCTCACACATGCTTTGCAAGTGCTCTACCACTGAGCCACAACAAAACAGTGTGCTGCCCAGTCACATTCTAGCCCTTCTCTTTCCATTGCATTTCTTAGTATTTTTGAAGCGGTATTCCCATTTCAAATAGTTAATATATAATATTTCATAAAAAACAGGTTGATGGAAATATGGGTGAATATTATGGCAACCATTTATTTCCTGTTTATTTATTTCCTGTTTATATTGTGTAGTTTGACAGATAACAAGTGGTAGCCAGGGAGCAAAAGGATTGTTCCCCTCTTCTATTTTATACAAGATGTATACAGAAATGGACAAATTATTTACAGAATAAATAAATGGATTCTTATGAGTAGAACGCACTCTGGACAGTGATATAATTTACCTCTGAGATATGGAAAGAGGGGTGTGTTCTGTTCTGTTCTGAGGAATAGCTGTAAATTCTGCTTCAGTTATCTAAGGTAAATATATTTAAATATAAATAAGTACAAAATATGCTGGGTTCAGCATCTCTAATCCCAGCAATTTGGGAGGCTAAGGCAGGAAGATCCCAAATTCAAGGTCAGTCTGGCTAATTTAGCAAGACAGTCTGAAAAATAAAAAGGGATGGAGAGGGAGAGCGATGAAAGAAAGGAAGAGAGGGAGGGATGAAGGGAAGGAGGGAGGAAGGAAGGAAAAAGGGAGGGAGGGAGGTGAAAGAAAGAGTAAAATTTACCATTTAAAAATTATGCACATATAGCAGAATTTAAGTGAAAAAAATAGTGAGGTCAAATTTAAATTGCTAAAAACAACTGAAATAAGAAATTGTCTTTTGAATAAAGAATCATGTAATTTTAAGAACAAATAAAATCATGTTGCTAGACCAATTTTTAAGGCAATATTTTATCAGGCTTGCCTGAAAAGGTATTTTACTACCTGTGTAGGTCTAACAGTGGGACATAACTGATTCATTTCTCCATACTCCTAAGAGCAAGCATAGAAGAGTATTCTACATATCAGAGATAAGTTTTTTTTTTCTCTACATTAATCAATGTAGCTGAGAAAGGAGCGATAATAACTACATTTAGAAATAGCAGAAATATTTTAGGACTCCTGTACTATAGAAGTATAAACAGCCTTTACATAGAGTTGAAATAAAAGTTGAACATACAATGTGATCTTTTAATAAAGATTAAATAAATTAATATTCTTTCAAATTAATTTGAGTTGTATGCATGATAAAGATGACAGATAGTTATTCATGACTAAATTTTTACACCAAGTCATACACCAAGTAACTTTAAACAGCAAAATGTCATTAATCAAAGAAACTAAGAGAGTACTTGCATATTTCTTCCTTGAACACAATTATTGTCTCTAATTTTTGTGCATTTATATAAACACAATTTTATTATAAAATCTAATTTTATAAAAATTGTCATGATCTATTCTTAAAATCCATTTAAGTCGTCCTATACATGTGCAGCTTTAGAGTATACTTTGCTACTGTATCAATGTCCAAAAGCCATTAAAACAGTGAGATGTAAGATGTGTTTTGATAATATTACTTTAGAAATGCTAATTTGAGTAATTATGTAAAAGAATTAAATTAATTAATTAATTAATTCATTCAGCACTTCCACAGTATTTATTAAGGTTTCATAATTCATTATGTAGAATGCTCTGATATGCACATGTAAAACTAAATATCTAAATGTATGACTTGTTTTTCTGAACTTAGTTGTTTAGTATCCATACTGATATCAAAATGTCTTAGCCCATATAAGTCAGTTGTAAAAGAAAAAATAGACTAAGTCAACTATTACCTAAATGCAAACAGTCTAGAAATTATTAATTGAGCTTGTTTTTTTTTTTTTTTTTTTAAATTTCCCTATCATTTGTTCTCAGTGTCACTCCAGGTAACACCTTGAGCCAGCCAAATGCACTGGAGCTACCTGCAGGACAATCCTTGGATCTCTTATTCAAAATTTCTTCTGATTATATACTTATGCTCAAATCTATGTCAAGGAATCTCCATTTCACAGATCAGTACAAATATTCTTTATCCTTTTCATGCTAACTCTTAGCAAAATAAGAGAAGAAAAATCCTCTACTCAGCCCATTTTCAATTTTTTGCAATTACATTTCAACTTTGATAGTAACTACTAAGTAAGTCAATTTGGCAATAGAATTTTATGATTGTGTTGGAAAGGAATATGACTCAAATTTAAGAAATATAAGTTGAAAATAGGAAGATATAAGACAACAAACATTTAAATCAATCGATATTCTAAATACATTCTAGAAACATTCAGACTATCTCAAAATCTTCATTTCTTTTCAACTGAACACATGGTTAATTTCAGAGTTTTAACTATGCCTAAAATGGTTATTTTTCTTATGTTCTTATTAATACGTGATAATTATACATAATAGTGAGCTCATTGTGGCATATTCATACATACACATAACAGTTTGCTCCATTTCATTCCTAAGTACTTCCCTTCTCACTCCCTGCTTGCCTCCTCAAATCCTCTTCCTCTATTCTACTGGTCTTCCTTCTATTTTACTGGTCTTCCTTCTATTTATTGATTAATTATATTTATGTTGCATTTTGATACTATTTTAAATGGCATTCTATTTCACTTTCTGATTTTTTCATTGGTAGCATATAGAAACAAAATTCATATTTTTATTGCTTTTGTATTCTACAAACTTGCTGAACTTCTTAGACACAGATGTTTTGTGTAGATTTTTTGAGACATTCTACACATGACCATAAAATTATCTGTGAATAAAGAAAGTTTCAATTCTTGCTTTCCAATCTGGGTGACTTTTGTTTCATTTGCTTGCCTATTTCACTTTATAGAACCTCCAGAATAATGTAGCCTAGACTAGTTTGGGGCAAATATTCTTGTTCTCTTTACAGAATTGGCTGTGGATGTCATTTATGTGGCTGAGGAAGACCCCTCTACTTCTAGTATGCTGAAAGTTTTTGTTTATTATAGCAGTAGGTATAGACTAAGACACATTTCAAATGAAGCTTCTGTCTCAGATTATCCTTTTTGATCTTTTAGTTTTTTCAGTGATAACTGTGACTTATACACTTACACATATTTATTTTTTTTTTATTATTGTAGCTGTCTTTTGACTGTTTTCTCTATAGTGCACCAAGTAAGACTTAAGTCTTCCTTTCTTCCTATCATTATTCCTAGAACATGGTGCCTGGATACCAGGAATATTTAAGTGAGTGAGTGAACCATCTGTTCTCTCTGACTCCACTCATTACTTTCCTTCTAAATGGTTAATCTTTCAAACATGTAACTCCGTAACATATTTATTTATTTAGTATCAGGGATTGAGCCCAAGGGTATTTAAACACTGGGGCACATTCCCATTCCTTTTTATTTTTTATTTTGAGACAAGGTCGCACTAAGTTGTTTAGGGACTCACAAGTTTGCTGAAGCAAGTCATGAACTTGTGATCCTACTGCCTCAACTTCTGTACTCCTTGGGATCATAGTATGCACCTACAACTACACACATTTCCAGATCACTTTTATTGTCTAAGTAGTAGCAATAGTCTCCAATTGATTACTAAATTTAGTATGATTTTTGTTTTATTATGCAGATTAGGTTTATAATAGGTCCTAGATTTACTAGTTTATTTCTCATTCTCTAATAAACTTTTTCCACTTCGTGTTTTTATATGTAAAAAAGCAATGAAAAAATAAATACATCCATATATAATTTATATATTTACATATATATGTATATATATAAAATCTTTTTTGCCTGTTCTTTTATTCAAATACAAGTAAACCTCACTGCTCTGTTAAGCTTTCTCTTAATTCCATGTAGAAGTCATAACTTTTAAACCTACAAATTTCTGATTCCATATAACTTTGCAACATGTTCATTTGCAAGATCCTTTAAGCTTATCCTAAGATATAAGCACTTTCTAAAGAGAGGATAGGACTGCACTAACTTCTTTAATATTTACATTCTGAACTAGACCTACCACCATTTCATATGAAATTATAAGCTCAGTCTATATTGCATATTCTATAAAATATAATCTTTTATACTAATATCTGTTATTTACTTTAAAAATACCAGCAAATAGTGATATGTTATGCAGTGTTATGCATAGTGTGTGTTATTCAGTTTAAACTATAACCCAGCAAGCATTCTCACAAAGAAAGCACATTCTAATGGAGATCAGTTGCTATTCCAAGTAGGCAGCCCATTCCCAACAACTTTCTAATTAGTATTCTGAATGTGCAAGATTTTTTTTCTTTTTGTGTCAGATAATAGTTTTGTGTTTACAAACATTATGAATTAGAAAACATATTCTCATTCATAAAATTCAAAATATTAAAGTTATTTAGATTAACATCAAAGAGTTTAGAGTTATGCTTCAATATGCACGCGCTGATTATGTGAACCCAGCATTGTACAACAGCTGGATTTACCTAAGCCCTTTAGAACTGTTACCCATATGTTGGTCCTATGGCCAACCATGAGATTAGATTTCACTTTGTCTAATGCTGTCAATAAGGAAAATGGAATTCTTCCCTTGGAATGATTCTGTTGATGTTAGAGAATCATAGTAAGCCACAGACCTGAAAATAATACAATATGCCAAGAATGTTTTACACCTCTAGGAATATTTTTGTACTCCTTGCTAAAGTCACATTAGCTGTAGGAAAAATGCTTGAAAATATTTTCTACATATATTGAGATTTAAAAAAGATTTTCTAACTTTCTTATTAAAATCAATTTACAAAGTTTATGTAGACGTCTAAATTTGCTTGAAATTTATGAAATTTATCATAAGGAAAACATAAAATTTTTCTTCAAATTCATTAATTATTATTAAGGCAGAAAAAGTTTGTCAGAGGTGAAAAATATATATTCAAATTCTGAGAAAGCTATCCAAGTAAATTAATTTTAAAAGAAAGTCCATAAAGAGATATGTTTCTTATTATGTAAAATAAAATATATAATATTTTCACTTTGGGGACATTTTAGATAAACATTTTCTGATGCCTAAACTATTGTCTGGTTACTTTAGCAATGTGGTCAAAATTTTCTCGACCTACCTTCCCTCCCTCCTACCTTCCTTCCTTCTTTCCGTCCTTCCTTCCTTCCTTTCTCTTTCTTCTTTGTATAATGAAAAAAAAAAAAAAACACATGCCTTTTGTTACAGGACTTTTCATTTTTCCTAATATCCAAATGTATATGCACAACATTTCCTTCCCATGCTTGGTCTTCAGTTTTAAATTATTATTCTTTCATCTAGTACCTGAAGTCATGAATGGTCTTTAGCTCTTCTTCTCCTTATTGCATGGCCATCTAATAATACCATTCTCCAGTGATTTTGTTACCTGATCCCATTGTTGCTCAGTCTTTTTCATTTCTCATGTATTATCAGAATGTTCTATATTTTAAATATTTCAATATTTTATTATATATCTTAAATTCATAATTCAATTGCAAGCCCATTGGCTCCCTTGTTATTCATTTAGTGTCTACCATTGTGTCCTAAGCCTAAAATACTAGGTAGATTATTCTTTGTTGATTATTATTAGAAGTAATGGCTGTGTTTAAAAAGAGCATTTTAAAAAACTTGTTGTACCAAAAACTGTTTTTTCAGGTTATTGTCTAGAGATGCTGCATCTCATCAAAAGTCATATGTAGTTTAGGTTTTTTATCTGAACTTGCATAAAAATTATTCTTCCATGACTTTTCAATTTTGCAAAACTATCAAAAAGCAATTTAAGAAGTTATAGTACCTTTTATTTAAAACTGATTTCTTAACAGGAAATTATATGCAGAGCAAGATGAAAATGGAGTAATAATTGAAAGCTTCATCTATTCTCCAATAATAAAATATTATAAACAAATGGAAATTTCATAAAAGCATTGCATGTTATAGCATATGAAATTTAAAATAGGTGACTTCTACTTATAATGAGGCATTAAGGTCAATGGAGAAACAAATGTCTCTCATACTTTTAGAATATATTTCTAAATTATTAGTCAAAAATACTAAATATCTATTCTATGTGTGATACTGCTCTTGGTGGCTGAAATAAAGCATCAGCTGGAACTTCAGCACTAGATTCATGTTCTTGGTCAAGATCAGATCAAAGGCAACTCTATACTGAATATGATAATAAGGAACCATAACCACTTAAAGATAAAGTAGGTCAGACTAAAGGTAATACAAAGTAACAGCAGTGGTTACTTTAGAGAAGAGGATCAGAGAAGACTTCTCTGAGAAAGCAATGATGTAGTATGTGCATAAATGAAATGAAGTACATACCAGGATCTGAGGGAAGAGTGTTCCAGGTAGAGGAAGGGCAGGATCAAAGTTCTGAGGGGGGACTGAGAGTCACCACATGACAAAAACTATGAAATCAGGTGTGGGTGTCCAGAGTGGATGCCATGTAAGACCTTCTAACTTAGAAAGGAGTGGGAATTATTTTCTCAATGATAGGAAGTCAATGGATAGTTTCGAGCTAGAGAATGACAAATAATTCAGTTTCAAGACTTTCTGATTGCTCTCTTCTTTCATTTGGAACTCTCCTCATCTCCCTCAGAGCAGACATGCCCAAAGGGACAGTAAGATTGCTGTAACCAGAGTGAAATCATCTCATAACTCATTTTTGATTCATATATGTTGAACAACAGTCCAAATGAATAATTGACTGTTTGAAAAAAAAATCCAACTCTGGCAGTTAGTTCCCATTATGTCTTAAAGTATATTAACTGATTTATGAATATCTCTCTGGAATTTGAGAAAACTTAAAATGAGATGTTGAGACAATAAGTAGAGGTCTTGTTGCTTAAAAAGTATTAGCCAGTTCTTTACATTAGATTTTAAAGGTTACTAAATAGCTGGGGCAAATATTCATGATGACAGGGAAAAAAAAAAACATGAAAGGGAGCAGGAAGAAATGTCTATTCTTCTCCTATAATGGACAGGAATTTCCTTGGGCAAATTTAGGATTCATAAAAAATCCCAGTGCCCAGTAATATTTCTCTTCCATGGGTTTCCTTGATTTAAAGCAATTCAATTTTCAATATTTTATTAATAATGATATGCTATATAATGTAAACATCTTTTTATAGAGTCTAATATTTCTGTTGTATATTGTTGTATTGATAGCCTCTTTATCTTGGTGAATTTCAATACATCATTGCTTTTCTCTGACAGGTTCTTTTTTCAGAGTGCATTGGGTGCATAGTTAAGTAAGATGAAATACTCTCTTCTCTATTACAACCTGTCCTTGGGTGGTTTGTTTTATGGCTGCAATGAAATGATGGTGTTATTGAAGTGATTATGGAGAATCTAATGTTTTGGGATGCTGAAAAGTAGAGCCTTATTTTAGGAAGATTTTTATAACCTAGAAGACTAAAGGTGCTGAAATGGTAGAAATAAATCTATTTTATAATTTTGGACACATTTAGTGTTTTAAAAACCCACCACCATAGTTTTTTTTTCCACATTAAAATAAATGTATAAGCAGACTTTTTGTTGAGACTGGTCCTCAGTCACCAGTGTGATCCTCCATTTGACAACCTGAGCACCACTCCATGCTTAAGTTATTGCTGTACCCACAAAAATCACTTTAAATTCTCTGCCCTGTGCCTCTGGATAGTTTTCTCTAAGCAATGCAGTAAAGTCAGCCCTCCTATTATGTTGTTGTTCTTTAAAATGCTCTTTAATTACTTAATGCATGAAACATTAAGAAATTAGGGCCCAGTCAGGGAGCAGTCTAGATAAAGTGAGAATTATTTCTGTTGGTTTGTTATTTTAAAATAAATGTACACATGTTCTGCTTCTTTTTCTTCCATCTTTTCCTTTCTAACATATCATACAAGGCCAGAGACAACAATGAAGAAATACCATTAGAAAGAAAGTAGCTACCTTTATTCAGACATTCAAAACTATAAATCTTCTTTTCTAAAAAATATGAGGTTCTTATTTCTCTTCCATGTATTCTTATCTGTTTCTTGGGTCACTTTAGAGAAAATAATAGGCACAAAGTTATTCAGTTCCAATATGTCTTATTTTGAACCAAATGAACCTGCTACCATTGGAGTGGCCCAGAATTCTTATCATAAGTCCTCTGCTTTATTTATACTTATTTTCTATATTTTTGTTCCAGAGAATAGTTTGTAGAAATAGAAAAAACAAGTAAGGTGGCAACTGCAGTAAGGAAAACAGTTTCTCAAACTAAGATGGAAACAATGAATGTGTTGAGAAAGGTGGTCAAATTCTGGATGTGATTTGAAGCCAAAGCCACTAGAATTTCCTCTCCCATTATATGTGAAGGGAGAGAAAGAAAAAGATGAAAGACAAGTCCAAAGATTTTGTTGTTAGCAAAATGAAGGATGGAGCCACCATTAACTGAGTAGGAAGGTCTGGAAAGCTTACTTTGAAGTATCTAGTCAACACAGAAGAGGAGATGTTGAGGAGGCAGTTGTAGGTATGGGTATAAAGCTCATTGAAAAGTTTGTACAAAATATACATTTTTAGAAGTGATGATATAAATGAAATTTAAAAACTGAATGAAGAAAATGAAAATAAGTATAAATAAAGCAGAGGACTTATGATAAGAATTCTGGGACACTTCCATGGTAACAGGCCCATTTGGCTCAAAATAAGATATATTGGAACTGAGTAACTTTGTGTCTATCATTTTCCCTAAAGCGACCCAACAAACATAAGAATGCATGGAAGAGAAATAAGAACTTCATATTTTTAGAAAAGAAGATTTACATTTTTGAGAAAATGTCTGAATAAAGGAAAATTATTTAATTTCCAAACTTTGCATTATAATTAAAGAAATGTTAAAGTAGTATCTACAAGTTGAATATGTGATCTTTACTATATTATCAATTTATTTCAGGTGTTCTGTTATTATATTATTTCTTAATTTTATTTTTCATTGACAAAATAATAGTACATGTAGGGTAAAATAATGTTTTGTATATGTTTATAATATTCAATGATTAGATCACGTTAATAAATATATCCCCTCACACTTCTTTTTTTGTAGTGAAAATATTTAAAATCTGTTTTTATATTTTGTAGCATACAATGAATGGTTATAGTCACCATTGTTTGCAATAGTTCACTGAATCTTTTTTCTCTGATACTTTATACCCTTTGATCAATATTTTCTCTTTCCCCAGCCACCCTTCTACTCCCTCAGCTTCTGGTAACCATAATTGTACTCCCTACTTCAATGAGTTCATCTTTTCCATATTTTATACATAAGCAAGATTATGCACCTTCAAGATTTCTTTCAATTATTTAACTAAATTTTCAGGAAAAGTACATAGGTTCATTCTAGGAAATACACTGAAGTTATAATATTGCTTATTTCTGTATCTTCAATTATGTTAGGGAAATGTAAGTTGTACCATGAAATAATTTGTTTTAGATATTGTTGATAGATCTTATTTTAGTATTTATTCAAATTTAACAAACATAATTCCCATATCAAAATTTGCTGCTGAGCAAAGATCACCATGGGGATCAAATTACCCAGGTGTGTGTGTATGTGCATGTTCTGGTGTGCATATGTGTATGTGTATGTGTTTTTGCGTCTTGTATGGGTGGTATGTTTTTGTCCATGAGCATATTTTTAGTGATCATTATTTTCCATATTCATCTTCATAAAATAGATATAAATACCCATACATTATTCAAAATCAATATTATTTATTATAAGCCATGCATCAAGGTATGTAAATATTATGCTAAATACAAGGCACAGTATTGTCTGCGAAATTGGTACTTTGCTTTTTACACAATTTTAAACTGCAGTCCTTATTTCTGGAAAGTCCAAAACAAAATTCTTTCATAACAGATTCTGGTTTCAAGGATCTCAAACTTTAGTGAGATCCAAACATGATTATGATAGTGTAAAAAGTGAAGCAATAGAAATAGACCAGATGCCACTCAGCTAAACAAATGATTAACTTCGTAAGATGTGAAAGTTAAGGTTTCCACATGGTTGTGGAAATTGCTGGAAGAATGTCTATGACTTTTAAAGGTCCCATTTGACCCTCTCCCCGCTTTTCTAATTGTTCCTCATCCACTAAGTCCACTTCCAGTCATTTTCTCAGGGAGGCTTTACTTGACCCCTTCAGCTAATTCTTGTTCCTTTGTTATATGTCACATCCTATTGATGTCATTATTTTCCTTAATTCCTAGTACTACATTCACCAGGGACATTATTTTTCCTCTTTTCTGTAACCCTCCCTAAGAGAATGATGTGTGCAATGTGACCTCTTGTCACTGCTGAATCCCTACCACCTAAACGCCTGAGTTCGCCAACAGGAGGAGCTCATTAATCACTTACTGGATGATGAATAAAAAAAAAATAAAATTAAAATAAATTTTCACATGTCTTTAGTGAAATAATATGTTTATATATTTTTCATATCCTTAGATAATTTACTTACATTTTTTGTTATCTTTGTGTTGATTTTATTCAACCAGAGTTGTATTATTAAATAAACTTTAATATTGAACTATTAGATATAGTGTAAAACAAATGTATTTCTTATTCTTCTGGGTCTTCTTACCCTATTGCCTTCAATAATGCACAAATTTTTGCTCATATTAACTTCAACATCTCCTCTTAATGTAATTTTTTTTCCACTTCAGCTTGTTCATATCTCCATCAGAGATACTATATCCTGAATGCTGTTTTGCTCATTCTTTTAAGTCTTGGCTTTGTTCCACCTCCAAACATTCTACAATGGGCTTGTCATTAATTATTTCTTTTAAATTTTATTTGAAGAGTTAACATCAATTATGATGTGGTCTGTACTTAAAATGATATTTAATTTTATTCAATGTTGAAATTCTATTATCAGAAAGATAAAAAAAATGTTTATATGGGGAATGCTTAGCCAAAGAAATAGCCCTAAGTAAATGTTTCTTTTTGCCCACAAAGAACTTATACTTTTAGTGTATTATTACTTAAAATTAGTTATAGCTATTAAAATTAATTGCTGTGTCAGACAGAATTCAGAGAACATAACCTTTCAGAGCATCATAAAATTTTCTACTTGTTAGCAATTTCTACCTTTTGATTAATTTTTAATTACAGATGAAATATACAAACTAGTGTCAAAAGGAAAACAATCCACCATGCTTTATAAGATGCCAGAATGGGAGAATAATATTAAAACTCTAGTGAATTTCAGTCCATGAAGTTAAAAGATAGATGTTTGTAGAACAGTGTGCATTCTATCCTGTTTCATAAGCAAAGATGGCCAAATCTGTTTAGGAGAAAAAGCTAACTGTACATTGTTACTGAAAGGAATTCTCAAAGACAAAGGATTTCCTGCTAGTCCCCAAATTCATGTCCCTTGACTTCCTCCCTTACAGTTGCTCAGTTTAAATAATAAAAATTTTTCTTTGAGCTGAAGCATTATGAATTTACCTTATCATATTAAAGTTGATAAGTCAACTTATTAATAATAATTAACCATTAATCAATTATTAATATTTATTACTCATAAATATTAATTAGTCAACCAAACAAACTAGGATCCTAAGGTGAGGAAATATTTTTAACTATGTAAATGTTTTTCTGTTAAGACTCTGGATTCTGCTATCTTCTTGGAAGAGTTTTGATTCTGTTTCAGCAGGCTTAGTGTAGTTGGACTCAGATGGTAAATGCTGGCATTTGGGTTTAAACATAGAGCTCAAGTCTATTCTCTCACCTGGAGTAAGGCACAAACCCAGGTGAAATTTGAGTACCCTCTCTGTGGATCTATTCTTTTTCAACAAATCTGACTGTTTCATCTTCACTACAGTTCTTTAGGACCAATTTTAATTTTAATTTCTTGTGGTCCAGCTAGGTCCTGGCCCAGTTTCAAAGACAGAGAGCAAACAGCTCAGCCTTATAAAGAAGTATTAAATTTCACAGGTGGACTTGTAGTTCAGTGGCAGAGCACTTGTCTAGCATGTGTAAGGCACTCGGTGCGATCCTCAACATCACATAAGAATAAATAAAATAACGGTATTTTTTTAAATGTTTCAATTTTCAAAACAAGTATCATGATTCAAATATCTGACTTTACTGATTTTACTTCTAATATTTCAATAATATTCTCAAAAATATGTTATTCATACTAATGAAATAATCATCAATATCTTAAAGAATTTTAGTACTTGGTGACATTACCTCTGTTGTTTCTTCTTGGCTTTCTCTCAGCCACAACCATATTTAAGATTTTCATACCATACCCCAAATTCCATTTGTTCTTCTAAACTGTATTTATTTCCCTTATGAAATCTCTGGCAAAAAAAGCAATTGATGGAGATGATTTTAGGCATTATAAATTATTCCCTGATGGTAAACCACTTTCATAGAAAATAAGAATTTATAGCTTGGAACAACTAGAGTGACATTTAATAACTTAACATTTCCAGTAGCCAAAATATTTACATTACAGATTTTGTATATTAAATTATTTTAAAGTATATTCCTCAGGGGGACCACAAGAGCATCAAAAGTAATAAGATAGCATAACTGTGGCAACTTGACATTTTAGAGGAGCAGGGTATACAGGTTAATCTCTGTCATAATTCTTACTATGCTTTAATAGAAGAAGAATTGAACATTTTCTAGAGATTTTTTTATATATATTCTGTGGGGAAAACATGTTTTTTTTTTCAAATTAAAAGATAAATTTCCTTGTCTAGAAAAGTTTTAAAAATATGCCACATTTAACTGCATTTTGCTAATAATGCATGAAAACGTATTCTGGAGGCAGTGAAATGAGATATAACAGTTAGCAATGAAAAAACTTCCTCTTCACAATCTAAAATGATAATAAAAACAATGCACAATAACTAAGGCATCATTAGATTAGGAGAAGTAATTTTTTCCTTCTCACTCTGAAGTAGGACAATTTTCAAATATCTATTTATTTGGAAATATGCAAATATCTGAATAAAAATCATACAGAGAATAATACTGTCAAGAGACTTGGACTCACCAAGAGCTTAAAAGTATAACATTAAAACTATAACTGAAGGGCTGAGATTGTAGCTCAGTAGTAGAGTGCTTGCTTAGCACATGTGAAGCACTGGGTTCAATTCTCAGAACCAAATAAATAAATAAAGATATCATGTCCATCTACAACTAAAAATATTATAAAACTAACAAAAATCTATGGGGCTGGGGTTGTAGTTCAGTGGTAGCTCACTTGTCTCGCATGTGTGAGACACTGGATTTGATTCTCAGCACTGCATATAAATAAATAAAATAAAAGTCTATCAACAACTAAAAAAACTTTTAAAAAACCTATAACTGAAGCATTTTTTAAATGATTTTCTAGTCCCAGTATTCTCTACCTTCATTAGGAGAAAAGCACTGCCTAAATGCCAGGTGTATCAAGAATCATTGTATGCTCACTAGTTACATAGTTCTTAAAATTATTTCCCACATTTTTAAATTTCATGTATTAAAACCTAATACATGGCTTCAGCTTTGCTCAGAATGTAGAAAACCTAAAAGCATGTCACTTTTATTCGAGTAGTGAGAAAAAAGCAGATAAAGAACAAATTAATTATTCTTTTTGAATCCATCAGACAATTGGTTGTGAGGCACAAAAGAAACCTGAATTCTAAGGAGAAACAAGCCTCTCTAAAGAGAGACAGAGAATACAAACTGTCTCACTTGTGACAAAGAATGGAAGCAAAAAGAAAGATGCTCATATAACAAAATTGCATTTTATTTTTTTAAAATTTGTTCTAATTAGTTACACATGACAGCAGAATGCATTTCATTTCATTGTACACAAATGGAGCACAAATTTTCATTTCTCTGGTTGTACATGATGTAGAGTTGCACCATATGCACAGTCATAAAATGTACCTAGGGTAATGATGTTCATCTCATTCCACCATCCTTCCTGCCCTCATGCCCCTTCCCTCCCCCCTCCCCCCCGTATATTCTCAACTCTTACCTCATAAACATCACACCTTACATCCCCATCCCCTTTCTCTATTTGTCCACCATTAGAATTTTTAGACCCTTTTACCAACCTACTGTTTATATCACAAATAATACAAAATTACATTTTAAAAAGATTAGCTACAATGTTAAAGAACTGTCAACAGCCAAATGTTGTCCTGTGTGTCTGTCTGATCCTTTAATGGACAAAAGGGATGCATTCACTTTTCTAAAGGTATTTTCTACAGGAGCCCATGTGTATTCAGGAGGAAAAGTGGGGCCAGGGCAGGATATGTGTAGCCCCCATTGAGATGCAAATATACAGATGGTAATTTGTGCCTGTTGAGAAAAATACACATAGTTCTGTGTAGTTTGCCAAAGTGCAGTTTTCTTCTACAAAGTAAAAAAAAAAAAAAAAGTTAGCATGAAAAGTAGAGCAAAAAATTTTTAAAAAGTCATCCACCAACAAAAACAACCCTCCAAAAAACAAAATAAACAAACAACAATATACCCAAGAGTTGAGACAGATAACCATCTTTGACTTTGACTTAAGACCCTATGCTTAATGGATTAAAAAACTGTGACATATATACGCAATGGAGTATTACTCAGCAATAAAAGAGAATAAAATCATAGCATTTGCATGTAAATGGATGGCTTTGGAGAAGATAATTCTATGTGAAGTTAGCCAATCCCCCCCCCCAAAAAAAATGTTTTCTCTGATATAAGGAGGCTGACTCATAGTGGGGTAGGGAGTTGGAGCATAGCAGGAATAGATGAATTCTAGAAAGGGAAGAGGAGTAGGAAATAGAGATTAATTAGAAAGGGAATAGTAGAGGAGAACAAGAGATGAAGGGTGCTGAATAAGCCACACCCTTGGTCCCATGTGGGCAACAGCTACACATAGCCTGTGTAATATTGAGACTGGACCAGAACATCTGTGTGTTTCCATAGGAGCCTGGCATAGAGTGCTAAGCAACACCCTTCTATTTTATAGAGAAGGCAAGACAGTGAAGCAAGAAATTCTATGATTAGAGTTCAAATGTATGAGAAAGAAATGATGAACTTGAAATAGGTCAATAAAAATCATCATAACTGAAACCAAAAGAGAAAGGGGAATTGGGGAAAAATGAGAAAAATATGGAATAGCTAATATCTCTGGAAAATATTAGTCTGTCATGTGAGCAATTGAAGTCTCTGAAATAGAAGGAAGAAAAAACAGGACAGAAGGAAATCTTTGATAAAATAATTTCTAATAATATTAAAAAATAATGAAAGACATAAAATCACAGCATACCAAAACATCTGTAAAGGTAAAGATAGTTCATTGAAAACATGGACAAATAAGCCTCAGATGAGACCCAGTAATAGAAGGAGGGAGAAAGAGTAGGAGAGAAAGAATGGAGTACACAGATCACAGTAAAAATGAAAAAGCAAGAAAAACTCAAATATAAATTGAGTGGAATTTTGAAAATATGGTGAATCTGAAAAGGCTACATAATGTATGATTCCAACTATATGACATTCTGGAAACAGAAAAATTATGGAGACAGTAAAATTATCAGTGATGGCCAAGGATCAGAGTGGAAGGAAGATTAACAGGCAGGACACTGAAGATTTTTAAGGCAGTGAAACTGCTCTGTATGATATGTAAGGGTGAATGCATGTCATTATATATATTTGTTCAAACCCCCAGAATGTATAGCACCAAGAGTGAACCCAAAAGTGAACCATGGGATGGGTGATATTGATGTATTAATGTAGGTTCATCAATTGTGAAAAATATGTTACTTTGTTGAGAATATTTTGATAATGGGGGAGGCTATGCATGTAAGAGGAGAGAGGTCATACAGTATATCTCTATACCATCTGTTTAATTTTATCATAAACGTAAACTGCTAAAATAATTATGTGTGTGTGCATGTGTCATGCTAATAAATTTCAAAACTTAAATGCATGATAATAACTAAATGCTTACAGGAGAAATGTAAAATGATTCCACAACCAGGAAGGTAATTTTACTAATAGTTGAGAAATCTTTCCACACATAAAACAATCAGATACAAATAGTTTTATAGGCAATTTCTACTGGGTCTTAAAATGTTATGCACTTTTAATATTACATGAAATTTTAAAAGAATAGGGAAAAGTACTTATCAACTCAATTCTTTGATACCAAAGTCCAATAATAAGAGCATGAAAAAGAAAAATTATAGGCAAATATCTCCTACTGATGTATATCATAAGCAATTTTTCTCAAACTATATATAACAAGTTGACCAAGGTGGTTTTTATATGGGAAAACAAGGTTTTTGAATTGTTTACAACAACATACTCCCCAGTCATATTAGGTTAAAGGTAGGTATTACACTGTATTCAATAGCTATAAAGTCAATGTCTATGAGAAAGATGCTTCAGAGAACTCCATGAGTAAAAAATGGTCTATAAGAATGCTGATGCAACCACACACACCACTTCTGAAACAAGATCCTGATAAAAGGAGGATAACAGACACATAAAAAATGTTTTCACTATATGAAGAAAACATGCTTACTAAAATTAAGCAACCCTGCAGCCAATATGGAAAGCAGTATGGAGATTTCTTGGAAATTGGAATTGAAAACTTCTTGTAATGGAATCACCATTTGACCCAGCTATCCCTCTCCTCGGTCTATACCCAAAGGACTTAAAAGCAGTATACTACAGGAACACAGCCACATCAATGTTTATGGCAGCACAATTCACAATAGCTAATCTGTGGAACCAACCTAGATGCCCTTCAGTAGATAAATAGATTAAAAAATATGGCATATATACACAATGGAATATTACTCAGCAATAAAAAGAGAATAAAATCATGGCATTTGCAGGTAAATGGATGGAGTTAGAGAAGATAATGCTAAGTGAAGTTAGCCAATCCCACCCCCCCCCAAAAAAAACAAATGCTGAATGTTTTCTTTGATATAAGGAGGCTGATTCATAGTGGGGTAGGGAGGGGGAGCATGGGAGGAATAGACAAACTCTAGATAGGGCAGAGGGGTTGGAGGGGAAGGGGCATAGGGTTATTAATGATGGTGGAATGTGATGGTTATTATTATCCAAAGTCTGTGTATTAAGACACAAATTGATGTGAATATACTTTGTATACAACCAGAGATATGAAAAATTGTGCTCTATATGTGTAATAAGAATTGTAATGCATTCCACTGTCATATATAAATAAAAAACATTGAAAACTAGAAGTAGAAAAGTTTGTGTACTTGACAACAAGAATTTAGCAAAAAAAAAAAAAACAAGTAAAAACATCAAATGTTAGAAATAATATAAAGGAAGTCTAAATAAGTGTTATTTGAAGTTAAGATGACACAATCTTTTCATAAGATAATCTGTCATTGCGATATATATTTTCCATTTGCACAAATTATAATATAAAATAAAATTTGTTTATAGTTATTATGTCTAAATATATTCTTAAGTACTTAGACTATCAAACATGTATAAGTATAGTCATAGCAGTATTTAAGATAATAAAATGCTTTTTTAGTTGAAAAGCAATAGTGTTGATCCACAAGACAGTAACTAAATTGTGATATAAAGCTAATTACTTCAAGAAACAATTGAAAAGAAGTGACTACTAGAATACCAGTGTCCTACTAGAATAAAGGGGTTTGTTCAACTTACTGAACTTCCTGGGCCTGTGGGAAGTATGTGGTATATTGTGTTATCCCTCTAAACTGAAAGATAAGTTGATTTTACAAATAAATCATTTATTGGCCTTTAGACTTGTAGGAAATACCCACCATGTTTGGCTGTATGTTTGGTTGAAATTGCTTGAATAACTAAAAGGCTGACAACTTTAATAGAAGTTAAGAGCAAGAGTTTTGCTTGTCCATAAAACGGTATCAGCAATGTGCCCAGTCATCCCATGTGACCTGATCTAAACAATTTATTAAATTTGAATATGTTGATGGCATATTGAAGTCTTTGTGCAGTACTTAAGGAGATTTAACTGAATTTCACATGAGTATTCTGAAGTTTGGGAGCAAAGCACCCGCTATCTGTCAAAGTTTGAGGTGTAGATATAAACAGTGATTGAATACATGTGTAGACTTAGAAATGAGAACATTGATTATGGGACAGTGGCTTAGGAGGAAGATCCAATGAAGACATAAAATTAAAGAAGCTGCATTTCAAGGTCATATGGTCTGTGAATAAATTTCTATATAGTTTTGTGGAGGAATATGAAAGTTGCTTAAAAGTTATATATTCAAATACAAATGAGAAATTTCTGTTCAGATAATTAATAGAGTAAAAATTGTACAAAGATATTAAGTATGAATGAATATCAGCTAATAAAGAGCAGTAAGACTGGAAATAATATTAATAATAATTACTTTGTAGGTAAGATAACCAAAGTGTCAGTAGTGATTCTGGCTCACTGCTATAGAAAAAGGGAATTATACTTCAGCAGAGTCCTGTGGAGTTGTCAGTTTATTTTGAGCTGTATGGTCAATAGGTGTTTCCCCACTTATACAGATTTTAAGAAATTATAGCTAGATTTCCATGTGATTAGATTGATAATAATTTTCCCTTGGTTCATTTATTCAAGAATGCAGCAATTTAGAAATGCATGCCAATATACCAGTTAATATATTGTGTGCTATGTATATATGTAAACTGAAATGATAACTGTTTCCATGAAGCATAAGCATGCATTAAGTAATATATTTATGTTGATATTGATACTATCTTCTAAAGTTAATCTGGCTGAACAAATTGATTTTAGTCTTAAAAAGTAATATTGTTGAATGACTTTCTAATTTTCTAAAAAACAGAACACAGTGTTTACCCTATTTAGTAAGCTATTTTTGACGAATTGCCAATATAGATGTAGAAAACACTACCAAACTGGATATGGACTTGATAATATATTTTCCAGATGTTTATATTATGTGTAAATACAAAGTATAAGTTCTTAAGGTATAAAAGCATAGGTTAGGCTTCGTAGGGACTTGGAAAAATAGTAAAGCTTAAAAAGTATTCCTATTTTATTTCAATTTTAAAAGTTTAAAATGAGAACTTAAAAACATTGCCTATATTTTTCAAAGGTCCTTTATTATTCCTCTTGTGAGGCCACGCTTCATGTACTATATCAGGTAACAAGATTCATCACCTGGACCTTATATCTTACTTCATAAACAACTTTACATCAGGCAAAGGGATGAAGAATAAAAGAAACTTCCTGAAATTCTCATCAATGTATTTTTTCAGACTAACACCATTTAAATTGTCTCTCTCTCTCTCTGGTTTTCACTGGGACTAAATTGAAGACTAATTCAAACAAGTCAGAATAAAGCCAACTTATCTCAGCTACAAAGGGACTGATACAGTAAAAACCATCAATAATAGAGTGTAAGTAGATTCGCCAAAAATCCTATTTTAAAAATGTGCATTTCATTGTGCAGTGTTCCATTTAATAGAACACAATGCTAAGCTAGAAATTTGAACTTATTTATGTAAATCCAGCTTATTCCACATAAATAAGACATGTGGCTTAAGCTAGTTATTAACCTGTGAACTTTCATCAGCTTTTTCTGGGTTTATTGGAAATGAAGTGAATATTAACTGAAAGTAACGGGAAATGTATCATTTTACTTAGAGGATTACTACCATTTGACATAATTTAATGACTTTGAATTTGGCTAAGGTGTTGAAACTGAGGGGTTAAACACTTAATAACAACACATTTGTGCATAATTTCATAATCTTTTTCTTGATAATAAAGGTGTTAGAAATAGAAGATTGAGAGGCTGAGCATTAAGTGTTCCAAAGATTTGATACAAATGAAAATAGCAGTAAACATGAGCTACTACCAGAAAAACAAAATGTTCAAATATTTTTAAATGTTAAACAAAATAAAATGACTTTGCAGAATCCACTTTGGTGTGTGTTTATGTGTATGCATGTGTCCTATGTCCTCTCCACTCTAGGAACCTTAGCCCCCTTCCTATTGTTAAAGCATGTTAAACACAGTGTAGCTATATGGCCCCTTACCTTCTCTACTCTCTTCCTCACTATCAACTCTCTTCTCAGACACCTAATCATTGAGGTATTCCCCTAACAGAATAGAAAACCACACACACCAACCTAGACAAGCCCCTCCAAACATCACCATCACCGTCTTTACCACCGCCCCTCCCCCCAATCCCACCCAGCTTCTTTACAGCCACTGTCATCAACAAAACTGTAAAGAACTATAGTAAAGAGGAGACACAGGCAAGGTGTAGGGGCAGGGAAGGTGGCTGAGTGGCTCTTTGTCCAAATGGCTACGTTTTTTTATAACAATAGGTTACATTAGGTCATTAGTACCATAACCACATTATTGTTTAGAGTATCAGTAAGGTTTATTTTGCAATTAGATTTCACAGTTACAATATGAAATGTTAGGAGCTTTGTGCAGTTCTCAAGAAAGTCCATTGTCTGAAGTTACTATTAGGTGGGCAGCTCCAGGAGCACTGGAGCTTAATGAAACATTGTAGTTATCTATCAAAGAAATTCTTCTATTCCCAAGAGCTATGTGCCTAAAATCAAGGTTGAAACCCTGGTGAAGAGCATTGCTACAGTGGCCAGGCATCCCATGTCTTTGACACTGGAGTTTTCCAGTAGCCAGGCATTCTGTACCTTTGCACAGAAACTACCCAGTAGCCAGACATTCTGTACCTTTGCACAAAAACTTCCTAGCCACCAAGCATGCAGCAATCACAAAGAGTATCAGAGATCCAATCCCAAACACAGAACTCCCACACACCTAATTGTTATGGTATTCCCCTAACAAACAGAATATGAAACCACACACACCAACCTAGACAGGCCCTAGCTGCACCATCTCCAACCATCACCTTCACTGTATTCATCCTCACACCCCACCCAAGCCCACCCAGCTTCTTTGCAGCCATTGTCATCAGCAAAACTGGCTGATCTCCTTATGAACTCTACTTTTTCTCAATTGTACATGCCACCTTCTAACATATCAACTTTTTCTCTTTCATTTCTGACATTTCCATTCCCTGGGATGAAGTGAATCTTGGCATTTATTAGGTAGTGAGTAAATATTTGTAGGTTGAATAAATGAATGCTAGAAGTTTTCTTTTTCTCCACAGAGAAAGCCAGTTTTACAAATATATCTTCTATGTAGAATATACAAATCTCATAATATAAAGAGGAGACACAGTGATTACATTATTGTATGTATCTACCTAAACCCTCTTAAATCCATTTTTATATCTTCTTGAAATATTCATCTCTATATTGAAATTTCATAGTATGTCTTAATAACTAGTAGAATTATTCCACTTCTTTGTAATTCACTTTTAAAGTTACATGAACTATGTTTATCTTTATTTTGTCTCAATGTAAATAAGATTAACTATTTTCCTATATTAACATGGATGAACCTGGAAGACACTATCCTTAGTGAAATAAGAGACACAGAAAAACAAATACTGCATGATCCCATTTATGTGAAGAATCTAAAATACTAAAACTCAGAAGCTGAGAATACAGTGGTGGTTGCTAAGACATGGAGGAAGGTAGAATGGGAAAAATATTAGTTAAAGAGTACAAAATGTCAGTTATAGGAAATGAACAAATCCCAGAGATCTAGTATAGAGCATAGTGTCTATAGTTAAGAATAATATAAGCTTAAAAAAATTATTTCTAGTTTACCAATAATTTTTTTTTAAAATTCTGAGTAGGTATATTCAAAATTGTATTCAATATACAAATTTGTCTATTTCATCCATTTACATGAGTTTGTTGTCTTTTTCTATTGCCAACGTGGAGAATTATGCATTTTGCCTTTTAAATTTTAAAACAATCTTGTATTCCTCACATAAATAAAATTTAGATTTTATAGTTCTTTATGTACATTACTGAAGAATTTAGTTTTCTGTTTTTCATGATTTTTTGCATGTATGTTCATGATTGTTTTGAGCCTATAACTATTAATTCTTGAACAACCTTGATACATTCTGGTATCAAGTTTAGGCTGGCTTGTAGAATAGCTAGAAGCATATCCTTTTTACCCTGAGAGATTCTTTTGTAAGAATTGTGATACATGTTTCAGATAGGAAAAAATATTGCTAAATCTATCTATGAAGATTTTATACTTTTTTTCCCGATGTACTTAGAGCTATTTGTATTTACCATTTCTTCTTGCATCTAATAGGTAAGCTTCAGCTTTCATTGCATTCATTCCTCTTATCAACATTTCAAAACGTGTTGGTACTGAACTACCTTGAGAATTTGATCTTATCTGGGCTGCAGGTGTAACTCAGTAGTGGAGTGCATGCTTAACATTCACAAACAGAAGTAATAATTTTAACTTCTGATACTTGAAATTCATGATTCCCATTTCTCTTGATTAATTTTGTTCTTGACTCATCAAATTTATTTAACTATTCCTGAACAAATACAAAAACTGATTTTTCTCTATTCTACATTCTGTTTTTAATTTTTAGTTATAGTTAAACACAATGTCTTTATTATATTTGTTTATTTTTATGTGGTGCTGAGGATCAAACCCAGCATCTGGCAGGTGCTGGGGGAGTGCTTTACCATGGAGCTACAATCCCAGCCCCTCTATTCTACATTCTTTCCAATTTACTGATTTCTGCTCCTACTCTGCTTTAATTTTAATTTATCATTTAATGTCTAACTTTTAAAAAATCAATGCCTAAATAATCAATATTTAGTCATTCTTTTATTTTATATATTTGTAAATATGTATACATATACCTGTGTGTTATTTGGCCCTAAGTGCTGTTTCAATACATTTTCACAAGTTTAAAGGTCCTACAATTAAACTGATAACAAGTGTCTAAAATGATTTCTTATTTCTATTGTGATATCATTAAAGTCATGAGCAATTTAGAAATGTGTTGTTTTATTTGCTAACATAAGGATTTTTAAGTTATAATTTTTGCTATTGACTTGTCACATATTACTACTGACGCGAGAGAAAATGTTCTCAATGATTCTGCTCCTGTAAATGTATTCACACTTTATGTCTCAATATGATCAGTATTTATAACTATTGTTCATACTCTTGAAAACACTGATAGAGTACAATTAGAGTAATCTATACATACGCATTATGAAAAGTTTGTTCCAAATCTTCTGTGTTTTAAAAGTATGTGCTTCAATATTTTTACCAATAACTAAAAAGGGATACAAAAATCCCTCTTTAAATATAATTGTATATTTATTTCTTCTACACATTTTACCATCTTTATATTATATTCATTTAAATCATTTTTACATGTAAAGATTTTTTAAAAAATTTTTGTGTAGAACTTTTTCATAATAAAATGACCTTTACATATGTAATTACGCTTCTGTTTTTAAATATTTTCTGATATTGAAAAAGTAGTTCAGCTCTCTTAGTATTTTCATAATTTTTAATCACTAATTTTCAAATGTTCTGTGTCTATATTTGCAAATTCTAAATAGTTGAGGATAATGCTGTTTTTGTGTTAATACACTATGATGCTCTTTCTCTTAACGTGGGACTATGCTTATTATCTCTTTCCTGTGATTACTGTAAATTTCAGCTTAAAACTACTAAATATGTCATTTATATTTACACTATATTTCTTTTGTTCCTATATTTATTCTTATTTGAATTTATTTGCTTTTTTCAATTCTTATCTTGATGTTACTCATCCTTATATCAATCTGACTATATTACTTAATGTACTTTAACATATTAGATTATAAATTAAGTTATGCATAACAACAGCTTGGGTAATGCAAAGATATTATGATGCTGTGACTCCACTTATTCTACTCATATACTTCTGTTATTGCTGTCATGTATTTTCATTCTCAATGTATTTTAAATCTAAGCATCTCATTAACTTATTATTTCAACAGAGAAAATAAATTTTTGAGCTCTTTATTATTTTTTTTGCAAAACTGTACCAATATCACAGATCATGTTCTTTCTGAATAAAACCTCCCTTCAGAATTTCTTCCAATTTCAATGTGTTGTGATTCAGTCTTATAATTATTTCCTTTCAGTATTTCGAAGATATTATTTAACAGACTTTAGTTTACATTATTTCTACCAGTTATTTATCTTTTATTTGATAAAAATAAATACATGTGGCTGTGAGTGGTACCACGTGCTTACAATCTCAGCTACTTGAAGGCTGAGGCAGGCGGATCACAATTTTGAGACCAGCCTGGGGAGCTTAGTGATATTCTTCCTCAAAACAAAATATAAAAGGGCTGGGGATGTAACACAGTGTAGAGCTCTTGCCTAGCATTCCCCAGTACCACAAAATATAAAAAATAAAATAAACAAATATACATATTATATATAACATATTTGACAAAAATATTCAGAGAGATTTTTTTTATTTTAAAGTGAGCCATTAGTGAACTGTTAAAGTGAAAGACAAACCAATGTAGACTAAAAATAAATTTGAAGTAAGACAGATGGTAGCTTACTCCTTATTTTAATTCTCTAATTTATGAAAATCAGGTCAGAAGAATCACCTTAAAGAAAGAGAAATTGAAACACAAAATATTTACATAAATATGGTGCATACAATATCATACTGTTTCTTTTTTCTTTTTCTTTTTTTATTTTATTTATTCTAATTAGTTAAATATGACAACAGGATGCAATTCAATTCATATTACACAAACAGAACAATTTTTCATGTCTCTGGTTGAACACAAAGTAGAGTCACAGCATTTGTGTTTTCATACATGTTCTTAGGGTAATGATGTCCATCTCATTCCACTGTCTTTTCTACCCCTATACCACCCCTTCTTCTCCCTCCCCTTTGCCCTATCTAAAGTTCTTCCATTCCTCCCATGCTTCCCCCACATTCCCCATTATGAATCACATCCTTATATCAGAGAAGGCATTTGGCATTTGGTTTTGGGGGATTGGCTCACTTCGCTTAGCATTATATCCTCCAACTCCATCCATTTACCTGCAAATGCCATGATTTTATTCTCTTTTAATGCTCAGAAATGTTCATTGTGTATATATACCAAAGTTTTCCTATCCATTCATCTACTGAAGGGCATGTAGGATAGAACCACAAATTAGCTATTGTGCTGCTATAAATATTGATGTGGCTGTCCCCCTGTAGTATGCTGTTTTTAAGTCTTTGGGTATAAACCAAGGTGAGGGATAGCTGGGTCAAATGATGTTTCCATTTCCAGTTTTCCAAGGAATCTCCATACTGCATTCCAGATTGGCTGAACCAACTTTCAGTCCCATCAGCAATGTATGAGTGTACCTTTTTCCCCACATCCTCACCAACACTTATTGTTGTTTGTATTCTTAATAGCTGCCATTCTGACTAGAATGAGATGAAGTATTAATTAGAGTAGTTTTGATTTGCATTTCTGTAATTGCTAGAGATGTTGAACATTTTTTCATATAGTTATTGATTGATTCCATATCATCTTCTGAGAAGTGTTGTTCAGGTCCTTGGCCCATTTATTGATTCAGTTATTTGTTTTTTTGGTGTTAAGATTTTTGAGTTCTTTATATACAGTAGAGATTAGTGTTCTATCTGATGTGTGAGGGGTAAAAATTTGCTCCTAAGATATAGGCTCTCTATTCACCTCACAGTTTGTTTCTTTTGCTGATAAGCTTTTTAGTTTTAATCCACCCCATTTATTGATTCTTAATTTTAATTCTTGCACTATAGGGGTCTTATTAAGGAAGCTGGGGCCTAATCTGACATCATGAGATTAGGGCCTACTTTTTATTCTATTAGGTGTAGGATCTCTGGTTAATTTCTAGGTCCTTGATCCACTTTGAGTTGAGTTTTGTGCGTGGTGAGAGATAGGGGTTTAATTTCATTTTGTTACATATGGATTTCTAATTTTCCCAGCACCATTTGTTGAATAGGCTATCTTTTCTCCAATATATGTTTTTGGTGCTTTTGTCTAATATAAGATAACTCTATTTATGTGAGTCTGTCTCTATGTCCTCTATTCTGTACCACTGGTATTGAACTTAGTGCTCTCTATGTTTTAAGCACTCCACCCAGAATCTCCTCTTCTGAAAGAATTCTGTGCTTCTGGACTATGGTGCTTTGTAGACAGAATATTCTAGTCTTGGTTCAAATCACTGACTCACTGATACTGAAAAAAATTATTACTCCTCTTAGTTTCAGCACATTGTTCATAATGAATATCATCAGAAGAAAGGCAAAAGAGATAAAGGGAGCCAAGAAAAAAGGCCTAGCCCAAAGAATGTAGAGACACTCAGACTAGAGTCAGAGGAATTGAATTGGATTCTCACTGACTCATGCAAACTATGTAAACTTTACCAAGCCTTTTAAAAGTTCCACAGTTCATTTTATCACTTTAAATAGAAAGAAATTTCCCATATGTTTGTTTTGAAGATTATGGAAGATATCTATCCCCAAAAAAGTGTCATAAAGGAGAATATAGATGTCACAACTGAAATAGACACAAAAGCCACCTGAGATATCCAAATTTTTCATTCTTTAAAGTCTGAAGTTAAAAAATAATAGTAACTGTATGTTTTAAAATCCTTTACTATATTGAAGTAAAGCCTATAAAAGTTATTAGAAAGTTAAAATGTTTTGTTTTTTTCAAGACTATTATGACAAAAATTAGTTCATTGCCAAAAGCATCTTACTTGGAATAAAATTTCTGTAACTGCTGAAATGTATTTTGAGTTTTATCTGTGTTTAATTACTACATCCTCACTCTTCTGCTAACCGCATTCTGCCCAAGTAAACATATCCAATGCTTCAAAACTAGGTTGGAGGGATCAGTGATGGGAAAATAGTGACCAGAGGCCAGCATCAAGCTGAAAAAACAAGAACCCATAATCTCCGTACAAGATGAAATTGTGTGGTAATAAGAAGGATTCAATGGATCTGGGCTAAAATAGTAAAACCATGATGGATGTGGTTAAAATAAACAAAGTCTGACTTTTTAAATGAGTGCAAGAAAAACAGAATATGGGCATCGATTTCATTAAGAGGAAATTTAATTTTAAATCAAAGTAAAAAATATAAGTCATTATAATATTGAGGTGCTTAGTAGAGTATACTGTGTAAGAAACTGGCTGGTGCTTTCAAAGGGCTTCATTATTTTAAAGCTATGATAATATTTGTCTTGGGCAAGGTTAAAATTAAAAGATATCAAAATTCAAAGAAGGAAGTCAAATGTTTTTTTGAAGTCAGGAAGTTTGGGAGTCAAAAAATCACTTATTTTCTTTTGTTCCTATTAAATAAAATGTGAAATAAAATTTCTTCTCATCTAAGAAAGCAATATAGTAATTTTTGCCAAGCAAGGAAGATAAATATTTGGGTTGTTTTGGATAACGTTTTTTCCTCTGTTTTTCATTCTAAAAGTGGCCATGCATTACATCTTTCTGTATTTATTGGAAACACTTCACTGTATTTTTCTTCTCTAAGTTTTAACTATAAATTTTCCTTCATTAAATAATCACTTATGCCTAAATTCCATTTATTTTGCTTATATTCCAAGAAAATTTATGCTTCATTTGCCTATGCATTCTAAGTGATAACTTTAAAATTCTCTAATTCCTGGTTCTTATTTAAAAGTTAAAATATTTTTAATGATTTTTAATCATGTGTTTGGTTTTGAATTATATAATAATTTCCTCCTATTGTTTCTTATTTTCATATTTATTGAAAGAGATGTCCTTGCCAGGTGTGGTGACACATGCCTGTAATACCAGTGGCTCAGGAGGCTGAAGCAAGGGGATTACAAATTCAAAGTCAGCCTCAGCAGCTTAGTGAGGCCCTGAGCAACTTAGTGAGACCTTGTCTCAAAATTTAAAAATGTTTTAAAAAATGAGCTAGGGATGTGGCTCAGTGGCTAAGTGCCATTGAGTTTAATCTTTAGTCCCAAAGTGGGGATGGGAGAGAGGTGTCCTTATTATATATGCATCATGTTTTCTAAGGATGGTAAGGTTTTTTTTTTTTAAATTCATATTTTCCAATTCTATAATCCCTTGATTTACAGTATTGCCAGTTTTCAGGCTTTAAATTGGTAGTATTAAATTAATAAGCAGATATGAAAACTGGAGTTCACAGAGGCTAAATAATCTGCTTAATTAGCAAAGTCAAATAGATACTGAACAATTTAATCAAAATTGGAACCCATTTATTATTGTTCCATTATACTAGGTAATCAATGAGAGTCAGAAAATTGAAGATCTGACCACATAATTTTTCCATTTTTTGTTTGTTTCATCATTTAGAACTTTGATGCTGGATGAATATTTTCTATTTCTTCTACTTAAATTAAATTCTATTTTTCTATTTAAATTTTTAGTAATCTAGTAGGTTGCACAATGAGTAACTTGTGCTCTATAACTTGAGTTTCTTTCTTATTTATTTTTTGTTGTAGATGGACACAATACCTTTATTTTATTTATTTATCTTATGACATGCTGAGGATAGAACCCAGTACCTCACATGTGATAACAAGCACACCTTACCACTGAGATACAACCCCAGCCCGTATTGATTGAGTTTCTGTGATACAATTTCTGTTACATATTCTGTTCTATCTCTCTGTCTGCCAAAATATCAAACATCTATCTGCTAATGTATACATAGAAAAAGAAAGCAAACTATTTATGACATAAAACTAAAATGTATTTTTTTTCTCTTGGAAGTGTGACTATAGGTGATTTTTGATACCTTCACAAGAATTCATGTTTTCTAAATTTTCTACAATGTACACATTATTTTTATACACATTATTCTGAAGAAAAACAGCTACTACTACAAATACCAAAGGGTACTTAAATAAATTACCTCTCAATATATTATCTCTGAATCTGGAAATTGAGAATAATAATTTCAAATGTAAAAACAGAACTAAGTATAAATCCCAGATTTTTCTGCCTAGTACTTAACTCTTATAGTTATAAAATTTAAAGAAATAATAAATATAAAGCCCTTGACATAGTACTTATCACACAGGAAGTAATCAATTAAGGGCACTCTTGCCAAAAACAATGTTACCAATTTTAAGAGATACTGAGGTGTATGCTGTTATAATTGTGGCTATCACAATACCCTAGAAATACATTTTTATTTGGGATACAATGACAAGTAGACCATGTGTAGCATAAAGCTGTAGCAATGCTAATTTTAATTTGTTTCCTATGTTACCCTTTCTAAATAATGATCTACAAATACAGACTCCAGGAAAAAAAGGCACACAATTTTCTGAATCTCTATGGTATTTGGAAGTTATGAGATATGCTGGAGGAGGTGTCCATGAATCCTTCTTCATTACATCGAGAGAGAGAGAGAGAGAGAGAGAGATTTCCTTCTCAGTGCAAAGCAGATTGCTCTGCCTTCATACTGCCCCAGGAACTTTTAAGTACTCACTACAGTATTTTCAAAATGCTGATCAGATTCCAGTTCCTCCAGGAACACTTTCTATTAAATTTCCCCCAAGTCTCTTTTAGTGTGTCTTGTGTTTTTATTCAAAGTTTATGTTTCTAAGTTCATTTCATTTTGTTTTATACATGTATTCCTACTAATACAAACCATAAATCTTACAGTAAGTAGTTGTACAATTTTACTCAATCATACAAAATTAATTTTAAAAAGCATTCAGCATTTATGGAGGGCCTGGAGAATGTACTTTCACTAACACTGAATAAGTACATTGACACTTTATTTATGCCAAGGAATTGGAGTACTCAGAGGCTTAGCAGGGTTAGGTAAGGCACATGTTTGAATAATTGAAAGTATTATCGATAATTCAAAACATTAGAAAACACTTTTCTTAGAAGACTACTTGAATACTTCTCTAACCATCTGTGTAAATAATATGTCACCTGAAACTATTTTTTAACTTTAAAAAACAATAATTCAGCATTTTTCTTAAATTAATGAAATATACCATCTGTTTGTAAGTCCAGTTTAGTGAATTAAGATTCGTATTAATTTCTGAATATTTTTTTCAGAAGTAATTCATGAAAGTGTTTAAAGAATGGGAAAGGAGAAAGAGAACAGAAACTGAAGGTCTCAAATACTTGGTAAAGTAGAACAAAAATAAAAAGAAAAATAGGATTACTCTTTGTCTCAAAATAGTTCTCTTTACTTGTGTTGAAGATTTGTTGTTTATGCTATTTTGACAATAATTTCTGAATATATTAGACAATCATAAGCATCAGTTGTTCTACAAAGTATTCTTCCCATTTATTCCTACAGCTAGAGAGTTCAATAAAAGGGTATATAGAATCATTCCTTTGCAACATACACAGGGTATTTTAGACAATTTTTCATCACTGTGACCAAAATACCTGAGAATAATAATTTAGAGGAAGAAAAGTTGATGTTGGGGGTCTGGGGCTATAGCTTTGTGGTAGAACACTTGCCTAACACAGGGGAGGCACTGGGTTCCATCTTCAGCACCATTAAAGACACACAAATAAATAAAATAAAGTTATAAAAATTTTTTTTTAAAGGAAAGAAAAGTTGATGTTGGGCTCATGGTTCAGAAGTCTAGATTAATGGTCAATTGACTCTGACTTCATTATTTTGGGCCAGAGGTGAGAAAGAGTACCCTGGAGGCAGCAGTTCATGGCTGAGTGAAGTTGCTCAGCTCAGTGTAACCAGGCGGGGAGATTTAGAGGGTAGAGAGGAGGGGAGGGGAGGGGAGGTGAGGAGAGGAGAGTAAGGTGGCAATGCCAGGGACAAAATATAAATTCCAAAGTCATTCCCTACCTGCCAATAGCTACTATGTAGTACAGTAACCCTTTAAAATTATTAATCCATCAAGTGGATTAATCTACTGATTAGATTACAGCTCTCATAAACTTGTCATTTCACCTATTGTTCCATTGTCTCATGAGCTTGTGGGGGACACCTCATGTTCAGACCATAACACAGAGTAACTCAAAAGATTAGAGGAAAACTTTCTATATTATCTCTTAAAGATAATTGTGAATTTCAGCCTTGGTGAGGGTCGGGGGGTGGGCACAGGAAGAATGAATGCTTTGATTAGTGTGTATGGAAGGAAGTTAGAATTTAAAATGATATCTGCATGTCAATTTTACTCTGTTTTGCTCATTCTCTAGTTCAATAAAGTGTGTCTTAATTAAATTAAACCTTATTTCAAATATTTTAATTTTTTTCTTAATCTTATAGACCTAAGAGATCCATATTGAAACTTTAGGCATTGATGTAAATTAATTATAAAAAAGTAAAATATTGTCAAAAATTTACCTGTAGCATTTACAAGACAAGCAGTTGTGTCTAAAAATAATAGATCCTTCTATATTAGAGGAAAAAACATTGCTACTCTTGAAAATATGTCACAAGTCCCATTAATGTGAACAAGAGAAAAGTATGTGAGTTTTATGAAAACAGTTTGAAAGAGTACAAGACCATGGTATCTTAAATTCATTTTCATTCCATCAAATGGATTTAGTTATTACTTTTGTTTACAAAGCAAAATTGATCTGAACAAAATGTTGGAACAGTATGTTGAGTCTTCAAAATAAAAACCTTATAGCATCAACAAATGATAGCATATAAAGCAAATGTGAATCATTAGGTAGCTCTAAATATTGTTTTTATTCATTGCAAAACTATTTATGATTAAAGTCCCATTAATTGTTAACTGTTATAATTACCATTCATTTAAAATGAATTAATTTGCATGTAAAAGTAATTATACTATATATGTTCAGCCTTATTGATTTCACATTTGTATAACATACTAAATTATATGTATTAACAGTAAAATTTCTTTTTTCTTAATGTTTTAGTCTCGTGTTTTATTACTTTCAAAGAATACAGGTGTGAAAAGTACGTTCTCCAAACAAACCTAAAACTCCATGAAAAATACAGTTTTGAAATTTTAAAAAATGCCTTTTAATAAGTGTTTTGAGATAAAAGATTTAAAAGCATAGTCTACATTTTTTATTTTCTTATTAATTTTGATCAATAAATTATTGATTTGTCTGTATGTTTAATGTAGAAGATCTTTTTCACGTATACATATAAAAATCACTGTCACTAATATTATGGTAATTGGATGTATTATGTGTAGGCTGATGGCAGAGGAGAGAAGGGAAGGCCAAAATAGTTATGTGCCAGCAGCTGGAGACCCAGTGCAAGAGCCTCCGTGGGTGATGTCTAGCTTATCTCACAGCTTTGAGCACATGCATATTTTTGTATCTGCTTTCATCCATGATAATCGGTTCTGAACTTAGGTCAATATGACAGAAAGCAAACATGTGTTTTCATCTGATTACTACCAAAAAAAAAAAAAAACCTGTCCAGGATAGGATCTAAAGTGAATCACAATTCTCATTCAACTAAGTTACTAAAATGCTATCATGCCTTGAATCTGTAGTATTACTCTGTGCATAAATATGTGTTCACTACCAAGAACACTATTCAAATAGTGTAGTTGCCTGAAAAAAGTCTAACTGGAGGACAAAGTAATCTCATAATTCCATCTGTCATGAAAGGGTCAGTGAGTCCATAATGTGTGTGTGTGTGTGTATGTATGTGTGTATAACATTGATTCAGAAATTTGAAGTGACATTTTTTTAAAGTTCTAGCTATAAAAAAAGAACATTTATTTAGAAAAGGAATTTGGGATAAAATTATAAAGCACTTTAGAAAAAATAATAGAAGATTCATCACCTGAAATTCACAAAAATTTTAAACACTGGATTTTATTCAAAAGCATTTAATATATCACTTATGGATTAAAAGAAACAATATTTGTAAGGGGAAAAGATGTTTACAATATATGCACTTGACAAAAGACATATTTTGTGTGTGTGGGGTGTGTGTGTGTGTGTGGGTGTGGGTGTATGTTTGTGCATATTTCTTCCAGTCCATTATACAGATATGGCTAACATTGGAAAAGACAAACAGTAAATATCATTTCTGGGAAAGATGTGTATAGCATTTACTCTTATCTTTACTAGCACTGATAAAGGGAATAATGCACATTACTTACGACCTAGCAATTTTACCCTGGGAATTATTTGCAACAGAAGTACATTCACATTTTTATCAAAGAACATAGCAACTTTTGTGTGTGTGTGTGTGTGTGTGTGTGTGTGTATACCACTGAGCTACATCTCCAGCCCCTTTAGCTACATTTTTTTTCTTTTCTTTCTTTCTTTTTTTTTTGTAAAAGCTAAAAATAGCTAAAAACTTTCCAACACCCAAATGTCTATCATCCTTAGAGTGAATTTAGATATGTTCATCCTTTGAGTGAATTTAGATATGTCTATAACAAGTCATGTGAAACAAGTAGTACTTTGAGACCATTTTTTTTTTTTTTTTTTTTTTTTTTTTTTTTTTTTGATACCAGAGATTGAACCCAGGGCCACTTAAACCCAGGGGCTCTTTTTAATATTTTATTTTGAGGCAGGATTTTGCTAAATTGCTTATGGCCTCAGTAAGTTGCTGAGGCTGGCTTAGAACTTGTGATCCTCCTGCCTCAGCCTCCCAAGCAGCTGGGATTGTAGGCATGCACCATTACACCCAGCTCTGATACCATTTTTTTGTACACTAATAATAAACCTGAAGAAACAGAATCTAAAAACAAGATAATATATAATTGTTCTGAAGCAATAACAAAAATTTATAATATGTACAGTATATACATTAAAACAACTAAAAATACTAAAGAAATACATTTTTGAAGAGCCAAGTAAATAGAGAGAAATCTCATTTCATGGTTTGAGAGTCAATATAATAAAGATATTAGTGTTTATATTTCAAGCAATTCCTATTAAACTACCATTATAGTTTTTGCTTCCTTTTTGTTTTGTTTTATTTTATTTGGAGTCATAAAACAAGATCTACGGAAGACAAAGAGTTCTTTGTGGTAACACCAAAGGCCTAAAAGGAAAAACTCATCTCTCCCTCCAGAAAAAAAAAAAAATCCACCACCACCACCAACAACAAAATTTTTTCCTCTATGAAGACTCTGAGGTAGACCCTAAAGACAGGATGAAAAGCAAGCTACATTTAAGGAGAAAAGATTGGCAAAAATACATATCTGACAAATCATTTGGTTCTAAAAAAAAAAAAATTCAACTACTGAAGGGCATTTAGGTTGGTTCCACAGTTTAGCTATTGTGAATTGAAAAATGTGGCATATATACACAATGGAATATTACTCAGCAATAAAGGAGAATAAAATTATGGCATTTGCAGGCAAATGGATGCAGTTGGAGAAGATAATGCTAAGTGAAGTTAGCCAATCCCCCCACCAAAATGGTGAAGGTTTTCTCTGATATAAGAAGACTGACTCATAGTGGGATAGGGTCGGGGAGCATGGGAGGAATAGAGGAACTCTAGATAGGGCAGAGGGGTGGGAGGGGAAAAGAGGGAGCATAGAGTTAGAAATGATCGTGGAATACGATGGGCATCACTATCCAAAGTACATGTATGAAGACATGAATTGGTGTGAACATACTTTGTATACAGAGATATGAATAATTGTGTTCTATGTGTGCAATAAGCATTGTGATGCATTCTGCTGTCATGTATATAAAAAAAATAAAAGCAATTAAAATTTTAAAAAATTAAAAATGAAATTTTTCCAAAAAAAAAAAAACATTCAAAACAAAACAAGAAGAAAACAAACAAGTAATAAATGGGCAAAGAGATATATATTTCACTGAAAAAGATACATAGATGGCAAATAAATATGAAATACAGCTCAATACTATTAGATATTAGGAAAATGCAAATTGAAACCACAATAAATTATCTAACAAAATGGCAAAAAAAAACATTAAAAATGTAAATACAAAATACTAGCACAGATGTAAAGAAATTGATCCACTCATGCATTGATGGTGACTATAAAAAATGGTACAGTCATTCATTCTAGAAAATAACTTGGTAGTTTCTTGAAAATAAAAATAAAATAAAAATAGCACTTTCCATATGATCCCCAAATAACATTTATGCACAACAATTCCAAAGAAGTGAATCTTATTTCCACACAAAACATATACATGAATGTTCAGAGATCTTGCACTCATAACAACAATCAAAATGATACAAATGTCCTTCAGTATGCAAATTTTTAAACAAACTGTGGTACAGTTACACCATGGAATACTATTTCAAAATGGAACTAAATATTGATATATGAAATACCTTGGATGAATCGCAGGGGAAATATGCTAAGGAAAATAAGTGACTTTAAATGTTACATACTACATGATTACATCTCTGTAATATTCTTGAAGTGACACAATTATGGAGACAGCAAATTAGCAGTTCACAGGGATTGGGGATGGAATCAAAGTATGGGAAGGAATACTTTGGAAGCTGTATTCCTGAAGAGTCCAGCTATCAGAGGGATATCAAAGCATAAGGATCTTAATGGATTGAAAACATTTCACATATTAACTAAGGTGATAGTTACCTGAATATAGATGTGTGATAAAATTATATGGAGTTTAACAGACTCACACACAAGTCCAAATACAATGTGAAATCTGAATGAGGATGTGGATTGTATTGATGTTAATATCCCAGTTGTGATATTATAAATATGATGATATTATAATTATGCCCCAGCTATGATGAAGGGTATATCTAACCTCACTATATTATTTTTAGATTGCATATGAATCTCTGCTTATCTCAAAATAAAACCTTTGATTTCAAAAATTTTAAGAAGAAAATGAACCACAAAAGAATGTATCCAATATGTTTCCAATTTTATGGATTCAAAAGCTGACAAAAGTAGTTATTTGTGTAATATCTCAGAGCAGTGGAAGGACTCATGATTGAATGTGGGCATAATGTGGGTGATTCTAAATTACCCATGATGTGTTCTTTCTTGATGTGATGTTTGCTTAAACATATACATATATATACACACATACACACATGTGCACGTATCTACACATGCACAGGGACACACACTGGCATCCAAGCTGGAAAAGAAGTCTAAATGTCATTGTTTGCAAATGATCTTACATATAGAAATCCTCAGAGATTCTACCAACAAAAATTATTAGAATAAATTCAGCAAATTTGGAGGGTATAAAATCAACATAAGAAAAGTTGGTAGTTATTATATGCTAATAGCATATTATCTAAAAATCAAGAAAGAAATTGCATTTAAATAAATACAAGCAAGCTAGGTGTGGTGGCACACATGTGTAATCCCAGTGACTCTGGAGGCTGAGGCTGGAGGATTGTAAAATCAAGGCCAGCCCCAGCCACTTAACATACCCTGTCTCAAAATAAGAAAAAGAAAAAAAAACTGAGAATTTAGCTCAATTTAAAATAGTACCTGAGTTCAAGTCCCAGTACCATAAAAAAAAAGAAATCTTTACAAGAAATACCTAAGAATAAACTTATCAAAGAAATTAAAGTTTTCTACAATGAAATCTATAAAAAGGTGATGAAAAAGAGTGAGGACAAAATTTGACTATATGCCTCAAGTAATAAATTAAAAGAAGAAAATAAGATTATATGCATAAAATGAGAATTATTTATATAAATGAAAAAATTTTTGTTTCTTACATTATTTTTTCTTTTTGTTTGTTCGGTTTTTGTTTATTTATTTAATTTTGATACCAGGGGTTGAATCCAAGAACACTTTACCACTCAACCACATGTCTAGCCCTTTTTTATTTATTTATTTTTAATGTGACAGGGTCTTGCTAAGTTGCTTAGGCCCTCCCTAAGTCCCTGCCCTGGAACTTGTGATCCTCCTGCCGCACGTTCACAAGTCATGTGCCACCAGGCCTGGCTTGTTTTTTTTTTTTACATTTTTTCTATCTGCAAGAAATTAAAAGACATCTTTATGTTAATAAATTTTAAGATTGATTGTATGTCCTCCTCTGAGAAGTGTCTGTTCAGGTCCTTGGCCCATTTGTTGATTGGGTTATTTGTTATCTTATTGTCTAATTCTTTGAGTTCTTTGTATACTCTAGATATTAGGGCTCTATCTGAAGTGTGAGGAGTAAAAATTTGTTCCCAGGATGTAGGCTCCCTATTTACCTCTCTTATTCTCTTGCTGAGAAAAAACATTTTAGTTTAAGTAAGTCCCATTTGTTGATTCTTGACATACAATCAATCAACAAGTACATGAAAAAATGCTCACCATCTCTAGCAGTCAGAGAAATGCAAATCAAAACCACCCTAAGATACCATCTCACTCCAGTAAGATTGGCAGCCATTATGAAGTCAAACAACAACAAGTGCTGGCGAGGATGTGGGAAAAAGGGTACTCTTGTACATTGCTGGTGGGACTGCAAATTGGTGCAGCCAATCTNTTACTAATATGGCATTATGTAAAAATGTGGATGTGTAACCGATGTGATTCTGCAATCTGTATTTGGGGTAAAAATGGGAGTTCATAACCCACTTGAATCTAATGTATGAAATATGATATATCAAAAAAATAAATAATAAAATTAAAAAAAATTTAAGAGTAAATATTAAAATGCTCATATCACTGAAAGTGATCTACACATTCAATACAATTCCTATCAAAACTACAATGACATTTTACACAGAATAGAAAAAAAATCCCCAAATTTATCTGAAACTGAAAGAAATTCTAAGTAGTCAAAACAACCTTGAGTAAAAAGAACAAAACAGGAAAATGGCTGAAACTGAGGACATCATGCTGAGTGAAATAAGTCATACACAGCAAGATGAGTATCACATACTTCTCTCATGTGTAGAAAAATTATCAACAATAAAAGAGAAAAAAAGAAAACAAATGATGATGTGAAAACAGGAGAGGGTCCACAATGAGGTATTATATCAACCTAGTAAAAATGGTTAATATCAGACAAACTAAACTTAACAAGGACTGGAAAGAATTTGGAGAAAAGGGAACACTTGTACTCTTTGGATGGAAAGCAATATTTGTTTAGCCACTATGGAAAAGAGTATGGAGGTTCCTAAAAATTAAAACTACCATGACTCATCAATCCTACTACTGGGAATTCATTCCAAGAAAATGAAATCGGTTGTCAAGGAGATATATTCTTTATGTACATTGCAGCACTATTGGTAATATGCAAGAAATAGAAACAACTAAATATCAATCAGCTGCTGAATGGATACAAAAAATGTGGCACATATCAACAATGGAATAATATTCAGCCACTCAAAAGAAAGAAAGTCTGTCATCTGATACAGAATGAGCTGGAGACCAGTATGTTGAGGGGAAAAGGCCAAACTTAAGGAGACAATTATCTCATGGTTTACTCATAAATGGAATCTAAAAAAATATAATCTCATATATCTCATGCTTTACCCATATGTGGAATCTAAAAATATTAATCTCATAGAGGTAGAAAGTCAAATTCTGTTCACCAGACTTGGGAAGAAGGACTGATAGTAGGATATTGATCAATGGGTTAAATCACTGTTTGTTAGATTCAGGAAGTACTAATATGCAATGGGGTGACTTTCAAATAATGATGAAGTGCTATAAAATTTAAAAAAAAATTAGAAGAAAGGAGTTTGAATGCTTTTACTAGAAATAAGTGAAAAGTATAGAGATATGTTTAACTAATACACAATGTACACAGGTATCAAAGCATCACATCATATTTCATAGGTATGTAGATTTTTTTGTTTTTATGTGTCAGTCAAAATTTTATTTTAAGCAGCGTATGTAAGCACACACCTGTAATCCCCAGTGAGGGGATGCTGAGGCAGGAGGGTCAAGAGTTCAAAGCCAACCTTAGCAACAGTGAGGAGCTAAGCACCTCCATGAGACCCTGTCTCTCAATAGAATACGAAATAGGGCTGGGATGTCACTCATTGTTGAGTGCCCCTGAGTTCAATCCCTGTATCAAAAATTTTAAAAAAATTAAAGAAAAAATATTTAAAACTCTAGGTTTATTTATAGACCCAGACCCAATTTTTCAATGGGCATAGCATTTAAGGAGCTTCTTATTTAAAAGGCTCTTGAAAACTTTAGTTTCTTTTAAACCAAGAAGAAAACTTTTAGGTCAAACTATATGTGTTAAATATAACAATATAGTCATCATTTTACTCAGATAATTGTAAAATGTAATTTTGAATATTTGTGGTGTGTGTGTGTGTGTGCGGGCACGCGCACGTGCACAGGTGCACATATTTTAATGGAGGGAGGCCAAGGAAAGAAAAAGTACCTAGAATTCACAGAAGTCATAATAAGGCCTTGAATGATCCTGGTTCTCTTTATTGAAACATACGAAGAATTATGAAATCATTCTTGAATCTAATTAATGAATATATGCAATGATTATGTTTGATAAAATCATCAGCATGTACACCTGTATTTATTTTATAGTTAATGGGGAAAAGTCATTCCAAGTCACAGAAAAAGTGATAGAAGTAGATAATTGATCTATTAATCTATGATGTTATTTTTAAAATGTGCTTCCAAGAAAAAGCATTTTATAAAACTCTCTAATTCTCATCTTTTCCTTAAAGAATTGGTTGTAAATCAAAGCCAGCCTCAGCAACTTTGCAAGGATCTCAGCAACATAGAGAGAACCCTGTCTCAACATAAAATATAAAACAGGCTGAAGATGTGGCTCAGTGGTTAAATGCCCCTGGGTTCAATCCCTAATTAAAACAAACAAACAAAGAAAGAATTGGATATAAAGAAAATATAATTAAATGGGCACTCTGAATTTTTATACAGGAGAAAACCAGGTGAACCATATGGCATGCAAATTTGTTATTACCTAAGTATGTCTACAGAAGGTTAATGAACAAAAAGGCAGAACTGACCAAACACAGAGAAAAATTTAATTAGTTTACTCTACATACAATTTTTGTAGCCCCTAAATTTTTACAAAGTCTTATCTCAGTGATCTCTGTATTGCAGAGATAAATATATACAAGTTTTATAAAACTAGCTAAAATGTAAAAATGTTAGTGTTATGGTCACTCCTTAACCAAATAAAAAATGGGAAAGAAAATTAATAAATAATACTATTATGTAAAGATAGCAATCCTATCATTTAAATCTGATTCTGTTTAAGTTGTAGTACTTGCATGGCTGTAATTATGTACAGTATTGTCATTAGTTAATTAACAGTGTAGCTGCTTTTTGACTGCTATGACTTAAAAACCCAACCAGAACAATTGTAAAAGAGGAAAAGTATATTTTGGGGCTCACAGTTACAGAGGTCTTAATCCACAGACAGCAGGTTCCATTCCTCAGGTCTCAAGGTAAGGCAGAACATCATGGCCTAAGAGTATAGTGAAGGGAAGCAGCTCACATGATGATCAGAGTCAGAGAGATACACTCTCCAGATACAAATTATATACCTCATAGGCACACCTCCAATGAACCCCTTCCTCCAGCCACATCCCACCTGCCTCTAGTTACCACTCAGTTAACTCCATCAGGGATTAAGTCACTTGTTAGGTTAAGGTTATAACCCAATCATTTCTCCTCCAAACCTTTTTGCATTGTCTCACATATGAGCTTTTGGAAGACACCTCACATAAAAACCGTAATAGTAGCATTCTATTTCTATCCTTAATTCAATTATTTATCTTTTCTTCAGATTTAGTTTTAAGAAAACTGATATTGCAAAATACAATTAAAGTGTTTAAGTAAAATATACTGGACTTTAATCACATTGATGATGATGATGTAGAAGCATTTATAAATATCCATTTTTAATTTTCTTAAAATATGAAGTAAAAGTAAAAACACATCTAGGTTTTAAATTTCACACAAACTCTAGGTTTTTAATTTCATACAACTGTTCACTTATCATCACAGAGAAGCATAAGTTTGCATTGGAAAATAGACCAAACTTTGGGTTTCCGGGTGAGAGCATTCTAGACAAAATTTAAGTTCATTGTTGTGATGCCATAAACTCTGATTTAAGATATTTTATTAAAAAAAGATGCACTGGAGCATAGGAGAAAGTAGATGAAGTAATTTGTCTAGGATAGCTAACTCACAGTGTCTACCTCTTGTGAGTAAGTGTAGAGATAAATTATACTTTTATATATTTTTTTGGTACTGGGGAATGAACTCGGGGCACTCCACCACTGAACCACATCCCCAGCCCTGTGTTTTTGTATTTTATTTAGATACAGGGTCTTACTAGGTTGTTTAATGCCTCACAATTGCTGAGACTGGCTTTGAACTCATGATCCTCCTATCTCAGCCTCCAGAGCCACTGGGATTACAGGCATGTGCCACCGCACCTAGCTAATTACATATATTGACCACTGAAATTGATGAAATTAACTGGTGGAGTGTGGTTTGTTAATAATAGATACTAGAACTGTAAAAACATCCCTTTCTTATTGCTGACTTTAATTAAAATACATTTAATTAACATATAATTAAATACAATATTTGAAATGGGTTTTGATACTGGCCATTAGCTGATGAAGAAGATACTATTTTATTGCCTTTTCCAGATTCTGTGAACCTTCTACACTCTTCCTATGTGCCCTTATACTCCATCTTCAGAAATAATAACATCTTCAAATCGCTGACACTCCTCTTTCTCTTATAAAAGCAATTACATTAGGGCTACCCTGAATTATCCAGGATAATCTCCCCATCTCAGTGTCCTTAATTTAACACATTGCATTTTGCCTTAGAACATAATATATTCACAATTTTAGCAGATTTAGACATGGAAATATATTGTGCAGAGGAGCGATTATTATGCCTACTGGATCATGCAATTTGCATTGAGATTAAGATTAACCTTGCCTTTGAGTTTCACATTAACAGTCCCCAGCTGTTCATTATGGGTCTGTTGTAGTAGAAAACTTGCACAGAATATAGCCCTAAGCAGATTGAGGTCAAATCATGCTATACCTCAAATTGAAACAATTAGATGCATGGCCACTGTTCAAAGTAAAGTGAAACAAGAGTTACAGGAAATATCCAGGAGGAATACAATTTTGTCCATATTTCTGAAGAATAGGCCATTAAACTATAATCAATTGACCTGATTGCTAATGTTTGAATGGAAAAACAGGAACATTATTTCCCAAATTACTAAAGCCAAATAATTAACTTTGAGTCCATATACATTTCTACTTCTGCTCTTGCTTTCATAAGGTTTGCTTATCATCTATCTTGTTGTCAAGTCTGGGTATAAATATAGGTTTCTGTATGTATCTGGTTATGTTGCATACTAATTCAGAACTTTGTGGGGTGGATACAGTTAACTTCGACAATGATTAATAATGTTTACTCTATTTCTTTTGATTACTTGTAGAATCAGGCTTGTTGTCCTTTTAAAAGATCAAATATTCTGTCTAAATCCAAACCACATTAATGATCGGTTTTCTCAATGTCATATATCCATGGTATGTATACATTTAACTTGATTTCAGAAACTATTAACCTACATTTTAAAATTATTACATTAGGCCAGACATAAATCATCAGAGCTAAGCAGAAAAATGCCTTCACATAGGCCATTTCTCTAGACCCTTCTCGTTTTATTGGATACAGCTATTCTATGCTAATTGAAAGTTGTTTTGTCGGTTTTTTTCTTAAATTTAATTTTTCATGCTTTCATTTTGAGAGTACATCTCATTCCCAGATATTTAGGATCAGAAAATGTTAAAGAACTGTGTTTTTAAAAATTCACACAAAAATAGCTTACCTTTGGATAGGCCGCCTTTCTATTCCTTCTCAATTATGATTAAAGAATCATGGCCCTTCTCATTCATTTGCAGCTGTGATGCCATAAACTCTGATTTAAGGATTTTCCTTGTTGATGGAGAATGTGTTCATATTTTTCTACATTTGTTTTATGTATCTGCTACATTTTGAATAACTTATTTTAGCCAGCTTTTATTGTACATCACTCCAGGGCAAGATGAAACACATAGCTAGGGCAAAATTCATAAACACTCCAGGTAACTATCTCCACTGGCATATCTCTCACTACCAACATTATGTACAGATAGAAAGCCATTGTGCTTACTTCTATTTCTATAAGCAGTTAGTTAATCCCACATAAAGACATTACTGTGGGATATCAATGAAAATATGTCAATCAGAGGGTAATTTTATATAAGATGTTAAAATACCATACCAGTTCAGAAAGGTTACAAAGTATGATAATTTTAGGCTTTTGATTTATACATTTTATGATTTATCATATCAGATGTAGCAATATATTTTCTGAAGGAACACATGGAATTGTGGTAATTTTAAAAGATCTAAAAAAAATTTCCCTTTTCTCAGTTCAGGTAAATAGACTTCTGCAACATTTTTAATGAGAATTTATATTAATCCAGAATAGAATAATCAATACCTAGGAATAAACTTTACCAAGGATGTGAAAAACCTCTACAATGAAAATTACAAAACAGTGAAGAACAAAAATGAAAAAGATACTAGAAAGATGTAAAGTCCTCCCATATTCATGGATTAGAATTAATATTATTAAAATGGTCATACTACTGAAAGTGATCTGCAGATTCAATACAATCTCCATAGAAATACAATGACATCTTTACAAAAAGAGGAAAAAAATTCTGAAATTCATATGGAAGCACAAAAGACCCCTGATAGCCAAAGCAATCCTGAGCAGGAAAAGCAAAGCTGGGGGTATCACAATACTTGATTTCTAAATAGGCTTCATAGTAACAGTATAAAAAACAGCATAGTATAAAGAGCAACCATGTAGAGCAATGGAATAGAGTAGAGGAACCCAAAGTAAAGCCACACATCTATAGTCAACTGACTTCTCCATGAAGGTGACAAAAATATATGTTGAAGAAAAGACAGCATCCTCAACAAATGGTGCCAAAAAAATTGGATATCGACATGCAGGAAGTCAAAACTAGACCCCTCTCACTTACCCTGTACAAAAAAAAAAAATTAAAATGGATCTAAGACCTCAAAGAAAGCCCTGATAACACTGAAACTACTAAAAGAATCTATAGGAGAAACACTGGGATATTGGCCCAGGCAATGATTTCCTGAATAGGTACTCCAATACCTAAGAAAACAAAACAAAAAAAGAATTGATAAATGGGATTATATCAAATTAAAAAGCTTCTATACAATAAAAGAAACAATCAACAGAGACAGCCTACAGAAGGAAGAAAATCTTTGTCAGCCGTTCATTTGATAGAGAAATTAACATCCAGAATTAAAAAAGAGTTCAAAATATTTAACAACAATAGAACAAATAATCCAATCAGAAAAAGGGCAAATGATTTGAACAAAGGCTTGTCAAAAGAAGAAGTACAAATGTCCAAAATATACATAAAAATGCTCAATATCTTTAGCCATATGGAGATGTAAATCAAAAGTACCTTGAGATTCTATGTAACCCCAGTCAGAATGGCTTTTTTTAAGTTTTTTTTTTTTTTAAATGCTGGTAAGGATGTGGAGAAAAAAGAACCCTTACACCTTGTTGATGGGAATATAAATAAGTACAGCCATTATGGTAAATGGTATGGAGATTCCACAGAAAACTAAACATAGAACTATTATATAACCCAACTGGGTATATCCCCAAAGAAAATGAAGTCAACATAGAGAAGAGATAACTGCATGTCTCTATTTCAGTACTGTTCACAATAGCCAAGAAGTGGAATCAGCCTAGGTGCTCATCAACAGATGCATGTAAAATATATATATATATAATGTTATATACACACAATGGAATAATATTCAGCCACAAACAAGACTGAAATATACGTTTTTGTAACATGTGAATAGATCAAACTATGATTTGTCTGTTTTAAATAAAATCTTATGTAAGGTAAATGGTTTGCTAAATTGGATGTTCACCACTAGGATAATATCTAAGTGTGTGTTTTTAAATTTTTGTCCTGTTTGTAATTTTATTAAGATATTTCTGAGTAGGTATAATTAAAGGACCCCAATTACTGAAATCTGAGATGTTTGTAATAGTAACTGTTTTAACAACTGGCCTTTTATTGAAAATACAGCTCTGGATTATAGGATTTGACAATTTTAGTGGTGTAAATGCATCCAGTATCACCAATATCAATCTATCAATATTAAACCACTGAACATGTAGTTGAACACACAAGTAGCTCCCATAAAAAGGTGTCAGCTGGCTCTGTGTACAATTTAAACTTCCTACATGCCAATAAAAGTGATTCTTTTGTATGTCCTTTATACACACACACACACACACACACACACGTGTGTATATATATGTTGTAGATGGACACAATATCTTTATTTATTTTTATGTGGTGCTGAGGATTGAACCCCCAGGGTCTCACATGTGCAAGGCAAACATTTTACCACTGAGTTATAACCCCAGCCCAAACCTTTTTATAAATCACTCAATGGAAAACAATTTTTCAAACATAAACACTCACATGAACATGAACTATCCTAGTCTCCTGGGATTCTTACCCTTGTATTATCTTTCCCCGCAAGTATGGCCAGAGCCTGTGGTTTGCTTTAAACCAAGAGAAGACTGTGAAAGTGACCAGATGGTACTTCATGATTATGTTACATAAGATTGTAGGATTAATTCTGCTGGAAGAATTTCCTCCTGTTGACTTGGTTAAAGCAAGCTAAGTAGGGAGTTCCAAAAAGCAAGAAACTGAGGCCAATAAAGAACAGGCCTTCAGCCTATCAGGCCACAAAAAAGGGAATTCTGCCAAGGCCCAAGTGGGCTTTGGAGCCTGCATATCCTAGCCAAGCCTTGAGAACAAACTACTGTCAGAGTGGACAGCTTGACATCGCTTTAGAAAGAAGCCTGCTAACTCCTATCAGATTTCTTACCCACAAAGCCTGTAAGATTCACAGTGTATGTTACAATGTGACATTGTAAGTTGCTATGTTTGTCTTAATGTTGTTCCACAAAAATAGGCAATAAATCCATTTACATGGTGCTTACTCTGTCTCAGACACTATTATAAGAGTCCAAAAAAGTTTGCAGTTTTAATTTCTGCAACAAACCTAGAATATCATTAATTCCACTTTATAAATGGGAAAAAATGGAGGCACACTGAGGTTAAATACCCTGTTCAAGTTCACTGAGCAAGCAAATGGACATGGTAGAATTTAACCAAGGCAGCAGGACTTTTGAGCTCATATCATTAATGGCCAAACCATTTTCCATGCAGTGTCCATATGACAACCTTAGGGAAGTGTTATTCCCAACCTAAAATGTCTAACCAGGATATATCAGAATAGATTTATTCATAAAGATAATACTTTGCCTGTTAATGGGATGGAGTTTAATAGGTTTTTACCCTGTTTCCTCTGAATTCCACTGGGGTATTTTCTCACAAACATTTCCAGGAATTTTCATGTTTCCTGGCAAGTTCAATCAAACCAAGAAATAGGATGCCTTAATTGATTAGACAAGGCAGAATTAAGATTGGTTTCAGCCTGTCTAAAATCCTATGGTAATGTAGGCAGAGGATAAACCTCTGCCAGAATACAATTTAAGCAGGACCCTGTGGATATTTTAGCCAACCTTATGTAATCATTGCTTTTCCTTAACTGTAATATCCCATAATTTAAATTGCCCAATTAGACTAAATCCTTGATATATTGCTGGGTGCGGTGGTGCACACCTGCAATCAGTGACTCCAAAGGCTGAGGCAGGAAGATCGCAAGTTCAAAGCTATTCTCAGCAACTTAGTGAGTTGTTAAGCAACTTAGTGAAGTCATCCTGTCTCAAAATAAAAAATAAAAAGGGATGGGGATGTGGCTCAGTAGTTGAGAGTTGAGTGCCCTGGGATC
>NW_026000221.1:12775917-12965694 GCF_001458135.2 Marmota marmota marmota
TTCATACATCTCCTGAGTTTGCCTTGCTCCTACTTGACTACTGAGCAAATCAATTCTATTCTTCCCTCTCTTGCTTTGCCTCCCACTTGTTTATCTCTCAAATCTATTCCTTTTATGACAGTTTTACATTATGTAATGGTATGTTTATATAACTGGGTCATCATTCAGATAATGCCTTCCATTTGTCCTGTCATACTCCCCTTTTTCTTCTCAATGCATAGCACATAACAGGTTTCCAACAAAACCTGTGTTGATTTTGTAAGTGAATGAATTACTTTAATGTTTGATTTCTTCATAAAAATATACCCATTTGCATCATTTCATACGATTGTTTAGTTTGTTGAATGTTAAAAATATCCAATGAGTCTCTGCCTTCCCCACACTGGGAACAGCCCTCTTCCAACGGCTCCTCACCCACTGAAACCCGAACACCTGCTCACTGAGCACACCAGTATCTGCCAAGTTGCCGAACACCAGAGCTTGACATGGGAGTCCTAGCAGCTTCTCCTGCTACTCCTGACTTCACCTGTCCCAAACCTCAGCTACCAATCCAGTACCATTTCAAGGAACAATAACACAGAAGTAAAGTTCATTAACGCTGGAGCTGCCAGACTTGGGGAGGCTGGTTCATAGCTGGGATCAGGACTGTGTTGGGGATCCTCATCATTGATTATGCCAGGAATCTTTCTTGAAATACCATTCTGGGTTTTGTCCTCCCAGAGGTAGCTTGTTTGCTTGTTGCTTTTCTTTCTTTTTTTCTGTGTGTGTGTGTGTGTGTGTGTGTGTGTGTGTGTTGGGCAGTGAACCCCAGGGCTTTGTACTTGCTAGATAAGCATTTTACCTGAACTCTATCCCTATCTATCTGGGGAAAGTGGTTGGCTTAGGGTTTCAGAGAAGAAAGACAAATAAATACTATATTAATAAGATGTCTAAATAACATCAAATAAGACACTTTTGAAATAAAAGTGTGGTATTATTTTTCTAGGTGTCACTTGTGGCCAAAAAAAAAAAGGAGTCACTAAATTTCTTCAATTTTAGAATTCATAAAACATACTTAAGATGTATCTCTTTCTTGTGCCTGTATGCCAATGATACAGACATGAAAAGTTAACAAGATGGAAAAATTCTCATGGTTTATCAGGAAAGTCTATTTTAAAAACACTTTAGCCAGTATGGTAGCTCTCACCTGTAATCCAGTGATTTGGGAGGCTGAGGCAAGAGGATTGCAAGTTTGAGGCTAGCCTCAGATACTCAGCAAGGCCCTAAGTAAATTAGAGAGACCCTGTTTCAAAATAAAAAGACCTGGGGTATAGTTTAGTGGCAAAACACTCCTGGGTTCAATACCAGTACAAAAAATAAATTAATAAAAAAATGTTTGAGGTATATTTGTCCCTTATTTTCTTCTGTTATTTTAGAAAATCTTTTAGTAGGGGAAAGGAGATCAGAGAATGAAAGTGAATATAAAGATAAGGCAATATATAATCAATTTACTTAAATATAACACTGAGATGCACTAATTAATTTAATTTGAGGTTACATGTTAATAATTAGCTCAAAGGTTATAATAAAATTTCATGTAGTTCAAAATTTTCCCACACAAAATCTTTTCTGGAAGCCATATAAACCAAGATTTCCATCTCACTGAGAGAAAAAAGGTCAAGCCTTCAATTACACTAAACATATTTGCATTAGTGAACTTTAGTTTCATGATCATGAAATATGAAGATTAAAGAGTATTTTCACAGCCAAAAGATAGACGTTCCTTTATATGTAAAACCCTTCAGCAGACCCTCCGAGTTGATAGACATTTTCTCAGATTAAATGTGAATCCTACTGAGAAAGGTAACACTGCAAATTGTTCACGCTCGTAATTGACTTAAAGTACTCTATTTTCCTTTTTCTTACCCAAATGCCAGTCATGTGTTGGATCTCTAGTGCCACAGAGGTGATGTCAGGATGTTTGTCTTGCACCCATACCCTAGGTGCCACAATTGGAATTGTAGAAGCTCAAAACAGATGTCTTCTCTTCACACCTGACAGCCTGAACAAATTTGTTGAACCCTCTCAGTTTGATGTCTCTTCAACTCTGTTTTACACTAAATGGAAATTTGTTCTTTCTTTGTTGTAGCCACTAAAATATTTGTTCTCCTGAGATTACTGGTTCATTTTTCAAAAACCTTCCACCCCATACATATTTTCTGATGCTACAGACCTTAATCAGATTAAAACTGCATTTAAAAAGTTTCAAATTACTTACTGCCTTCTGTCCTTTGTGATATGCTGTTAAACTTTGTTCTCTAGTGAACCACCATCAAACTTAGTAGCCCTATAACATATTAGCACTTGTAATCATTGATATATGGTTCATTATGAACAGGTCAGCTTTTTGATGTCTGTTTATCCAATTCATGCATCTGTAGACAATTAAGTCTCATGACAAACTGGGTAATCTAGTACAACCATGCTCATGTACTTGGAGGTTGACTAGCTAAGATACCAGAGATCTTATCCATATAGGTTTGTTTTTCATTTTTGGTTTTCCCGTTAGTTTAAGCTTATTTATGTGGTCACCCAAGGTTTCCCAGTGTAGTGAGAGAGGACAAACCTCAGTGTGTAGAAACTTTTCCAAAAGAGGATACTTCTTTTGGGAAGATGATTCTACCTAGACAGTTCTCATACCTACAATAGTTCTAGATATCCACCACTTCCACCACTATCATATCCCCCATGTTGGTTTCTATATCCTGGTCTACCATTACCATATTGTCCTCAAATACTGTAACCAGGACCACCAACATAGTTGGTACCATCACCTACCTCCTCATAACTATTTCGTCTGCTACCACCTCTACCACCATAACCTCCCCTTTCACCAAAATCTCCACCACAGCCAAAATTACCTCCACTTCATTCAAAGTTTCCTCCATGACCCATAAAGCTGTCAGACAGACCTTCACAAATTCTTTGTGGTCTAGCAGACGTCTAGGTATTATTCTGAAAGGGAGTTTTTCACTATAATTATGCCCATTAGTAATGTGGTATTTCTGAATAACAATTTATCAGAAGTTACAAAAGCAAATCCTCTTATTCCCCCCACTATCTTCCATAACTTCTAAGTTTCCAATGGTGCCATACTTAAGTAGTCTCAAATTATATTCTTCTGTATCTTCTTTAATAGCATCAACAAAAAAATGTCTTCACCACTAGATGGGCACCAAGCTTTGGAGTAATCCCTTTTAGAAACAGCTCTCTTAGGTTCCACTACATGCTCATCAACCTTGTGTGGCTGAGAATGCAATGTTGTATTCACCTCTTCAATACAAAAGTCACAAAACCAAAGCTCTTAGAACATTTTATTTCAGGGGGCAGGTGTCTCTCATTACCACATAATATATGAGTGTGCCCTATTTTTCAATTTTTTTTTCTTTTTTTGATATTTATAGCACTTTTATTTATATTTTCCCAAACTAGGTAGTATCCAGATGCCCTTCTGTAAGTGGATGTATAAACTGATACAATACAGATTTTGGAATATTATTCAGTGTTAAAAAAAAAAGCTATCCAGCCATGAAAAGGCAGAATCTGCCTAAGATGCATATTATTGGTGAAAGCAGCCAATTTGAAAAGACTACATGCTATGTGATTCCAAGTATGTGACATTTTTGAAGAGGTGAAACTGTGAAGACAATAAAAGGATCAGTTATTGCCAACAGGAGGGAGAAAAATGTGTGAGTAGGGGGAACAAACAGGAACCCAGGGTGCCAACTCTAGTTTCAAAGATTAGATCACCAATAAACAATTTTCTCAACTTCTCTGGTTTCTTTGGATTATGGTTCTCTTCCCCACAGTTTTACCTCCATTTTTAGACCAAATTTGCTTCTTCCAATTGGAGGTCAATGGGAACCTGAGAGGAAGAGGCCCTTTTATCTATTATTTTGCCTTGTTGCTCCTATATTATTATGTTTCAAATTTTAATTATTTTGTGAAATCAGTATCAATGTGTGAGCTTTCTTAATTCTCCATTCTGGTCCATTATTTTCTCTATCTTTGGGTAAAAGCCACACTCTCCTACTTACTCTGATTTTATAATAAATATTTATATTTGACAGTGTTATATCCTCCAACTGTGTTCTTTTTTTCAAGATTGCTTTGGCACAATTTGTCTTCAGCTTGAAATATAGACAGCTGGAAAAGACCCTCATTTTAATTTTAACAAATGAGTAAAATGTTAGATAATTTGCCGCAGTCTGGCTGGGCACAAATCACGAGCCACTGAAGCAGGAACAAACTTTATTTCTGAACTCCACCAGCACACTCCACACATGTTCCGCTCCCTGGGAATTCTCCCGAACCACATGGCTCTTCCAGGAACCAGCAGCCGGAAATATCCCTCCCCCGACTCTCTGGGAATCCCACGAGAGCTCAACTGGAACTCAATGGGAACTCCCTGAGAACTCGCTGGCCTCACCTCTCAACCACAACTTCTGGCAAAAATGCTATGCGTCATCCCGACTCGGCTGTGGCCCTCAACAATAATTAACAAAGCCATAATTTTAAAAAATTAATCCATCAAAAACTTGAAATTATAAGGCAATCATAGGAACTGAATTCCAAAGAATGACATAATTATATGAGAAGAAACCAGACATGTAAGCCATTACATCCCTAACACATTATAAAAGGAAGAGGTGGCTGTCATAAAAATGAGTAAGGAAAAAAACTAGCAAAAACTTTAATAAATATCTAAGTTGAGTTTAGACTTCAATATCAGTTTATAAGAATAGGGAATTCCAGATAAAATGAGAATTTGTGAACACCTATGCTTTTCTCCACAGACATTCATGGATTTCTCTAGAAGGATTGGCTTAGGGTAGGAGAACAAAGAGAATCAACCTTTATGGTAAGCAAACATAAGGTGATCTCTTGCTATTGGTTGGAAAGGCACAAAACTGTACAACTCCGTAAGCCCTTTGTCTGTATGAAGCAGGAGCCTTAAATGCCTGGGAAAAATATAGCTCTTGGGCAACCTCAGCCATGGGAGAGGTAGGAAGTCTTCCAACCGGTTACCAGAATGTAGGCAAAGACAAAGATCTAGTACTTCTTTTTTTTTTTTCTTGGTATGAGGGATTGAACCCTGGGTTCAATGAATCACATCCCTAGACCTCTTTTTGGATTTTTAATTTAGATACAGGGTCTCCTGAGTTTCTTAGGGCCTCACTAAATTGCTGAGGCTGGCTTTGAACTCAGAATTCCTCCTGCCTCAGCCTCCTGTGTTACTGGGATTACAGGCATGTGCCACCCTGCCCAGCTAACATCCAGTATTTCTAATGGAACAATAGACAAAAGTTTATATATACACAATATAAGTACAAAATTCTCTGTTATGAATAATTTATCTGTTTGGTTTATTTCCATTGTTATCATTACTTTTTTAAATTTATGAAGCTCATAATTAACCAATAGTTTCTGAAACTTAAAACTATAGGTAGAATTTTGAAAATATTTTTTCTAGTTTTAGGAACTATTTTTTTCTTTAAAAAAGAAAGTCTATTGTATTCTAGAAAAAGATCATAATTTGACCATAACAATTTACTATGGAAACCATACTGAATTGAATCCTGTATAGGCAAATTTTTCCAATCCTTTAAATTTGTATTTTAAAAATATCTGTTCTACATTTTTACTAGATTAGTTGAACCACAACTGTATAGAGAGATGGTGAAGAAAGAGAGCTACTTATATTGTGTGAATCCAAAATTGTGAATACCACATCAATAGGTTCATCAGAAAATTCTGTCCAACCATAATCAGCCCTCTGAGGATACTAATAGTTTTCTTCACCTTTTTATATTTTTTTCAATCTTTTATGATTTCAGAACTTTTAGGATATAATACGATTGATGGTTCAAATCCATTTATTCCTTTACCCAGATACACAGGAATAGTCTTTTGTTATTTCTCTTACATATTGAAAAATCTACAAAGCATATAGGAGAAATCTCTGTATTATGTGCTTATTGAACTTGCATGCTCTTTTACAGTAGTGAGACTCTACCCATACATATTGTAATTTCCTGGTTATTTCATCTCATAATTTTTTGTCATATGACCTCTAAAGTATATCAAGACTGGAAGGCATTGTGGTTATTTCTGGATACTTTAATAAAATTAACAGAAATTCTAGACTGGACATGAAAGAAACAGCTCACACTATGTATGACAAAGGAAAATTCAGTATAAGCACATGAGCACTTTGCAAAGATTTTTTTCAATAACTGTAAACTGTGGAACTTGCTATTTGACTCTACAAAACAATTTATCAAGCTATAAGCATGACAACCATAAAACATGTGTCCATAATGTTTGCAAGAACAAAATGTTCTGCTTGAGCTCTCACCACAGTGGAGACAAGATGATTGTCTCCATAATTGATACCAGTTTTGTCTCACTAATCATCAAGCATTGCAGACTTCCCTTGCTGCTTTGGATAATTGCATCTTGATTATCATCAGTGGCTTCATAAGGCATCAAGTGGGTGGGTGGGGATTCTGTCAAAGTGATTCAATTAAAATTATTAACACTTTATTTTAAGGTCACTTTAGATGTGTTGCTAAAGCATGATATGGATGATGGTTAATAAATAATGAATACCAAAAGAGTTAAAATTTGCATACAAATTACTTTTTAGACTACAGCATAAAATAAGTCAATGGAAGACAGCAAAGCAGTTCACTCCCTTTAAGACATTTTTATTTTAAAGAGCAGTGGGAAACAATTTCTAGGTGAAGCATGAAGTCAGTCTTTCAGATTTCCCAAGGGATTCTAATATATATTCAGAATAAAATATCATTATGAGAGAATGCAGGCTATTGTCAATACAGGCCATCATCCCCTGTCTAAAAGCCACAGTTATTACTAAAAGGCATACAGAACTTATAAATATAGATTAAAAATATTCTGGAAATCTCTGAAGCCTGTGTGACTTCATTTCATCTGATTTTGTGTCTTTTTCCCCTTGTAATGTAACTTTTATAATATGAATTCATGTCCATTGATAACCATGTTCACATGCTCTGTTTTATGGAAATATATAATCCAAAAGACATGTTTTAATCACCTGATACATCCATAATTTTCTAGTGTGTATTTAATTTCAATCCATTTTCTTTTCAACAGCCTGACAGCTAAGTCAGTGCAAAAGCAGCATGATAGTTTTTAAACATTTTTTTTTCAGAAATATTCACTGAGTCCTGAACACTAGTATTTGCTCTATTGATCCACCATGTATTTACCAAACAGAACTTAATTCTGAGTACAATGGATTACTATGAGTGATTTTTTTGTATATCATACAAACACCATTTATCATAGAGTTTTTACTAACTTTCATATTGTCATGCATTTGGTGAAATAATTTTTATAATATTTTTACTCACTCAATTTCCTATCAGTCTGAATACTTTGTTTATAATTTAATACATTTGCAATGATGTACTTCATATCAATTCAGTGTCTGATATTAAAATGTGAGGGTGTTTTTTTCCTGAATTATATCAAACTCAGCTTCATATTCTCTACACACAGAGGTTTCAAACACAGACACAAAAGATCTTTGCTATGCTCAGATTCTCTTTTCCTGAAAGGTGAACTTATTTCCCAGTGGCCATGTGTGTGACTGATAATGGCTGATTCTTTCTTCAGAGAATGCCAAGGTGCAAAAATTCTGTGGTGTGATTCACACTTCAGAGACTGATGGTAGATAAAGTCAATCAAGCCCACAACTATGTTTGTGGGCTTCTTGTTCCATCACTGCTATATTGATTAATATCTAAAGAGTACTCCCTCAATAAATGATGTATATCTGTGCAAAAGTCCATGATTTCATAACTTTCATGCAAAGATGAAATAATCTTCTAGACTGCAGCTTTTCCCATCTAGCTCCTTTTACCGCAGGAGCTTAAAAAAAAAAAAGAAAAGAAAAAAGTTGCCCATTGCTGCATTTTCTCCCTTTTGCTTTTCATCTAATACAATGACAAGAAAGGATAACCATATTCAAAGAGAGAAGAAATGAGAGACACTTTTATAATCACTGGCTTACTGCACTACTCAACTCCATCTGGGCACTTGTGTCTACACCTTCCTACTTCAAAAACAGGGAACAACTTGTTTAGTGTGACCCAGTTCTGCTACATGGAAGTTGTTCCTCAATCCATTGTTCTCTCTATCTCATGGCAAGCCCCTTCTGTTTAATTAGAAAGTCTGGAGACCTTCTTTCTTTTCAGTAGGAAACAGCCCATGTTTAGATGGGAAGCTTCCTCAGCCTAACTCTGTCTCTAAAAAGTTGACAATTCACAGACTACTTGCCATTTTGAACAGTTTCAGGTCCTGAAGGGTCCAAGCTGTTAGTGCTTTAGTGAGGACAATTCTCTTCAAAGTATTGCTATTTTCTATAAATCTCCATACCCCCAAATGGATATTCAAAACTAAACTCAGATTTACCTCTCTACTTTGAATGTTAAAGACCACTGTGTGGGACAAAACTTCTAAAATTCTTGCAAGCATTTTTATCCAGATAAAAAAGTCTTTAAGTCCTATCTTGAATCCTTTAGACTCCTAACAATTTTTTTTTTTTACAAAGAACACCTGATTTTAACATTACCTTAATGCGATTTCCTCATGAAAATTTTGAAGGCTAGAGAGACTGTAGAAGAGAAATCTTCTAAATGAGTATTACTGAGCCTTCTCAATGCTTTTGAAATTCTGCTTGTAGCCTAAGTAGTTTCTTCTTTCTCTCTTTCAGTAGCTGGAAGGACCTAATTGACATTTTTGATATTCTAGATATTGTCCTATTCAAATTTAACATCAGATACATCTTCTAATTTCCACACCTTTCCAATGATATTTTTTGCACATTTTTTTTTCTGTCACGACATAGCTCAGTTTATCCATTTTAAAAATGTCAATAAGTTTCTATCTTTTTAGTTTCCATAATAGTTTGTTAGCCATTTATTCAGCCTTCTTATCCTCCTCACCATTTTTTCCATTTTCCCTGGTCCCCAAACCAATGCCACATACTTTAGATATTCCGTTTGATACCAATTTCTATGCCACTTTTCTAGTGCTACATACTAGTCCCCAAATGTAATTTGTGTCTTTCATTTATTCTTGATCTACTGAGTCAGCCTGTTAGTCTGGTGTTATTAGGATGCAATTATCTGCCTCTCAAATTTATTTTCCAAAGTGGCCCTATTCCTGGACCTAGCATTTGTTTATGTAGACTAGCTTTTCTTTCCATGTGGCCTTTCATCAGTGAGGAATCAGTTTTCTCACATAGAGGCACCAATCCCAAGAGAGTGAAGGGCAAAAGATGTTTTAAGACCAAGACTTGAAAGTCACAAAACTTTCTGTTTGCTGTATTTAATGCATCATTGCATTTCACAAGGTCAGCTCAGAACTAAGGATGTAAAAATAGACTTGACTCTGATGGAAAGAACAGAAAAGCCACATTAAAAAAAAAGGAGCAGGATAGAGGAATGAGAGGGATTATTGTAACCTTTTTTTGCAAATAATCTAACACAGGAAGAATGCAACTAATGGATCATGCTGTAATATATATATATATATATATATATATATATATATATATATATATATATTATTTTTTGATTTGTGAATAATGTGTAAACAAATTAAATTCCCAAACAGCACTTCAATTTGTACATATTTATTATTGTTGTATTCAGTACAAGTAATTTTCTTTTCTCAGATTTAGGATTGTTTTTTTCTTTCCCCAAATTGGCTACTTCTTGTTTTATCTAGCCAGCTTCTAAATTTTTGCATTTCACATTTTCAAGTACCTATTTTATTTGAGCTTTTAAGTAAGATCTGTCAAGTGTAAACAATTATGAAATGGAAAATATTCTACAACATTTTAAGGCATCATTATTTAGCTCATTTAAATTGTCTCTGACATTATTTTCCTACATAAAATTAACTACATAAAAATATTTTAATAGCATATTAAAACATAGGCAGATTGTTAATATTTATGGCTTACCACCTGAATTTTTTGAGAGGCAGAGTCTAAGTTTACATAGTTATTTTAAACAAATTACTCCCATAAACTAGCATTTTTTTTATTGTGCAAAGGTCTAATTTGGCCTTTAGAGCCAATTAAAAATATAAAATACGTCATTAATATTATGTTGAAAACCATTTGTTTTGATTATAAAGTTTCTTTTTTTTTTAAATTTTGTTAGCTGTAGTTAGACACAATACCTTTATTTTATTTATTTATTTTTATGTGGTGCTGAGGATCGAACCCGGGGCCTAGCATGTTCTAGGCAAGCGCTCCACCTCTGAGCCACAACCCCAGCCCCCTGATTATGAAGTTTCTTACAGTTTCTTGCAGAAACAATTCACACAATTAATTATTTTACATTTTACCAGACCCAACTATAGAATGGATTACTATGTATATGAATATGGGAGAAAATATCTTAACTGACTTTAAAAGTCACTAGCATCTTGTAAAATAATTAGTTATTTTGACAGCTTTCTTTTCCTTTTGATTTCCTTTGTAAGAAGCGTTTTTGCCAAAATTATTTTTGTTGAGAGCCACAGCCGAAGGGGCCCCAGCAAACTTCCAGCTGCCGGCTGATGATTGGCTCACAGTGGCCCCAGCAACATCTAGCTGATTGGCTCCTCGGCCCCAGCAACATCTAGCTGATTGGCTCCTCTGCGGTGATGCTCATTGGACTGTTTCCCTGCCCTTTCAGACCACGGAGCTGCTCATTGGGGGACTTTTTTGGCTCCGCCCACGTGACCCAGCCAATCGGCCTCAAGAGCAGGAGGATTGTGGGAGGTGGAAAGAGGCTTGTGTGGGAGAGAGAGGCTTGTGGAAAGCCGGTGGTGGCAGTTGAGGCTCTGAGGATTTTTCCTGAGAGGCTGTTTTGTTTGGCGTGTGTGGTTCTAAAAATAAAGTTAGTTTCTTTTGACAAGTGGCTCCTGATTGTGCCCAGCCAGACTGCGGCATATTTTTATATTTGTATTCCTAAAATATCATTACCTGTATCCTGATAGGCTATAAAATATTAATATGGCTTTGACTTTTCTTGTTTTAGTTTGCATTCTAATTTTTCTATTTTCTCTTCTGGTGTTTTTTTCTACTAAAAACATCAATTGTTTTGATGTATTTTAAAATTTCTCTGTAAAAAGATGTAAGAAAAAACATAAAATTTTTAATATTAATAATCAAAATCTGGTTGAAAGTGGCACATAAGTTAGCTAATTTTACAGAGAAAGTAAAAGCTATGAAAGATGTTCATATTTTCATAAATATTCCAAAAAATTCTCTCCTACACCTTTCTAAAATTTCTTGAAAATTCTTGAAAATTGGATACACACATGCAAAAAAATGAAAATTCAAATTTCCAAACTTTTTTTGAGTTTTCCTCATATTTGTATAATTACTTTTTTTTTTTCTTGTGCTGGGGATCGAACTCAGGGCCTTGTGTTTGCAAGACAAGCACTCTACCAAATGACTAATTACTTCTTTATTAAGATGATTTTTTTTGTACCATGCATTGAACCCAGGGGCACTTAACCACTCAGCCACATCTCCACCTATTTTTAAACTTTTTAAATTAATTAATTAATTAACTTTTATTTTGAGACAGGATCTTGTTAAATTGGTTAGAGTCTCACTAATTTGCTGAGGCTGGCCTTGAACTTTTCATCCTCTTGCCTGAGCCTCCTGAGCCATTCAGATTACAGCTCAAGACTTTTTCTGATTTCCTCACCTATATTCCATCCATTATCCTCATCTATTGATAAATAAAGCAAAGGTTGTTGCTCAGAAAAATATTTTTGTTGTTTTACATTATTTACCCTGCATTTAATAAACTTTGTTAGAAAGATTCTACTAATATCACAAGGAAAGAGTATTCTAAAGGATGCAATCTTCCTGTTCAATTTGATTTAGTCTCTACTTATTCCTATCATGGACTTTCCATTTAAAAGATGCAAAATAAATGCATGTTTTGCCATGATAGTACTGAAAAAAGCAAATCACACTTAAATTTTCTCTATTGGAATAAAACATAATTACACTGAAATTGTGGAAGTTAATATAAAATATTTATTATCATGTTAATGACAATACAAAAATAGTATATATATATATATATATTTCTTTTTTTCTAAGCTTAGTAATAACCTATTTTGTCATTTATATAGGTCGGCTGTAATTCTACATATGCACATGTTTCTATAATATAAATTACCTACATTTATATTTTAATCACAATAAATTTTGAAGCACTTATATACCAGTCTCTCAAAGAGCATAGTGTCTCTTTCTGGAAGAGCTCACAGTTCTATATTTTTAGTTAAAAATAAACAACACATCTCCACTCATGAATGATTGCAATAGAAACTGTCCTCTCTCACTAAGCACAAGAAAGCAGAAAGAAAAAAAAATAGTAACAAGCCCCATAAAACTGAATTCCTTGAGAAGAATATTGTAATAACTTACTGCAGGGAAGCTGTTTCCAGGCCATATTCCAGGAAGATGAAAGGGCAAGGTCTCACTGATCTCAGGAGATGACTTGGGAATACAGGGGGTTAGGAAACAAAGCATTTGTGAGGAGGAATATCAGTGAGCTGCAAAGAGAATTAAAACACAGCCTAGAGATTTCAATAGCCTAATTTGTGTTATCACTGATGCTGAGGATGGAGGACACCAGAAATCAGCAGGCTGAGCCATTCCCTTGGCTCACAAAGTCCAGGCACAGTTCATTCCAACCAGCTATGCAGAAGAGACCTCATACTAGATGAGGAATTGGATGGATTCTTCAGAAGAGTCTAACCTTACAAGTGCTGAAGAAGTTCAAACATAAAGATTGTTATATAAAATAACAAAATCCTTGCTTTAAAAGAGTCCAATTGATTCACAGCTTACTTAACTCAATATTAAGATAATATCCAATTTTTAAAACACATATAATCTGGCAACCCCCCTAAAAAAGAGTACAAAAAAAATTCACAAGAAAAAAAATTATACTCATGAAAAATAGTAGAAAAATATGATCAATAAGCACAAGAAAAAATGAGTCTGCAGAATCAGACTCGGAAATATCACAGATGATTGAATTGGTTAAACATGATTGTTTAAAAGCTATTATTAATCTTGTAAATATGTTTAGGATATAAATAAAGACCTAACTGTGATAAAGAGAGAATTGGAATTTATTTTATAAGATCCAAATGAAACTTATACAGAAGAAAAATATAATGTCTGAAATAAAAAAGAATATATTGAAAAAGATTAAGAATAGGTGAGAATACAGAAGAAAATATCAGATAAAATAATACAGTAATAGAAACTATGCAAAATTAGTCACAAAAAGACAGTGAAATAAAAGAGAGAACAATGTTCAAGTGAGTTAGAAACTATATATCAAGAAGCTTAAATTATATGTAATATGTGTCCCTGAAGGACCATATATAGGAGACAGATAAAAATTATCCAAGGAAATTGCCTAAAATATTCTAAATTTAAAAAACATACAGAGATCTAAGAGGCTTTAAAAAAAAATCCAAGTAAAATAAATGTACATAAACCCACATTACAATCAAAATTGTGGAAACCAGCAATGAGAAGAAAAACTTAAGAAGCAGTCAAACAAAAGATTATCTACAGAAGATGAAAGCTTATTTCTCATCAAAAACTATGCAGTCCATTGAACTATACACCCAATGAAAATATATTTTACACTGCAGACAAAACAAATGTCTTCAGAACATTATAGGTTGAGATTATTTACCAACATATCTGAACTGCAAAAATATTAAAAAGGGCAGGCAAAAGCCAATGGGATCCACAAAAAGGGATGGATAAAGTAGAAATTATAAACTAAAAAGTTAAAAATATCAAAGTTTTCAAAATATCCTTTGAAGGTAATTAGAAGCTTACGGAAAAGTTAATATCAAAGTATTGTGGGTTTTATAACACACATAGAAAATATGTGTAATGACAATAGCAAAAAGGCCAGGAGGCAGAAAATATATCATTGTCAACTCTTATATGTAAATATTATAGGTAAATTGTGATTAATTAAAATATATACATTAAGCCATATAGCAACAACTAAAAATCATAGAACAAATACTATAACTAATAAACGAAAATGCAAAGCTAAAATGGCAATACATTCTAAATTAATTTTTTTAGCAATTTTGAAATATACATTGTTATTAACTATTATCACCATGATATAAAATGGATCACTAAGACTTATTTTTCTTATCTAACCTGAAACGTACACATAATATTGAAACATTAAAAATTAATCAAACTTAAGATAGGAAAGAGGCACAGAATGGAAACAGAAAATATGATGCAAGTGGAACAAAAATATCAAATACACATGGCAAGATGATACATTTTTTTAATATTTATTTTTTAGGTGTAGACGGACACAACACAATGCCTTTATTTCTATGTGGTGCTGAGGATCGAACCTGGGTCCCCCAGGTGCTAGGCGAGCGCTCTACCACTGAGCCACAATCCCAGCCCAAGATGATACATTTAATTAAAATTATATTATCTGTTTTATTTTACTCTTTACAGTATAGAATATAAAATTTACATTGGGAGGGATATTTCTATGAATTTTAACATATGTAGATTTGTTTAACCAGTACCAAATTAAGGATAAAGAAATGTCCCATCATTTATAATATCTACTGCATGCTACATTTTCATAGTCACTCACTCCCTTTTACCCCTAAAATCTTGGCACTCGTTGTTCTCCATCACTATATATTTGTCTTTTAAAAGCTATCATATGGGATGTATCTGTGCTAGAGGTTACCTTTTATTATTTTACTGCCTTCTTTCAGGGCAATGCCTCTGGGGTTCATATAGTTGATGCCTAGTGGTTCATTCTTTGTCACTGAAGAGCATTTTATAGTTTGTTTATCCTTTAACTGTTGAAAAACATTACAATTATTTTTTATTAGGACCAACTATGAGTAGATCTTCTATGAATATTCACGTATACATTTTTATGTGAATTTAAGTTCTCCTTTCCCTAGGGTTATTATCTAGGAGTTAGATTGCTGAACCATGTGTGAAGTTCATGAGTAACTTTCTCAGAAATGGTCAAATTCTTTCCCAGATCGGCTTCACCACGACACATTCCCATCAGAAATGTTTGGGAATTCTACGTGTCTTCCATCCCTGAAAATATATGATATGGTCAGTATCTTTTATATTAGCTGTTTAATAAGGGTGAGTTAAATCTCATTGTGATTTAAATTTGCATTTTCCTAATGGTAAGTGATGATGTACATATTTTTAAGTGCCTATTTGTTATTTATATATCTTCTTTGATAAAATTTCTGTTAGATAGTTTCACAGTTTAAAAAAGATTATAATATAACTTGTGCAGCATTGCAATAGTCCTGCAGAGTTTGTATTTCACAATAACCAAATGGCCTTTTAAAAATTTCTTTCCAAACTGGGGCTGTGGCTCAGTGGTAAAGTGCTTACCTAGCACATGTGAGGCATGGGGTTTGATCCTCAGCACCACATAAAAATAAATAAATTAAATAAAGGTATGAAAAAAATAAAGATGTCTTTCATGTCATTCTGCTACATTTCCATTCAGGGACTTCCCATCTAACTCTAATGAAGTCAACCTATTTACCCACAGCCCCTGAGACCAAACATGCAGTTCCCCAGCTACTTCTCTGATTTCATTCCCTCTGATTTTCTACCTCAATCATTGTACTCTAGATACAAAAGAGATCTTTACTAATTGGCAAACACAACAAGGATGCTCTCTGACCTCAAACAGGGTTAATATCCCCTCAGTTGTCCATCTCATAAATGCTGCATTTCATTTTGGTCAAATCTCAACTATTTTAAAGTAATCATTTTCTATGTATTAATAACTACATGACAAAAAGCATAATAAAAACGTCTATGAAATGTAAGAAGAGATAATTTAAACAATTGAATAATTTTGACCATGTAAGAAGCTTAATTTAACTAATAATCAAAGGAATCAAAAATATATTTACAACACAAAACAAAGCATTGTTCAGGATATGGAGGAAATGAGCATTTTAACCCAATTCTAATATAAATTTAAGTTGGTATAATTACTATGGAAATCAATCTGAAATTTTCCAGGAGTCATGCATATACCTAAAATATTCTACTTTATTTCTAGAGATTAAAGATAGCAATAAATGTCCCATATTATATAAATTAATAATTCTATTTTGCCTTTTTTTATTTACAGATTTTGTGTGTGTGTCTGTGTCTGTGTGTGCATCTTTAAAATATGATTTTCTTTCCTCTGCATTCTATTCAATGGAATTCCTATACTTATTCTTAAAATTAAAATTTTCTAAATTCTGGTGGGAAAAAATTCAGCAAGATGAATAAAATACAATATTCCTTTTTTTCATATGTTATATAAACTAGGCTTGATTATAAAATCTTTGTAAACCTTATATCCAAGAAAGACTTTTATATCAAACACCTGAAAGTTTTGTGAAAGTACCCTCTAGATACAAAATTTTTTTCATTCTGAAATATTTAATAATTTGTTGAACTGATGTTTACATTTAAAATAAAAAATCTTGTTTGTTTGAAGTGTTAAACTAAAAGAAGGTCACTGATCAACATGGAAAAAGCAACCTATGAGTTCATTTTTATTTAGATGGAGTTTGAAAGTGTCCACATTTAAGATAATACTCTATAGTTTACATAAAATATTCTATGAATGTGCCAAGAAACATGTAAAAACATAACAACAGCAGCATTATCTCTATTAAGGAAAAATATTTTTAAACTCCTCCAATTCTAGAATAGAAAATAGAGAAAAAACTGGTTGTGATAAAGTTGTGCAAACAAGATAGCAGAGAAAATAAGTTAATCTGTTGATAAAAATAGATTAATCATTTTTGAAAATATACATTTGAGTTAAAAAATAAATTGAGTAGGAAAATATGATGCAATTTAATTTATATTGAGTACAGAGAACATGGAAAGGTATGAAAAAGAGGAGGGCAAACACAAGTCATGACAATACCTATTAGAGCAAATGGGAGAACTATGGAGTGGTGAACTCAGCATTTGGAGGCTGTTTTTCCCAGGCAGTGTCAGCCTGGAACAGTGTTAGCAAAATCTGCGGCCCTGTGTACCTATGGTAATTAAAGGCTAATTGGAGGGCCAAGGGCATGAGAATTTCAATAACCTCCCTCACTGCTGTACGTGGAATAAGATTATTGAAGAAAAGATCATAGGAGCAATGATAAACCAGAAGAAAAATAAGTGGCACCATTCAGAGATGCTCTTAGTCTTCTGTTTGACCCAGAACAATTGAATTTAGATGATATTCCATTGCAAGGATCCACAGAAAATTCAGAAAAGCAGTGAGACTCATCTCTAAAGGAAAGTAATATCCTACTACATCTAATTACATAAACAGTCATCCAAATGAAACATTTAGCAAGCAATCAAATATTTTTCTGAAACAGTCGAAGAAAAAGACTATTGATATGAACTCACTAAAACAAAACCCACAATGATTAAGATATTGAAATGAGCTGACACAGAATTTTAACTACTGATTCAAAATATATTAACAGATGAAAGATAACATTCAAAAATTCAGCAATAACCTGGACGTGATAAAAAACAAAACATGGTAAATTTCTTAATAATAACCTGATTCCATTTAAAGATGCTTAAAGTTATTTTTAGTAACATTGTTAAGTCATGGATTTATTTTATATTTAGTATTTTTCTATACTAATTTTTCTAATGCTTAAATTCTCAAAATTTGGATAATTGCAACCACTTACATTGGTACTTACTTCCTTTTGGCACTAACCCAACAATCTTTTATTACTTCCTTGCTTTCTGGTTTGACAGAATATGCAGGATTCTTTTCTACATTTCTTTATTTTTTTCTTTCTTTCTTTTTTGCATAATTTATTGTATATTACATCTGTATCTCTTTCTTTTTTTTCTTTTTTAATGGTATATTAAAATTACACACAAATGTGTCATAATGGTATATTAAAATTATACACTATAGTGAGATTACACTATACTTATACCTGAACATAACAAATTGATCAGATTCCTCAGTGCTTCCCATTTTCCTCCTCTCCTTCCTCCCCTTTATCTTCTTGCTGTACCCTTCTAATCTCTCTTCTATTGGGGAAGTACTGGGGAACAAAATCAATAAAATTGTTCTATATCCATAGGTGAATATAACAAAGTGAATCTTATTTTTATATGTAATTATAATGCATTTATTTTCTTTTTTTATTAGTTGCTCATGACAATACAATGATCTTGACATATCATACATTTGAATCAAATGGGGTATAATTTCTCATTTTTTTTTCAAGTGTACAGGTTGCAGAATCACATTGGTTATACAGACAAGTGTTTTCTAACCCAGAACTTCAATCAGCCAATTCTCTAGAGTCATTTCTTTAAAACACATTTTTTCAATGTGTGAATTTTAAAATGCAATGCAATCTAAATGTTCTTTAACTGAGACATATCTGTACATATAATTATGAATATGCGTATGACAGTGGTGCATGGTTACTGGAAAACATAAATAAGCATTTAAATAATGATTATGTCTAAATTGTGGGTATATTCATTTTGTTCCACTGAAGATAGTTCTATTTTTTTTATATTAAATTTTGCTGTAAAATAGTTTGTTCAAAGAATCAAAATATTTATCTTAAATCTACAACCAAAGCAAAACAAACTAAAACAAACAAACAAACAAATAGAAACCTCAGTACAATTAGAATTCTGGATTGTGTTTAAAGATTAGCAAATTCAGCTGGGTGCAGTGTTGCATGCTTATAATCCCAGTGGCTCAAGAGGCCAAGGCAGGAGGATATCCAGTTCAAAGCCAGCCTCAGCAAAATCTAGGCTCTAAGCAACTCAGTAAGATACTTTCTCTAAATAAAATACAAATGGGGCTGCAGATGTGACTCAGTGGTTGGGTGCCCCTGAATTCTATAATTGTATTTCCATTTGAGCAATACATCTGTTTCTTACTAAATAGATGTATTGCTCAAATGGAAATACAATTATATATACACTTATGTGTGTGTGTGTGTGTGTGTATATGTGTGTGTGTGTATGTGTGTATGTGTAACCACAGAGAAGTCAATAAATTAACAGGGTTAAAAAAAATTATCCAGAGAGAAATTCATTTGATGTGACACTCAGCTTATGTTTGAATTTATTAACTATCAGCAAAATTTCTGTTGTTTGGCATACTTTTTAGAATAACCTTACTAGATACAAAGAGATTGTCTTTCAGGAGAAAATAGAAGATATCAGCATTTAGAATATATTTCCTCCCATAAACAACAGAAATATATATCCATATGCATATATAGATAGATAGATAGATAGATATAGATATAGATATAGATATAGATATTTAAGAACTATAAAACTAAAAATCAAAAAAATGTAAATGGTGATAAAGAAGAAGGTATATAAACTATGATTTATTATTATTATTAAAATAATTACTAAGTGGATATATCATTTTATAATCCTACCAACAATTTAAGAAGGTTCTAGTTTTTCTACATGCTTTTTAACATTTGCATTTGTTCCTATCTTTATTGATTTTTTAAATGGTATTAGGATTGAACGTAGGGGAACTTTACCACTGTGCTAGATCCCCAGGCCTTTCTATTTTACTTTATTGTCTTGCAAGGAAAGCCTCACTAAGTTGCCAAGGCATGTCTTGAACTTGTGATCTTCCTACCTCAGCCTCCTGCGGTTTTGGGATTAGAGGCATGTGTCACCATGCCCAACTTTGTCTTTTCGATTATAGCCATTCCAGTGGATTTGAAGTGGTATCTCATTATGATTTTTCTTTGAATTTCCCTAGTGATCTTATATATCACTTTCTCTGAATTATACATATTTACATTTAATAAGATTTACTCTTTAATAAAAGTTTAAAATGTAGGTACCTAGCACAGAGTGGTACATACCTATAATCTCAGTAACTCAAGAGGCTAAGGCAGGCACAAGATTGAGGCCAGCCTCAGCTATTTAGCAAGATCCTGTCTCAAAAATAAAAAAGGACTAATGATGTATCAAAAAGAGAAGTAAAAAATAAAATTTATAGCATACGTAAAGGGGTCATGTTTGTTCAGTCTCTCATAATGTAATTCCTAACTATCGAAAATAACTGTAAACATAATTTGTTTCCTTGTGTAGTATATTTGGACACATTCAGGACAAAATAAAAATATATCTAATAAATACATTAATACATATCCAATCTATTCATTCTTGAGTTTCTACTTTTACTTAGGTGTCACTCACATCGTGAATCAAATTTATATTGATTATCTTTATATCAAAATTTTGGGAAAAGCTACATCCACTTACAAAGTAATACTCAATATCAAGGTAGAATTTCATGACATTTACTTGTCTGTTCATTAGTATATTATTGCAAGGTTTCACAACTTGAGCTTCACAATGATAATTAAAAAAAAAAAAATAACTGGTTTCAGATCTGGCAATAGTACTATGCAACCCAGAGCTTCTCAAAGGAATAATCAAAGTATTATCAAGTAGTGAAAAATGGAAATCAATGCTGGTCACATATGGAAAACTTCACAGAATTTCAGAAGATCATGTACAAGCGAGAAAGACAATGTGAAGTGCATAACAGGAAATGGAACACACCTCACTCGAAGGAACAGTTCACCTTTGTAATAAGTGAAGGACAAAGATGGACAGCAGAAGTGGTCTCCCCTCAGAGTGTTTGGGATTGGGGAATGGAAACAGGCCAAGGGTATGTTGGAATTATTGCCCCATTCATGCATCTAGGAAATGAATTTCAGATGCCAGAGAACAAGAATGCTAATCTTTGCTTGTAATCACTCGTCTGTCGGACATGCAGGAAGACACTGGCCAGGGCAAGTCTAGGAGGGGTCAGGCAAGCCAGGAAGAAAATGGACACTCACCAAAACTAGACTGCTGCCAGGAGAAACAGCAGAGGAAACACTTCTTGCTCGGCACACTTCAGCCTTATTCCCTTTCCTTCTCATTAGCACCTGAGGCTTTTAAGAAAAAAAAAAAAAAAAATATATATATATATATATATATAGCTCTGAACTTTTATTGATTTGCATATGAAAGATTTTTTGTAGGAACATCAGGATCTCAAAAATTCATCTAAAATAATAATTGTAGACAAATATAAAGTTAATTTCACAAGCATGGTGAGCAAAGGGAAAACTCACAGTATATTTTAAAAAGATGAATCAGATAACTAAAAATATATTCTTTGAAATAGTTTTAGTAAGTAAGAGGTCAACATTTGCAAAAATCTTTAATTTGTATTTTCAAAGTTATTTTATAAGCTAATTATTCATATAATTTAATAGGAAATTCATGACAAAGCAACAGAAAAACAAATTAATAGAAATTATGGCTGATTAATTTTAAAATGTGTGAAAGTTTAAACATAATATTGGGTTCTGTAGAACAAGTCAGCAAATTAAAAGATACAACCACAACAAAATTCTCAAAGGAATAAAATGAAAAAAAATACTGAAAATTTTTATAAGAAACTTATACTAAAATTATATACATAGTCAGAAAAGCACATTTTATAAACTCAGGCATAAATAAGATTTTAATAGATACTTAGCCTCTAATTAATTACTTCTGTCTTCAAGTAACTGGTTTATAGGTGATCTAGTGACATACTTCAAAAGCTTTCAGTACTAAGAGGAAAGAGATAATTGTAAATTTCTTTCTTTTTTTTGTTTTCCAATCTGTTGGTTTTCATCATGTTAGGCCTGTTCTTCTTCAGCTCTTTGTTCTCATCATTACTGCAAGCCATAGCTTTGAAAAACACCTTCAAAGAGGCTTAGGGAAAACTGCCGGAGGAACCTTGTTCTTTCAAACCCTTGAATGGGCCCTGTGGAGCACCCTGTTTCCTCAGGTCATAGTCATATGCTCAGCCACTTCTCATCAAAACAGGACCTCTGTCAGGGAAACATAGTCCAGATGTGCGGGCAGGACCATTTGCACACTAAGTCAGAAGAAAAGCATTCACACTGGCCCTTGACAGGGGTTTAAATCCCCAACTAAACTCTCACTACCTGCTTTATGAAGCTTCCTTGGGAAACTTCATTATTTTTCCTGCCTAGGAGCTCTGTTCTGGGACACTCTGAGCATACTCAATGAGGTTGCCTGACTTCAATTTTGGAAACAGAGATTCTCATCTTAGTTTCCACATTTGTAAATATGTCCTGGGCCTCAATACAAAAGGAAAATGTGGGGTCTGGAAACTGTTCCTGCTTTACCTTCCTATGACTTTTCCTTCAAACTCATTTTAAATATTAATTAATTCCCAGACAGGATTTAATTTTTCTGTGTTATGTGGACAGCACCTATCTAAATTTTATCTTTCACCTTTTCATTTCCTAAGAGCCTGTTTATTTATCAGTAACCACCTTAAGCCTGAAGGTCACTAAGGAAATAATTTTATCTTGCTCATCTGTATTCTGAACACAAGTGTGAACATACATAATAGATTTTCAATAAACATTCAATGAGTGAATGGGAAGTCTAGCTAGTTGAAGAATGAAGACACAACCGAGGCACCAAAATTCATTATTGAATGTTTAATCTAATTCTCAGTGAAATATGGGATGCTACAGGAGCTCCTGCACCTTTGTAATGAATAGGTTCGATATGGCCTTATTTATTTGCAAGTTGAAGTGACACCATATAAATGACCAATTTGTGAACATCTGCTGTAAGAATTAGTTTCCAAAAAGAACTACAGAAGTTACAGGAGTTAATAATGTCAGTATTGACTCAAGGTTTTGTGTATACCTCTATCATGAAAGTATAGTTTCATCTCTGTTTTCATTTTAATCATTCATATTTTCTACTAGTGCTTTGTGTATTCTCACTAATTTTGATATTGGCAAAAAAGATGAGTTTAATAGGGCCATGAATTTAAAAAATAAACATAAATATTATATACTCTACAGAATAAGAAAAACAAACTTCAATGCCTGAGACCAAAATAACTGAAAGAATTCACATATACATTATGTCAGGTATGGACAGAGCTGATTGACATAAGATTTACTAAGGTGAAAGTCCTTAAAAGTCAGAAAACAACATATTTTGTTGAATAAACAGGATTGTATGCTGTGATGAGGGTCAAAATCGAGCCATAGGAGGAGTTGAGACAATCCTGGCAAATTCATAAAGTGGCATTAAACCGTATATCCGATTGAACTGCCATTCATTAGTCTCATTGTGCTGCCAAATATAAACTTGCCTGAAGAATTATTTCTCACTGAAATAACTGAATTCTGAATACATAATAACAAATAAATGGGATAGAAAACAGTAAGACCAGATGGAGGCAGAAAAAACAAAAACAAAAAACAGTTCTGCAGTTTGAAGATAAAAAAAATTAAACTTTTAGAATCATTAATCTGCTTGGTTTTGAAAGTCTCTTTTGCCAATATAATTGAACAAAAGAATTAATGTACGACGATAATGAGAACAGATTTTACATGCTTTCCTTTTGTTTAAATTTTATCACATTCTTGATGCACTGCCAGAACTTTGTTTTTTATGTTAATGGGAGTGCTGTGCATGTTGGGCTTTTTTTCTTCTTTGAAAGTGTTTCTTGAAAGAAGTAGGTAATTAACAGCTTTATATTTGCTTTAAACCTAGAATTATAATAGACACTGCATATCATGCTTCAGGAAATTATTTAAATATTTTATATTTCTTCATAGCCTCTCATTACAAAATGAGGACTGAAGATTAATTATGCTCCACAAAAATTCTAAGTCCATTTCTTTGTAAGGGATATGCCTATCCACCAGGTCTCCCCATGACTGCCTGTTTAATACATTTGTTCTGTTTAATATAACCTCCTCAAAGAAGTATTATTCTTCCAAAAAGGGTCTCTATTTCATTTGTTTCTGAACTAATCTTGAAGTTTCCCATATGTGACCAGCACTGATTTCCATTTTCTACTACTTGATAATTCTTTGGTTATTCCTTTGAGAAGCTCTGAGTTGCACAGCACTATGTTCCAGACCTGAAACCAGTTATTTTTTTAAAAAAATTATCATTGTGAAGCTCAAGTTGTGAAACCTTGCAATACTATACTAATGAGCAAATAAATGTCATGAAAATACTACCTCGATATTGAGTATAACTTTGTAAATGAATGTAGCCTTTCCCAAAATTTTGATATAAAGATAATCAATATGAATTTGATTCATGATGTAAATGACACCTAAATAAAAGCAGAAACTCAAGAGTGAATAGATTGGATATATATTAATATATTTATTAGATATATTTTTATTTTGTCCTGAATGTGTCCAAATATACTACACAAAGGAACATTTCTCTTTCCCCCACTAATTTTGGGTTTGTTTGTTCTCACTTTTCTAGATCCTGGAGAGACATTCTTAGATTGTCTACTTAAAATCTTTTATTTGTTTTTGTTTTTAAGACTCGGTTTCACTTTGATACCCACGTTGGCCTCAGATCCCTCTTAGTCCTGCTTTTGGTGTATGCCAAAAGTTTTGTTTTGTTGTGTTTCGTTTTCATTTGTTCAGAAACAAGTTTTAATTTCCCTTTTGATTTCTCCAGTGACCCATTGTTTATTCAGTAACATGTCGTTAAGTCTCTATCAAGTGGGCACAGTTTCTGAAGTTTGTTTGTTGTTGTTTATTTCTAGTTTTATTCCATTGTGACCAGAAAAAAAAAAAAAAACCCACAGGATAATTTTGCTTCTTTTAAAAAGCAATTTTGTTGTTGTTGTTATTGAGATTCACACTCTGTAAATCTCAAAAAGGTAGATTAAAGGATGTAAAATTTTCATGTTTTGGTATACCAGCTAAAAAAATTAAAATGATACTTTGCTCAACCACTCAATCAGCATATTCTAGTGAATTTCCATCACAGCATTCTGCTTTCTTTTCTTTAAAATAATGAGAGAGAGAGAGAGAGAGAGAGAGAGAGGAAAGAAAGCTGGAACTAAATTTGCCTGTTGTTTTCTTTCTCTAATTTGTATGTGTTAGCATAATTTGCATAATCCCACGATGTTTTCTCCTAGGAGAATGTAAGTTTTATAGCAAGAGATGCCATCTGATTTGTAAAACACCTCTTCTGGTTGCTTAGACTAGTATCTGAGATCAGTGGCTGCACCATAAATACTTTCTGATTAAAGAATATATAAACATATGTGTGAATGGAAAGAATTTTTCAATCTTAATTCAAGGAGTAAAATATTATAAAATTATAGTCTGATAGGCTTCATATTGATCATGGCTCCAGCTCTAGAACAATTTGTGAATAGTAGCAAAAATAGTGATTCTTAGGACAAATAGATAAATAAAGAAATCAAGTCATCTTATGACATGTCATGAAAATATATAAGAAAAAAATAACAACAGTAATTTCATAGACAACTTTATCTTTCAATTTTTACTTCTGGGTATTTATTCTACATTTCAGTGTGAGAGTATGAACCCTGGTGCCTAACTGTCCTCTCAGGGCCTAGTCTTACCAACTTAATATCCTTTTATCAGTGTACGTGTTATTTAGCTTTTGCAATTAAGCTCTCAGTTTTCCCCATGTAGCTTTATACTGTTAGGACTAAAATAAACAATGCAAATGCTTCATGAGTTTTTCACATGAGTACTTAATACAATTATTGTTGTCATTATTACAGTTAATAGCTTCTAAGTCCTTGTTAAATATTAAGTTATAATAAATGGGACTATATCCACTTTTCAGTGCTATGCTATTCTCAGATGCATTGTAATAACATCTTCCAAAAAAACAATTATAAATTTGATACATTATTTTTATCACCAAGCAATTTTACACTTTATGAAAGAACACCTGAAGATTTTTCTACTAATTCCCATTATTGAATATTAGATCATTTATTAATTGCTTTTTCAGAATTCAAAATTGATAACTCTTACATATGAAATAACATCAAATGTCTTGATTGGAGCAAGTAAAATGATCGAGTGCACAGTAGTATTATCATGATCCAAATATGTAATGGGGAAATAATTTTCACCAACAAAATAGAAGACTCACTCAGGGATTACTATTGATTTTTCAAGACAATGAATGTACATATGATACTCTGTAGTGGAAAGAATTTCAGATCTCTGAGGAAGAAATCTGCCACCAGAGAATTTGGAATGTGAATCAGTATTTTGAATTTAATGCTGAAGCTTGAGTATCATTGGGGAAAAGTAATGATGCAGATCCAAAAGGACAGTGTGATCTTCTACATTTATCACCCCCTAGTTGCTCCGTCTCTGTGGTTATAACACGGGCGGTGGGGGGAATAGAGTATAAGAAACAATTATAGTCCAAAATTCTTCCACTGAGTTTATCCTAAATAGGAAGGACAGACACATTTTCTCTTTTCTTACTAGAGTTGGTTATTTCCTGTTGAAACCAGAGGAGTTATATTAAGACCTGAAGTAAAGGCAGGAATTTCAATAATTACTATGTTTTTGCAAACTCTCACAATTCACACTGTAAAGTCCCTGCTTTGTTGTGGTACCCATGATCTCTGTGAGCTCTCAGTTTCCCCTGTTCATCATCATTTATTATCAGAAGCAATAGCACTGAAGCACTTTAAGACCATAAGTTATGTGTGAAAAATGTGGAGCAGATTTTCTTAAAGAAAACTAGTACACAGACCAAAGTAGACCACAAAGACTATCTATTAAGTATTGATAGACAAAATAAATAAGCTTTTCTTTAACTTATCTAGTAAATGACATACATCCTTATAGTCATATATTTATACATAGGTATAAGAAGATATTTAGTATTAATATATGTGTGTTTTTTTTACTTTGTACATACTAATACAACTAATAAATGCAGAGAACACTTCTCTGTACCAGCTTTGCTCTGCAAAATCTTTATTTATCGATCAACTTAATCCTTACAAAAACCAATGAAGTAGGTACATTCATTAGCCCAAGTTTCTCAAATGAGGAACTTCGAAACAGAAAGAATACATAATTTGTCCAAAGTGACACATGTGTTAGGATAAAGATTCTAACCCTAATTTGCCATTCCCTAATATTAACTAATAAGTAGACCCTTTCAAATTATCTATTAATTGAAAAGAATCTATCATTTAATTGATTTATTAAAGTATCTTCTTATTTTAATTATTTAAGCAGCAAAGTATCCCTGCTATCGGTGGGAGTGAGGAAAATGTAGAAACACAGGGTGTGCTAGTCTTTCAATACTGGACTTACAAGAGAACTATGCAATGACTCATCATCAGGGAATAATAGATTTTTGAAAGAAGGAATAGAATCCTTAAAAATAATAACATTGAGATGACAGGGGCTCAGAGTGTCAATATTTTGTGATTGCATTCATATCCCTAATTTGCATTCACCTAGATGGGTAAGTCTGGGACACAATATTTATATAAAGTTTAGATGTAACTTAGGTCAAAATTGTATGAAGTGATCATAACAATCAGCCATTTCAAAACCACGAAAACAAATATATCCTGATATGTTCTATCTTTCAGGATAGGTAAGTTAGTTCATGTATATAGCGTTACCACCAGGGTTCCAATTGTGAGAAAAAATAGGTATTTGAAAATTACAAGTAATTGAGAACAGGTAGCTGTAGAATTTCCAAGTAAGCTTTAATTATTGAAGCTGCCATAGTGACATTTTATTGATAATGTTATTTCTAAAGTATTCTGGGATAATCCTTCATTATTTATTACCATAATTTTCCAGTGTTCTCAGTTAAAGAAATAACAATGTATTATTAAACTATTTAATTTTACATATTCTTAAGAAGTTGAATTATTAATGTTTATAACTCAATAACATAGTACTTAGCAGTATTATGAAATAGGTATTCTTTTTATCTGTTACATTTATTAAATATTATGAATTTATTAGACATGTCTATTAAATAGTTTTCCAATGGAAAATATTACTAGTTATGAAATCAAAATAAGTATGAAATATTTTAAAATAATTCTAAGTTTTTTCTCATAATTATATTTGATTGCAAAATATTAGAAAAGTTGACAAACTTCTAACAGAAAAATTTAAGCATTCTATTCTACAAATATTTAATTTCAGGCACAAAATATTATCTATCATGTTATTTTTTAATTTAAAATACATGAAAATGATTTATTTTATAGTTGATATTTGTTATAGTTTAGATCTTTAATGTCTCAAAAAAACTCATATGTTAGGCAATGCAGGAACTTTCAGAGGTGAGATAGTTAGATTAACCATAAGAGCGATAACCTCATTAGTGAATTAATGCACTTGAATAATTAATAATTTGCCACAGCCCAACTGGCTGGGCAAAATAACCGGGGGGTGATGAGGAACTTGTGTAGATTGATACAGCAGGAGTGGGAGCCGTTTATTGTAGGACAGGAACGGTATATATACATTCCACACAGCTTATCTTAATTAACATAAACTAGATACATCAGTCAACCAATAAGGAATCTCCACACTTAATGGCTCGCTGGCGTTACCTCACAAACCACTCCCTCTGGCAAAATTCCAGGCGCCATCTTGACTTGTTTACAGACCGTAACAATAATTTGAAAGGATACTGGGTGTTAAGAGTAGGCAGATGGGGCATGACTGGAGAAGTATGTCACTGAAAGTGTGGCCTGAACTAATTTGTCCTTGCCCCCTCATACTCTGTGTGCTTCCTAATTGCCATGGGCTGAGCAGCTTTGTTCTTCCATATCCTTCTGCCATAATGCTCTGCCTCACCTCAGGAGCAGAGCCATGGAGTCAGCCAAATACAAAACGAGACCTTGGAAACCACAAGCACAAAATAGGTTTTTTCCCCCTTTAAGTTATTTTTGTCAGGCATTTTGGTCAGAGTGACAAAAAGATAACCATATTTTATTATTATTATATACATTTTTATTCAGTGTACAAGATCTAGCAATAAGAAATATCTATGACAGCTTGCATATCTATCTCATTCAGTATACTATACATTACATACATATCTATTCAGTATACTGTACATTTCTTCAGTATATGTATTTTTTAAAATTTTTCTCTAGTAAATATAGATGTATTTGATATAAAATAGGTGCCCCAAATTATTACTTTATTTGTAATATAACCTTTTATATATGAGCCATTACATCTATAAAACAAGGCAAATTAATAAATAACATAGACTTTTGGTTTATAATTACAAATGAGATCAGACAATAAAACTGATCTATATTAAGATGCCAAAACAAAAGCAGTGATGTTTCCTATAGAATGTTTTCAGTACTTTTCCTTGTTCTTGACAACATGTTTCTGTTACTGGTCTGAGCACAAATAGTCTAGACAAATATAACACACTAGTTCAATCTTTTCTAAGTGAGAATGTTAGATTTCAATATCACAGTAGAATGGGAAAAAAGTAATTTTGTTCCACATACTGAAAGCATAGCAATGTATATGAGGCAGTTGCAGTATCTTGTGGATAGTAAAACACAGCTTAGATTAATTAATGCAGACAAAGTTCTATTTGACTCTGTTTATCTAACACAAGTAATTGACTTCAATGAATCAAGACTCACCCCAAAATTGAGCAACTTTCGCACATTCATTTACAACATTTTTTCCATCATTCATGCTGCACCCTAGAGGGCTTGACCTTAACCCTAAAAGAATGTTAACCTCAGTTTAACCTCTAATTAACCTTCCTGTAATTTTTAGTTATGGCTATCAACAAAAACAACTAATTCCTTTAAAATGTGTGCAAACCTGAAGTCATAAGATCAATAGTTTCTTAAAGGCAAAAGATCTGTACACATTCTCATTAGTGAAAGTTGTTGGCTTGTCTAGACCAAAAGATGGAAGAGGTTCCTCAATTATTAGCATAAAATGAAGGTAAAACATGATACTAAAAACGTTATGTGATTGTATTAGGGTTCTCTAGGGGAACAGAATCCACAGGAAGTGTAATTATAAAAAGGGGACTTATTAGGTTGGCTTATGTGAACAGAAGCTGGATAGTCCACAATGGCCATCTGCAAGCTGGAGAGCTGGAAGAACCAGTAACTGCATGGTCCAAGAGGCTGAAGCTGCAGAACAAAAGAGATCAATGATGCTACTCTAATCTGACACTTAAGGCTTCTGGAGAATCACCAGCAGAGTCGACTTTGCAAGTGAGAGTCAATACACTCAGATGAGCACAGCAGCAATCAAGAACACATTCAAGAAGAATTGAGCTTGCTTTTGCTGCTCTTTTCTTGTTCATTTATTCCATCCAAGCCATCATCCTATTGGATGGTGCTGCCCATGCTTAGGGAAGGTCTCCATTTCAGTTGATTGTCTCACTTGCCAATCATTCCTAGACACACCCTCATCAACACACCCATAAGCCTCTTTATCCTTGGCATTTCTTAATCCAATCAAGTAGACAAAATTGATGATTCAGTGAAGCTCACACTAAGGACCAAGTTCATTTTAATTAAATCATAATTTCTCTGTGAGGTATGGGTTTAACTTTTCTGATCCAAAGTCTGGGTGGATAACAGCAATAAACATGAATATGTAGGAACAGCCTACCTATGCAAGCCCACTAACTCAGCCAGAATATTAGCATAGGGATGAGAATAATATTTTCAATTAAATTTCGCTTGTTAATTTACACAAACATACATGATGTATCCACATAAAAAAACTAGCAACTCCTAGAAGTTATTCAAATATTTAATTTTCATTTTCCACTTTAGAAAGTAAGTGATTCTTCATATTTTTCATTTATAATTATCAGCTAAATTTTTATACTACTTCCTGGAATATAATAAAAGCTAGTTATTATGATTAATATTATTATGCTTTTTATAAAAGAAAAATCCAGTGAAAAATATAGATATATAATTTATGAACCTTCTAATATAAGGTCTTGGAATTTAGTTCAGAAGACTAAACACAGAGACAAAAATCAATATGCTGAAGAATTTTTAAAGACAAGAGAGTAATAGCTAAGTTCTAGAAAGAATTTCCAAAAGATAAAATATTTCAATTGGAATTGGAGGACTAGCTAAGAGATAGGAAGGTTGGATATAAAGATACTTTGAAGTGAGGAAAATAATATTCGACAAAACCTTGGGAGAGGGCTGTGTAAAACATTTGTTACTCTATTATATATTCAACTTGTTGTGCTTCATTCTCTGTAAAGTTATTGTCTTTGCTTATCTGATCTCACAAACCTGAACCTGGTTGACTTATTCAAGTTGGTTTCTTCTTGTCCTCAAAACCTGTTTCTTTTTTATATTCATTTTAATTTTTTATGTGTGTGTCTCCCACTATATACTCTCTAGAGATCTTTACTTACATCTATATACACTTGAGAGCAGTCTTTAAAATCATAATTGCTATGATAAAAGTCATTGCTATTATAATACAGACTAAGCACTGCTATTACTACAACTGAAATTTATTGGAATTCAATATTGCTAGGGTCCTGGCTGATAATTTTGGCAAAATCTGCTCATTTTGTAGATACAATAATAATACATATAAAATTATCATCTACAGGTCATATTAAATTTTGTTCACAAATAGTAGCATAAAATACACTGTTTTCCCTGTTGAGGGAGAAATTAAAAAAAAAACAAAACATATGAATTGTGATGAAACAGGATGTGGGAGTTGAAATCTTTATAAAACTGTAAGATATTAACAAGCTTTACATTGTTCCCTGAAAATAATGCAGATTAAGAAAAAATAGGAATAGATTTCAAATTAATAATGAATTTCATAGATGTGCATTATTATTCTGAATAATGAGTTTCCACTTTACACTGTTTCTCAATTGCTCAGAAGAAATAAACCATGTAGGCAATTAACAGCATGTGTGATTATACCTCATTTTTTATTCAATGAAAAATGATAACACATTAAACATCAAAATGGCAATGATACATCATGCATTTGTTATACATGAAAAACCCAATATGTAAATTAATATGTTATAGTCATAGATTAATGGACTCATCTCATTTGGCAGCAACATTTCCACTTATAAGTTGACACAGTTGAGGATAAGAGCTGAAACTAAAACACAAAAATCTGAGCCAACAATAAATCAAATTGAAACACAACATGTATTATAAAAAGGTGACAGAAGATGGTGGGGAAAATCTAATAAAATCTTTCACATGACATTCTCTTTTTAAAAATAACCCAAATAATAAAAGAAATGAAGAGAAACATTTTTCTTTATTTGTTAGCAAAGATCACATTTCAAGGCATATGATATTTGGAACACTTAAAGCAGACACAAATGATTAGAGATGCACAGGACACAGAGGTGATTTGAGTATATGGAATATTTATCCAGATTCTCCTTATCAGTTTATCATAGTTAGCCCCAGAGAACATTTTTGCAGTATATTCTTTATCCCAAAGGTGCATTGCAATAAGGTCAATGAATAAACATATTGATGTGAACAAAATCAGATGACAAACAGCTTTACAGCTGCCAATCATTGAAAGTTGAACAAATATGAATAAATGCTAAATCAACACATCCTTAAGTCAATTATATGAAGGATTTTTGTTGGCAGCAGGTCCACCCTGGCCCCTGGAGCCCTACCTCCACTAGTTTGTTCTGCATGCCAGTGTGGCCAGCTCACAAGGCCATGGCGAACTTGCGGTTTTTCTGTTCCTGCTTGTCCGTCTGAGACATATGTATCCCACGGGAATGCCTTGACCTTTTCTGGTCTGATGGACTTATTGTTAAGGGAGGTTTCCGTACCTGACAATAATAGATGTTGAAACTAAATTTCTCCCCCCTCCCTCCTGCTTTTGGGTAGTTTTCCACTTCTGCTGCTTGGGGTATAAAAAAGGTGTGTTAGCAATAAAGAGTATTGACTCCTGGATGAAGAACCTTGGTGTCCTGTGTGTCTTTTAACCTCGCCGTCCCTCGCCGGACTCGGCTCCCTTGGCCGGACGCGGCAGATTTTCATGTCAATAAACAGAGATCAGTCCCATATCCAAATGAAGAGGGTGGCAGGCATAGGATAAAATGAAGTAATGCCCCCAGTAGAAAGTGCTCAGATGAGAGGAACAAGGAAAAGAGCATACATGCACAAAATCCTTCATTATTTATTATTAAGATATACCCAAAGTTCTAGTCCTGAAAAGTAACCATTAAAACTAGGAATATAAATGTCCATGCAATCCAAAGCAATCTATAGATTTAAAATACAAAACATGTACAAGGAAAGAAGTAACAAAGATAAAAGCTGGAACCAATAATATTAAAACAAAAATAAAAAGAAATTAACACAAAAGTTAACAATTTACATTGACAAGTTTATTTATCCATATTTATCAGAAAAATACTTTACCAATATTAGCAAGAAAAAAGGGATAGCAGTACAGACTTTATAGACACTAAAAATAATGTGAGCAACTTGTTTCCTTCCACACCCAAACTGACACTTTTGTTGAAATGTTTTGTATCAAATTCTTTAAAACAAGAAAAATATAAAAAGGATTGCCCAAGAGGAAGCAAACAGGTGCATACCATCCTACAGACAATATATTAAATATGGAATTATAATATCACTATGAAGAAAAATTCAGGACTCTGCTACCAAGAAGCAGGTTTCACTGAATTAGTATAAACATTCAGGAAAGGAATAAAACAATTTCCAGAAATCCCTTTCAGAAAATTAAAGAGACAAAAACACTTCCCAACTCATTTTATATATATAGTTATTATGCTTATGGTAAATGATAGCATTTCCCCTGGAGAAACTGGAGCAGCGTGGGATGGGAAGCCAAAGACGTTTTTTTCCTCTATCACATTTCTCTTTTTAACATTTGACTGAAATCAAAACCATTTCAATAAGGCAGAAAAAAAGAAAGATTTGGAAGAAGGAAATAAGTATGCATTTATTCATAATTATAGGTTTACTTAATTTGAAATCATACAGAATACAGCTAAAAATCTACTAGAATAAGTAAGTTGAGAAAGGTCACAGGATCTGAAGATCACTATTAGAAAAATTCTAATTTATTTCATTATGCCAACAATGAGTAATTGTGAATTTTGAACAGAGTATGATAGCAATACATGCTTAGAAATAAACACAAATATGAAAAATATGTAAATTGAAAAGTACAAAACCAGTGAAATAAATGGTATAAGACACTATTAAATAGAGAGACATGCACTATTCATGGGTCTGGAAATTCAGAATTTGTAAGAAATTATTTTTTCCCAAACTGAATTATAGCTTCAATGCAAGCTTATTAAAAATTAGAACAGGTGTTTTGTTGAAATTGAAAAACTAATACTAATATTTATTTGTCAATTAAAAAAAATAAAATAAGCAAAAGATCTTGAACATGAACAACACAATTTGAAAGGCTATACTACATTATCCCACAACTTCTATAATATACATTAAAACATATAGTAGAGAATTGATTTAAGAACTGGCATATAGATAAAGGAAACAGAAGAGAAGGTCATAAATAGAATCATGTGAATGTATAATTGATTTTCAACAAAAATGCTTAGACAGCTCAATAGAAAAAGGATCATTATTTCAACAATGGAGCTAAAACAGTAGAATATCTGTGCATTGGACATTGAGCCCTGACTCTACATAAAATTAAAATGCAAGGGCTACAACTATAAGATTTCTAAAAGAAAATATATGGGTAAGCCTTTGTGAACTTGAGTTAGGAGAATTTCTCAGAAATATAGCACCAAAAGCATGAAATTATACTTTTTTAAAATTAAAATCTGGCTTTAAAAGGATACCTATAAGAAAATAAGAATAAGTAACAAACAGATTGGGAGGAAAAAAATATCTGAAAAGTATGTGTATGATATGATTTGTGTTCAGACTATATAAGAACATTTGCAATTCATTATTAAGACAAATAACCTCCAAAGTAGGTAAAAAATTCCAATAAATACTTTGTCAAAGGAGATATATTAATGGCAATGGCAAGTAAGATTATGAAAATATGCTGAAAATCAATAAATATTTGGGAAATACAAATAAAATGAGATATTAACTGCACAGTCTTTATATTAACAGACTTACTTCTAAAGAGTTAATATTGACTAACAATACCAAGTGTTAGTGAGGATGAGAAACAAAACAGAACTCATAAATTATTGGTGACAATGCAAAATAATAGTACCTTTAAAAAGTATCTGGGAGGTGTTACTTCTATAGTTACTATGCACCTACCTTAAGAATCCAGCAATCCTGGGAGTAGACGTTATCTTTCTATTTCTTGAAGAAAGGAACACATCTATTGGAGAACAAAATGTGTACTCCCATTTTTACAGAAGCTTCATTTAAAATGATCAAAATCTAACATCAACCTAGACTATGGATAGCCATAGTGTACTCTATATTTCAAAAAGCAGGAAAAAATGATTTTAAATGTTTTCACCATAAAAAAACGGAAAATGAGAAAAATTGACAAAGATTTGAATAGATAGATACGTTTAACATGATTCCACAATGTATAGGTGTATCAAAACATTTTATGGTATCCATTAGTATGTATATATTTTTGTTTTTAATGTTATTACTTAAAATAAACTTACTTAACTAAAAATAAGTAAACTCAAATCCCTCCAAGCTTAATGTTAAATAAATAGAAAAATACTGATAATACATATAACTAAATACTATTCAGTAATTAAAAGGATCCATCTAATAATATACAAAACGTGAATGAACTGCAAAAGCATTAGTCAAAGTGAAAGAAGTTAGTTATAAAAAAATGTAGATGTGATTATATTCATATGAAATAATAGAAAAGACAAAACTGTAATTATCAGTGGTCATGTGAATCTTAAGATGGGAATATTTTCAGAATTGATGGTAAATGTTCATGAAGATACTTGCTAGGAAAATGGAAAAACTTTGTATCATGGTTGTAATAAGAAATATACATTTGTCAAAACTAATTGTGCCCTTAAAATAGACAATTTTTTAAACCAATATTTTGTCACAATAAATCTTAATAATCGTGTTATATTTTTCCATGTCTGAATTTTCTTTTTGAATTTATCACTATTAAAAATAAGAAAACATGTTTAAAGGCAAAGTCTTAGAAACAACCCTTGAAAATTATTTTTCTGCTTTTTACTCCAATTTTCTCACAAGTCCTGATTTGGATGATGAATTTAAAGATATAAGAATCTGAAACTGCAGAAGTTTATCTGTATTAGAGATACGGATTTTGTACTGAGTATATGTGTTAGATCTCTGAGCATGGATGAGATTAATCATTACTAATGTGGAGAATAGGAAGGAAGATGAAACGAAAAAGACTTTTGAAGGACACCAATATTTTGAAGATAAGTATAAGACCTGCAAAAGAGGCAGAGTTACTGTGGGGTAAGCAGAAAACTAGAAGCTTTTTGGAGTATTCAAAACATGGCTTTACTGATAAGAACAGTGCTACTACAGGTGTCCTTGCCATGCAATTACTCAGGGTATATTCCCAGGAATGGAACTGCTGCCAATATCAATATATAAATTCCCAAGTATACTAAATTATGTGAAAATGTTTTCCAAAAGGGTTTTACAAAGTTGCTTTGATATAATTAGCTTCTAAAGAGGTCTATGCTTCCTTATTCTCAAACACACATGGCTTTGTCAGAGTTCCACAAATAAAAACATGGCTAATCCCTAGGCATGAAATGGCATTTGGTTTACTTTTACTGACCATATCTCTTATGACTAATGAAATTGCAGACCTTTTCATATATTACAGTACCATTTGGCTATTCTTTTTTCTAAGCTATTTGATTAATTTACTAATATTTTTCTCTTATGATAGTCTTTAGCCAAAATGTAATCATTTTAATCCTAATGTGTTTCTTATTTCATTCTCATTATTATGTCCTATATGGCACATAAAATTATGCAATATATGTTTATGTGCATATATATATGATATATATTATATATATGAGAGTATAATATGCATATAATAATATGCATAATACCCATCATACATTATTTTTCGATTGCAATATGACTTACAAAAATGGAATATAGAAATCTAAAGTACAAAGTAATATGAATTTTAATAAATGTAAACAACCATGTAATGGATATACCATTAAATTTTAAAATATCTTTTTTTCCCACCAAGTTTTCTCAGGCCTTTTGGGGATATGAACTGTTTTTTTTTAATGTATATTATTATTAGAAGTTTTTTCAGATTATTGAAATTCAATTTATCTATTTTTCTTTCCTCATTAGTGCTTTATGTGTTCTGCCTAAAAAATATTCAAGATTTTGTTTATTTTATTTAAGAGAGAGAGAGAATTTTTTAATATTTATTTTTCAGTTTTCGGTGGACACAACATCTTTATTTTATTTTTATGTGGTGCTGAGGATTGAACCCAGCGCATGCCAGGTGAGCGCAATACCACTTGAGCCACATCCCCAGCCCTCAAGATCTCATTTATGATCTACCTTGAATTAGTTCATGGTTGTCATGGTTTGGATCAAAAACTGTCTCCCCATAAATCTCAGTGTTAAGCAATGTAACAGTATTGAGAGGTGAGAGATTGGATTATGAGAGTTATAATCTCAACAGTGAGATTCCATAAAATTATTGTTGATGTATTCACTATGGTTTTTCCAATAGCATACTATTAATACACATGATGGATTTGTAATTTGAATGAACTACTGGGTGGCAACCATAGGCAGGTGGGGCACAGCTGGAAGAATTAGATTGGGGTTGTGCTCTTGGGGATTAAATTTGCCTCTGACTCATCAGATATGTTTTTTCTCTGTTTTCCAACTACCATGAACTGAGCAGCTTTCCTCGCAACATGCTATTATACCTCGATCTTCTGTCTCATTTTAGACCCAAACCAATGCAGTCTGCTAACCATGAACTAAATCTCTGAATCTGTCACAGTGATGAAAAGCTGACTAACATATGGATGGTTTGGAAGTAGCAGTTGGTGTACATGGTTTTCCAAATGGATATCCAGTTGTTCCAGCACCAGTTCTTGAACACATGCATTTCCACATTGACTTTGTTGAAAGTAAAATTTCATAAAATTATTGTTGATGTATTTACCATGGTTTTGCCAATAGCATACTATCTTAGGAATAGGAATCTATGATAAATTATGAATTTAGGCTTTATGAAGTCTTTCAATATTTTATATTATTCTAATTTTGTAATTAAATTATTATCAGAGTTGCATTGAATCCATAAATTTGTATAGAGTTGACATCTTTTAAAAATACTTAACTTTGATTTTAACTGACACTCTTAAAACTTTAAAATTTATTTTTAAATATTTTAAAAATCAATATTACAAATCTAAGCTTCCAACATAGGACACAAGGAAATATTAAATTTAAATCCAAAGAAAGCAAAGGAAATAAATAATTTAAAGTGAGAAAAAAATTAATGAAAACAAGAAATGAATAGAGAAAATCAATTAAATCAAAGCTTATTCTTTGGAAAACTCAATGAAATTGATAAGGCTCTAGACAGGTTAACAAAACTAGATGGAGACAGAGAAAGAGAGAGAATACAAACTATGAATATCAGAAATTAAAGTGGGTCCTTCACTTCAGTACAGAGCCTATGGATTTAAGAGGATAATAAGGAACTATTATGAACAGCTCTATGTCCACAAATTTGATAACCTGGATAAAAAGAACCACTTCCTTGAAGGATACAATCTGCCAAAATTTGCACAAAAATGAATAGAAAATTTGAATAGACCACTATCCATAAAAAAATTGAATCAATAGTTAATAATCTTTTAAAACATAAAGAATCACACCCATGTGGGTTCACTGGAGAAGTCTATCAAACATTTAAAGGAGAAATTATGCACACTGTCTATGATCTCTTTCAGAGGGGATTAGCAGAGGAAAACTTCCTAACCCATTCTGCAATGACAGCATTACCCGAATACCAAAACCATTTAATGACATTACAGAAAACTACAAATCAATACCTCTCATGCGTGTATATGCAAAAATCTTCAACAAAATATCCACAACTTTATTTCAACAATGTACAAAAAGAATTATACACCATATAAGTGGGATTCATACCTGGTTCAACACCTAAATCTCAATTGTTATATATCACATTAACAGGCTTAAAAAGAAAAAAAAATCACATAATCACATCAGTGAACACTGAAAAGATATATGACAGAGTCCAACACCCATTGATGATAAAAAAAAAGTATCAGTAAACTAGGAACATGAGAACTTCCTCAGCTTGATAAGTAACATCTACAAAACACTTACAGCTAACAATATACTCAAAGCTTCACTACTAACATCAAGAACACAGCAACAATGTACCTTTTCACTATTGCTTTTCAATATTGTACTAAAATTTCTGGCTGATGAAATAAGCAAGGAAAGTAAAAAATAGATATACAGACTAGGAAAGAAAAAATAAAACTACTTTTTCAGAGGTGATGTGATCATCTATGTCAAAAATACAAATAAAATCTTTAACAAATCCTGGAACTAATAAGTGATTGTGGAAAATTCACACAGTCAATTGCTTTCCTATGTTTCAGCAATAAAGAAGTGGAATTTGCATTAAAATCACAAGGCAGTTTTACATTATTATTGCCCCAAATGAAATACTTATATGTAAATCTAATAAAATATTACAAGGTCTATATGATGAAAAATACAAAATTATGAAGAAAGAAATCAAAGAATGAAATAAGAAGATATCCCATTTATGTCAGTAGAAAGACTAATGTTTAAAGTTATCAGTTCTTCCCAAATTGATACATAGATTAAGAAAAAACCACAATCAAGATTCCAGAAGATAATTTTGTGGATATCAACTAATGGATCCTAAAGTTTATGCAGACAAGAAGGACCCAGAAAACCTAATAGGATACTGAGGGAGAAGAACAAAGCCAGAGGAATGACACTATTTGACATCCAAACCTAACATAAAGCAACAGTGATCAATATCACAGTAGTGAAAGAAAAGACAAATAGATCAATGGAACACAGAGAGCCCTGAAATAGATACAGAAAAATATCAACTAAGTTTTATCAAAGAAGCAAAGATAATACCCAGATTAAAGATAACATTGCCAGAACAACAATGAATCTAGACCAAAACTCATGGCCTGCACACACACACACACACACACACACACACACACACACACACCTCAAAATGAATCACAGACCTAAATGTGAAATAAAAACTATAGAAGATAACATAAAGACAATGTAGAGAACCCTGTGTTTTCCTATGGCATTTTAGATATAATACCAAGCAACAATACAGAAGGAAAGAATTGATAAGCAGGACTTCAACAAAATTAAAAACTTCTGTCCTATGGAAGTCATTGTCAAAAGCATATAAAGAAGTCCTAGACTGGAAAAACACGTTTCAAATGATTTATCTGATAAACATCATCTAAAACACACAAAAAAAAAAATATTTGCCATCAATCATAAGAAAACAAACAATTTAATTAAAAATGGAAAGTTTGTACACATTTATCAGATGTTCTCCATGGGCCTCTTCCAACCAATCACAAGAATGTTTAGGGCAACATTAGAAGACTCAGAGACTCCCTTTCTGTGGTGCAGGAGTGCAGGGTCTCTTGGAGCTCAGGTAGGCTCACTAAAGCATTGCTCTGGCCCCACATGAGTAAAAGTTGCTGTCAATTTCCCCTAGATATAGGCAAAATACATTCATTGTACCTTGCTATGATATGAGGCAAAGCCTGCATGCTGTTAGGGGAAAACAAAAAATCTCCCATACACTGACCTTGCTCTGCTGCCAACCAAAGTTCTACTGCCCCTTTGGGAAGGGTAAGAATTCCATCTCTGACTTTGCACCTGCACTGATAATAAGCAGAGTTGGCTGGCACCAGGGATGGAGTGGGGTTGGAGCATACAATCCTATCAGCTGAACCTGCTGCTTGACACTAGGTAAGAGTGTTCTGTTGCAGGCAGGATAACCCCAAGATTTCTGCACTTGACAACCATAAAATATACTGCAGCTCTGGGAACAGCAGTAGAACTGCTAACGTCCAAAACTCTCCAGTAATATAAGAGTTAGTGGAGCTAAAATATTATGTTCTCCTATGTTTCCCTTTTTTTTTTCTTTTCTGACATTTTTAAAGGTATTTAACTCAGGAGCTTGATTTAAAATAATCTCTATGTCAACCTATTTAGCACATGGATGGGAATAGGTATCTCATCAGAGAAAATTCATTCACTTTTAATCCAAGAAAACTATTATTTAACTCTAAATAAATACTAATACTGGTTATTATAGAAACAAATTATAGAATCCATTATTTTTCATTTAATAACATCTTACCAAATGAGAATATTATGTATAACACTATTTTAATAATAATGTTCACGGAAACAGTGATTATTGTTGCAATTAGAACAACTGTGATATTTAAAAGTCAAATATTTTACTAACACTCTACCTTCTCTGGTGAATATGTTTAGATAATTATTTTTCTCTGACATCTAAATACTTGAGTGCTACTAAAGCAAATACCTATAAAATGTGTTATTATGCTACTTTACTTAAAGAAGAAAATAGTTACAAAAGAGTTTTAGTCTAATTGAAATATTGAAGTGAAAAACATCAAAATCATGTAGATTCAAATATAAAGCCACACATTTTGATACACTAAAGAAAACTTAGTGTCTATTTAACTGATTTTGTTAATGCAGTATCCACTTGGATCTCAAAAAAAAAGATAATTTTTCTGCAAAGTACAAACATTATCAAAGATTTTCTAAGTCATTGTTTTCAAGATTTACAAATTATTAACTGAGGGTCTACCATTAAAACTTCTCATTCTCTTCCTTTTACTTCATCTCCTCTTAATTCTCCCCAATATTCTTTTGTATAAGTTGGAGGATAAAATTCTTCTTCACAGAGTTACTGGGTGCTTAGAGGTGTGGGTTAAATCTCCCAAACCTTATTTTCTGTAACTGGCTATGCTCTGAACTCAGGATCTATGTGAGAGACCTAGAAGTCTTCATCACTAGCTGCAATTCATTTCTACAGTTTGTGAGTCCAAAGAAGGGAGTCTAATCTGCAAAGCTGTAGTTTTTCAAGTGGTAGGTCAGGCACCAGGCTATTGGCAAGAGTCTGAGAAGTAATAAACTTATAATAAGATTCCTAAAAGGAAATATTTGTCCTAGTTATGAGAATGGTCTCCAGTGCCTCCCAATGAGCAGGAGTGATCACATCTATTTTTGGTCCTACATAGCTTGGCCCAGTTGTTGGAAAGGCTGAACGAGTACAGTAGTTCAGAGGACGTCATTTGGTTTCTGCTTAGCTGGACTGTTAGTGAACCAAGCTCAGACATTCAGCAGAAACTCTGTGAATCATGGATCCATTAAGACAATAGCTTTGCTTAAGATAGCAGAGAATATAATTTGTTCCAAGGAAGAGTTGCTACTTTATCTTACAAGGCTGAGAGATTTCCAGTCGAGACCCACATGTTTTTTTAATATACAATTTTCATTTGTCAAATGAGGCCCTTTCCCCCTTGTTAGTTGAGTCTGAGCAGAGCCACTCCAAAATGGGAATGTAAAACAGAGTCAAAAGGCCTCCCTTTCAATTTTTACAAGAACCCAACAGCAAGTTCTAATTGTTTTTCAGAATAGGTGTTATTGGTAGACATTCAAGGGAGCCAACTAGTCAAAAATCCCAAGAACTTCCAAGTAGAGGCTGTTTCTCTTTGCTACAAAACGCAATGATTAGATCATTAGAGATGTGGAGTTCTTCCTTGTCATTGAGACTGTGGTATCCAAGACTAATGACTATACCACAGCTTGCTGGAAACCTTCCAAAGCAGTCTGTTGGCCAAGTGGGCATGACTCAAAGCATGGCACCCTATAGGTGAGCCGACACAAAGGACCAAGGAGAATGTCCAACTGATGCACATATGCTCTTCAATTCCCACATGGTGCAATAAGGTTATGGGCCTTCTATTTTGATGGTTGAAGACTGAAGACAGATCATTTTTACTTTAACTGCTATAGGGATTAAACATTATGAATTCCCCACATGGCAGCAAGAAATTTTACTTGGCAGTAAGGCCATTTGTTTTCTTAGAGTTATCAGCGAACACTGATGGCAGAGATGTGATAATGTCACAGTCAGGGCAGTAGAGATCTTGGGATAGAGGCATCTGATATGACTCTCCATAAGTCATTAGCTTTGTAGAAACACTTTGAAAATCACAGGGTGAAGATACCCACAGGTAGAAAAGGACAAGGGAGCTTGTTCCACTAGTACCAATCTGCTGCACTAACACCTATCTGAAGCACTTTTGAATCCCTCCTAATTCCCACTGATGCTTAAAGCATAGGAAAGTACCTGTATATAAACATCAATTATCATACTTATGCAAATGCATAAGAGCAATATACTGAATTGGCTCAGAGGTCCACATCCCCATGCCTGTATTGACTTTCCTTCCCATTGAACTCCACTCAGATGCCAAGTTAATGTCAGATGCTATCTCCCCAGCTGAAACTTGGGTAACTGTATCTAAGAAGCAATAAAAATATGAGGCTTTCCTCTATCTGAAGTTCTCCAGAATACTCCAATGAGAGTATATGGCTTTCAGATCATTTGGGGGGCAGGGAGTTATCAATTTAATCTCAAACCTCATTCTTTTAAAAACTAATTATACAAGAGGGAAGAGAGATGAAGGAGTCAAGTGTCGGGGAGAGATGTATAGTACATTTAATTTCAGTTCAGTCTCAAATGACTCAGTTTGCTATTAACCCAACCAATTTATTTGCTAATACTTTTCTTATTTACTTTATTTTGTCATTGATAACAACATCTATTTTCTTTTGAGGACTTCCTTGTAAGCAGGTACTTCGATATTGTCATTTATCTGAAATTATAGGGCTTGCCACCTCACTGCCATAAAAGCATGTCTTTTTCCTCAGAGGTGAGTAAGCCTTGTCAGCTGGCTTGTTGTTTCAACTTTGCTACTTGAAGCTCAGACCTATATACTCATTAGTGATGAGACAATGTAGTCCCTTTACTTCACCTCTTAGACAAGAACATTCACTACTAGTTCCCTGGGAGACCTCTTATATTCTCCAATCTGACCCTGATGGTCCCTTATTCTGTCCTTGTATAAAAACATTTCTTTGTCACCCTACCATCCTTCCTCATCACAGAAAGCTGTCAAGAGCTATGAAGGCTATAATATTTTACCCTACTTTCAAGTTAGCCAGGGAGCCTGCCTTCAGTGCATGCATGCTCCACGTATAACAAGAAGCACAAGCTTCATTTTTGTAGCAGTTACACTGGGCTCCCAAGTCACAGAGGTGACACTGAGCAGAACAGAAGAATGCTGGAGTTAAAGAGCCCTGGGTTTAGGGAACTCCCAGATGAACATTATGTTTATTTTACAGAACAAAAACCAACTGCCCTCTGCTTGGAGGCATTCTCTTTCCAAGGTTGCTCACTATAAAACATCCTTTAAAAGTTAATCCAGAGCAATTTAAATCAGTGTCTATGGTCCCAAGATTAGCAAAAGCATAAAAGTCCATATAAAATTATTTTCTGATGTAATATCTATAAATGTTTCCCATGCATCAACATCTGTTTTGTCTTCTGTAGGATGCCAACGATACAAAAGTCAGACTTTCTGATATTGTTCCAGAGTTTCCTAAGGCTTTGTTATTTTTTTTCCCAATCTTTTTTCTCTGTCCTTCAGATTAGATCATTTCTATTGACTAATCTTTAAGTTCATTACTGTCTCCTCTGTCAGCTTTGGTCTGTTCTTGAGCTCTTTATTAGTGACATTTTTAAAAATAAACCATTTATTGTATTTTAAGTTTTTCTTATTTTTCCTTTGTTAATAAAGTTTGACTAACTTAAAATGGCCTACCATCTTTGCCCTTTCTTCATTCTTCGTGTTTGATGCCTGCTTTAAAATCTCTGTTAGTTCTCAAATCAGAGTCACTTTGGACTTCACAGAGGCTGTCTTCTCCATTTAAAATTAATGAGTTATTTTCCTGCTTCATTATTCAGCAAGAAGTTTTCTCTTGGGTTTTGAACATTTTGAATATGATATTGAGAGATTAGCCTTTGAGAGTCTCTAGAAAGTGTTTATTAATTAGCAGGCAATCTAGTTAGGTTCAGTGCTCTGTGGACTTTGGTTGCAATGTTAGTTTGATTTTAAAAACCTTTGCTAAATTCCTGTGTTCTGTCCCATATATGTGCCACTCCAAGGCCAGTATTGGTCCTGGATTCTCAAAGCCCTTTCTATACCATTCTGGATCATTTTTGTGACTGTATAGCTAGAGTGAGCCCAGAGCCCCATTCACAAGAAATTTTGCATGGCAGTCAGGCTCATTTATTTTCTTAGATCTATCAGCCACCCTGATGGTTAGTGATGTGATAGCTTCACATTCAGGGAAGGTGAGAGGCATCATATATGCTTCTGTACGAGGCACCAGCTCTCTCTCCTCTGACTTTTCTTTTGAGTTCAGTCAACTTTTAGTTTATTTCTTCCTGTTTTGTTTAATATTCTGGCTTGGGTTTTAATAGTTTTAATATAAAATATTTTCCCTTTCCCCAACTTTAATTCAGTTTCAACTGATATATGCATTTTTTTTCAGTTTTGTGATATGTTTCAGAAAAGAATTTTTATCACCAAGATGGGATTTGTCCACATTTTCTGATATTTTAAAGTAATTGCATATGCAATCTTTCATTTCTGCTCATTTCATAAACAGGGTTTTCAGTTTGAGAATGTCCTCTTCTGTCAATTTCCCTTCCTTGGTGTGGTAGATTTCTGTCTTCTTTCCCTTCACTGTGCTGTCTTCAGGAAGCATCATCTCTTTTCTATATACTTAACTCATTTCCAGAAATGATGCTCCCCATTTCACCTTCCTTCATATTAATCAATTATTTTCTTCTATTATACTTTTCCCACTGAGACTTCTTTTGATGTACATTTCTTAGCTAATTACTTATGGCTTATCCTAGAGATTACAATATGGGTCCACAATTTAATATACCTACAATAAGACACTTTAATTACATCCCTGGTGCCTATTATTTTATTTTTGCTCCCATTCATTTTAATAATATATTATGAAGTAATAAAATAGTGGTATCTACTGTTCAATTAGATGATCCCTCATTCATTTTTTTATTTCTTCCTGTATCCTGAGCTATAATCTGAGATGATTTCATACTGCTTGAAGGCTTACTTAGGCTTTTCCTAAGCTACATTAACTAGTGATTAATTCAGATATTATCTGAAATTACCCTCATTCCACTTTTATTTTAGCAAATTACATTTTGATAGATATAGAATTCTAAATACGTATCCATTATTTCTATTGAGAGTTCAGCTGTCATTTAATTCTTATTTCAGTGTGTGTGCAGGTTATCAGTTGCTTTAAAATAGCATGGTTTTGCATAATTACTCTTTGTTTATCTTACCTGGGAGTCATAGCATTTCCCCAAATTGGTGGGTTGATGATTTCAGCAATTCTGGAATAATTTATTATTTTTTAATTTTTTTGCATCTGTCCCATTACCTATGACATTTCTTATTAGTGTTCCAATTATACATCTGCTAAGACTTTTAACCATGTCATATATGTCAGTTAAATCTGATATATTTTATCTCTGTAATGTAGCCTAGAAATTTTCTACTGATCAGTATTCTAGTGTAACCATTTGTCTTCAGAGATATCTAATCTGCTATAAAATGCGTCTTGAAGGTCTAAATTTTTATTTATTATATTTTTACTCAGTACATATATCTAATCAATATTGCAGATTATAAATTTCTTTAAGAATTCTTAATTTTATTTTTATTTTTATGAAAATAAATAACTGCATTTCTAAAACTTAAAATGACTGAATTGGCATTAGTTCTGATTGCCTGCTTCTTTCACTTAGTTTACAGTTATTTGATCTAGAGTCTTAGAATGTCCAACTTTAATTGAATGTAAAGATAATTTATAATATAGCTTAGATATGAGGTATCCCCCAAAAGCTCATGTGTGAGACAATGCAAGAAGGTTTAGAGGTGAAATTCTTAATTTATATGAGCTTTAACCTAATCATTGATTTAATCTACTGATAACTGAATAGTAACTGTAGGCAGGTAGGGTGTGGCTCGAGATGGTAGGTCACTGGGGGTGTACCTTTGGGGTTATTTTGTTCCTAGTGAGCAGACCTCTCTCTCTCTGCCTCTGGATAGCCATGTCTTAAGATGCTTTTCTCTACCATATCCTTTTGCTTCACCTCAGGCCCATTTCTATGCAGTCAGCTCAGCTGACTGTAGACTGAGCCTCCAAAACCATGAGCCAAAATAAACTTTCAAACATTTCCTCTGTAAGTTTTTCTTGTCAGGTCTTTTGGTCACAGTAACCCATAAATTAACTTAATTTGAAACTATAAATGATATTATCTTTCTACCAAGTTGATTTTTTTTTCTCAGTACATATATGGAGTAGGAGCAGACCACTTTGATCCAGGCCAGAACTGTGCTAACCTGAAACAAGAATTTAGCATTTGTTAAATTGGGCTATTACTTGATAATATTTATTCATGTGGATCCTCCTTTATGAGTCTCAGCATTTTGTTTTGGATTTGTGTGTGTGTGTGTGGGGGGGGTGCTAATCTCCCTTGAGTGCTCTTTTTTCCTAGCTTCATGACATTGTCTATGACTACACTCAGCTTACAGATCTCTGTTACCACTTTTCCCCTGGCTGCTCTGCTTCTCCATTTTTCTTCTGGATTTCTTCATCACTTGATTTTCTGTTTTAGAAAATTTCAGCTACTAGGCTCCTAAAAGGCAATGCTTCAGCATGGAAAATTTTCACTTCCACATAAAAAAATGACCTCAAATATTATAACTTGCTTCTATATTTTAATTCTCACTCCTTCAAGTGATATCTACTACATTTTATCTAGATTTAAGTTATGCATTATAAAATATTTTGTTGATGCAAACTATCCAACATACCTGGAAATAAAATGCATGTATTCTCTGGTTGTTTATTCACCAAACTTATTTTGAATGCTTACTTTCTTTTTATTCAGTATATATTTATTGAACAGTTACAAATTATCTTTTACTTTTTTACTCTTCAAGGTATTGGGAATATCTTATTTAAAGATGGCTGATTTTGTCTTCAAAAAATTTACATTTTATTTAGGGAGGAGTGAGCGAGAGAGCGAGAGAGAGAGAGAGAGAGAGAGAGAAAGAAAAGAAAACCCAATACAGAAATACATAGTATTATTTAGTAAAGGTAGATGACATTTTGTAATAAAAACTAAAGGAGAATATAAGAATAGGAAATGAAGTGGAATGAATTTAGATTGGATGCTTATGTGATTTCTTCCTGGAAAGGTAATATATAGGTGCAACCTGAATGAAGAGAAGGAATTATTTGAGGGAATATAATATACAGAAAGAAGAGAAAATACAAAAGCATAAATGTAGGGTCTTAATTGTCCTGAGATGAGCAAAAGTCCATTTTGATAAATCAGACCTCCTAAAGATGAGAAAAAAAAAAAAGATGACTTCACATAGGTTTAGGTTACAGAACATTTAGGGACTTTCAGATCAAAGTAATGACAGCACTTTATTCTAAGCTATTAGAATATGTTTCAAAATACATTTCTTCAGCTATTTTGCTGATAATAGAATGAAAGAGACAAAAGAAGATACCAGGTCACTTCTTAAGATGCTATTTCAGTTTTACAACCAAGAGTTACATATCCTTACAAGTTAAAACTTTCCAGGCAAGCTTGTGGATGGAGTGGAAGTGCTTAAGTAAGAGGGAGGAGTTGAGTGCAGCAGACGCATGCCTGTAATCCCAGCAGCTCAGGAGGCTGAGGCAGGAAAATCACGAGTTCAAAGCCATCTCAATAAAAGCAAGGCACTAAGCAACTCAGTAAGACCTTGTCTCTAAATAAAATACAAAATAGGGCTGTGAATTTGGCTCAGTGGTTGAGTGCCCCTAAATTCAATCCCTGGTACCCATACAACACCAAAAAAAAGAAAGAGGTAGGAGTCAAAATTAATTTCCAAATATTTATTTAAAAAAATTTAAACAGTATTAAAAGAAGCTGGATGAATGAAGGGGATGGATTTGACTATGGAAGGTTGGAGATTCTGTTTTGGTTTGTGAAATTTGAAATGCATAGTAAGTGTCAGGAAAAGATAGGCTATGTGAGAGGCTCAGACTAGGCAGTGAGGTTGGAACTGGGAATATGACGCACATTTGAGCAGTATTACTGTATGTACATGATTTTTACAACCCTGAAAAATGACAAAATCATTAAATAGTGAATGTAAACAGAGGAAATTCATGGTATGAATATTGAATTTTATATTTTTAAATTTTAGATTTTGGAGGAGGAGAATTAAGCGAATAAGTCTGAAAATTAACTCTCACAGGGAAGAAATGCAGCAGAATGTGAAAAGATTATAGGATTATTACTTCAATGAGATGGAGTCAATAATAATGCTAAGAATTTAAGTGAGGTAAAGACAGGTAATTGACTTTTGAGTACAGTTTGTCTTTTTTGCCACATACATGGCTTACCATGAGAATTATGCAGAGATCTGACTTCTTCCTTCAAGAGGTTCATAATACAGTCAAGGTAGAAAGACAGCTATAAAATGATTCTTAAGGATATAAAAATTTCATTTGCTTGAAATTTTCCAAAATAAGAGGTCAGTAGTGTTAGTGGAAGAAATGTAAATCCAAGTATATGACCCATATGACATTTTTTTCCTGAAATGATATTTAAGCCAATAACCAAAGGATAACTAAGAATTAATGGGAGTTAAAAAGAAGGGGATTAAAAGAGAGAATAGCTACTGTAAAATAACCACACCAGGAAAAGATACTGAAAAATTTAAGTGTTGACAGACCACAGTGTAACTGTACAAGATAATATGTAAAGGGATATTAAAGGGCTAGAGTGAAACAAAATCATGTAGGATTTATTTGTTATCAAGAGGTTTTGTCTTCATTTAAGGCAATAGGAAGCTCTATAAGTGTTCAAAAGAAAACAAACAACAACAACAACAAAAACTCCATTTGTTGTTTTTAAACTAATCTCTTGTCTGAAATGTGTAGAACAGTTTAGGAGAGAGGCTGGAATGGACATACACAGGTAAATTAGAAGGAAATGGTGCTGGCCCCAGCAGGAGAAGGTGGTCCTTGACCAAGAGGTTGCATTGGTGATGAAGAGAGGAATTTAGGCATATTCAAAACCATTTTCTCCATTTCCCACTCACCTCCTTGTTTTGGGTCTAGAAAAGGCATGAAATAAACTAGGAAAATTAGAAAATTATATTTACGTGAATATATCATGAGACAGAAAGCATAGATTCAGACAAGATACTTGCAGAGAATTATGTGATTTTTATATTAACTTTTCTCAATTTCTGGGTGATGAAAGAAATGGTTTATGGGCACATTAATAAAAATAATAACATTCATAAAAACCTACCAAAAATTAATGCATGTATTTTATTCATAAATCTTAGGTTTGAAGATGAACTATTAGGTTTGTATTAAAAAGGAAATATCATGATAGATACTAATGAAATACAGAAGATAATGAGAAACTATTTTGAAAATGTATACTCCAGTAAAATAGAAAACTTTGAAGACACAAATTTCTAGAGGAATATAATCTACCCAAACTGAATCAGGAGGACATACACATCTTACAGCTCAATTTCAAGCAAAGAAACAGAAGATGCCATCAAAAGCCTACCAAGAAAAGCCTAGGACCAGATGGATTTTCAGCCAAATTCTACAGGACCCACAAAGAAGAATTAATACCAACACTACTTAAATTATTTCATGAAATAAAAAAGAAAGGAAGCATTAAAAGCTCATTCTACAAAGCTAGTATCAACCTCTTACCAAAACCAGAGATACATCAAAGAAATAAAATTTCAGACCAATATCTCTGATTAACATAGACATAAAAATTCTCAATAAAATTCTGGAAAATTGCATAGAAAAACATATTTTTAAAATGTGCACCATGTTCAAGTGGGGTTCATCCTAGGGGTGCAAGGTTGGTTCAACATATGGAAATCAATAAATATAATTCATAACATCAATAGACTTAAATATAAGAATTATATGATTATATCAATTTATGCAGAGAAAGCATTTCACTAAATGGAACTACCTTTTGACCCAGCTATCCCACTCCTCAGTCTATACCCAAAGGACTTAAAAACAGCATACTACAGTGACACAGCACTCTTTCATGTTCAAAACACTAGAAAAACCAGAAGTAGTAGGAACATACCTCAACATTGTAAAAGTTATCTATGCTAAGCCCCAGGCCAACATCATCCTAAATGGATAAAAATTGAAAGCATTTCCTCTAAAAACAGGAACAAGACAGGAATGCTCTCTTTCATCACTTCTATTCAACATAGTGCTTGAAAATTTACCCCAAACTGTTAGACAAATGAAAGAAATTAAAGGGATACACATAGGAAAAGAAGAACTCAAAATATCATTATTTTCCAACAACATGATTCCATACTTACAAGATCCAAAATATTCCAACAGAAAACCTCTAGAATTAATAAATGAATTCAGCAAAGTAGTAGTTTATAAAATCAATGCCCATAAATCAGATGTATTTCTACACTTCAGTGATGAATCCTCTGAAAGAGAAATTAGAAAAACTACCCCATTCACAATAGCCTAAAAACAAACAAACAAACAAGCAAAAAAACCTTGGGAATCAATCTAAAAAAAGAGGTAAAAGACCTCTACAATGATAACTACAGAACACTAAAGAAAGAAATTGAAGAAGACCTTAGAAGATGGAAAGCTGTCCCATGTTCTCGAATAGGCAGAATCAATATTGTCAAAATGGTCATACTACCCAAAGCACTATACAGATTCAATGTGATTCCAATTGAAATTCCAACACCATTCCTTATACATATAGAAAAAAACAATTATGAAATTCATTTGGAAAAAAGAAGAGACCCAGAATAGCCAAAGCTATTCTTAGCAAGAAGATTGAAGCAGTAGGCATCACAATTCCAGACCTTAAACTATATTACAGAGGTATAGAAACTAAAGTGACATGGTATTTGCACCAAAGTACACATGTAGACCAATGGTACAGAATAGAAGACACAGAGACAAACTCACAAAAGTACAGTTATCTCATACTAGACAAATGTGCCAAAAAATTACATTGCAGAAAAGATAGCCTCTTCAATAAATGGTGGTGAAAAATCCATATGCAGCAAAATGAAACTAAACCCCTATCTCTTACCATACACAAAACTCAACTCAAAATTAATCAAGGACCTAGGAATTAGACTAGAGACCTTAGACCTAATAGAAAAAAAAGTAGGCCCAAATCTTTATCATGTCACATCAGGCCCTGACTTCCTTAACAAGATTCCTAAAGTGCAAGAAATAAAATCAGGAATCAATAAATTCATTGGATTCAAATTAAAATGCTTCTCAGCAAAAGAAACAATCAATGGAGTGAAAAGAGAGCCTACATTTTTGGAGCAAATTTTTGCCACACACATATCAGATAGAGAGCTCACAAATAATAACGTCAAAACAACAAACAACCCAATCAATACATGGGCTAAGGAACTGAAAGAACACTTCTCAGAAGAAGATATACAATACATCAACAAATATATGAAAAAAATATTCAACATCTCTAGTAATTAGAGAAATGCAAATCAAAACTACTCCAATATTTCATTTCACTCCAGTCAGAATGGCAATTATCAAGAATACAAGCAACAATAAATGTTGGTGAGGATATGGGGGAAAAGGCACACTCATACATTGCTGGTGGGACTGCCAATTATTGCAACTAATCTGGAAAGCATTATGGAAATTCCTTGGAAAACTTGAAATGGAACCACCTTTTGACCCAGCTATCCCACTCCTCAGTCTATACCCAAAGAACTTAAAAACAGCATACTACAGTGACACGGCCACTTCAATGTTTATAGCAGCACAATTCACAAGTGATAAATTGTGGAAGCAACCTAGATGACCTTCAATAGATAAATGAATAAAGAAACTGTGGTATATATACACAATGGAATATCACTTAGCATTAAGATAGAATAAAATTATGACATTTTTATGTAAATGGATAGAGTTAGAGAATATCATGCTAAGTGAAATAAGCGAATCTCAATAAACCAGGGGCTGAATGTTTTTTCTTATAAGTGGGTGCTAATTTATAATGGGGTAGTGGGGCATGGGATGAATGGAGTAACATTGGATGGGACAAAGGGGAGGGGAAGGGAGCAAAGGACTAGGAAAGATGGTGGAATGAGATAAACATCATTACCCTAGGTACATGTATGATTCCACGCATGGTGTGATTCTACTTCATGCACAACCAGAGAAGTGAACAATTCTGCTCCATTTATGTATGATTATTCAAAGAGCTTTCTACTGCCATGTATAACTGATTAGAACTAATAAATAAATAAATAATAAATATATTTAAAATTATATTTAGAGTCACACAGTTAGTTGTGTGTGTTGGCAATATGCTGTTGTCCTTCCCATTGAAGCCTGCTGCATACAGCTATGTAAAGTACAAAAAATTCTCTTAACTTCAGCTAATTTGATTTCATTTCTATAACCTAATGGGGGGAATCTGACTGCCAATATTGTTATAGTTAACACTTTTTCTTTATTTTAAAATTAGCATATGATTCACATAATTATATCATTGATTCAAGTTTCAGTGAATACATTAATTGACTATCATAGAGCTTTTTCTTGTGACAGAAAAACCTAAATTAAAACTGGACTACTGGAAAAAATCAACTATTAAATAGCAAAAAATATTAATAAAAATAATAGCATTAATAAAAGTCTATCAAAAATAATATGTAGATTTTATTCATAAATGTTTGATTTGAAAAAATTAAAACATTAAAGATTAAAAATAAAGGATTGGATACTATGTGTCAGTAATGGGGAGAGCATCAGATAATTTTAATACCTTTAATGAGTATTATTAAACACCAATTGCTGTGGTAAGATTATCTTTCTTTTTCTTTCTGAATTATCTTGATGAGTGTGCTATTATTATGTCTCTTATTTGCAAGGAAGCTGAGATTAGAGATCTTAATATATTATTCCTAATATTACATAGCTCCTGAGAGAGTTGAGATTTTAATTCATGAATATATAATACTCTTAAACCACTACAATCTTTCTTTCTAATGCAAATATAGTCCTAATAAAAAAGAAGAACCTGAATTTTCTCAATAAGTCTTTAATATTAATTGTTCAAACAATATGATTTCCCTTGCTCCTTAATTCATTTTATTTTCACACTAAGTTATAAAGCTTAAAACCTTAAGTGAGTTATACAAAAGAGCCATTATTTGTATATATTTAAGTACCATGATATTCTAAAATAAAGTTTTACCATAAAAATATTTATTTTATTTTGAAAAGTTGAATATACATTTGAAATAAATATATCAACAGCATGGCCTGTCTTTATTCATGTATCACTTATGTAAGAAAAATATAACCTCCATAAGATCTAACCTGCCCTTAGGAGAAGATAGCAGACTTCTATGCAAATCTGAGGGCATCTATATTGAGAATATAAAATGTCTGGGATTGGGAGAATTAGCAAGGGAGATGGTATAGTCTTTGTTTTAAAAAAAGAAAGTATTAACTCCAGTGTCAGCATCCTTGCCCAGTGTGGTACCAGTTACAGTTCTACCAGCCATCAGTACAGTTAGCAGATCAAGCTTATCCATTCACATCAGAACTAAGCAAGGGACTAAACCTCTCCCCACCTCCCTCTACTGCCTAAGGGATGTCCAACTTATGTGAAATTAAAAGGCAAATGAATGTGAAAAAATAAAAAATGTTAAAGAATTCATCTGGGTTATGCAATAAAGCTAAACTATCTAAATAAACAGATTAAATTACAAAACTAAAACTAAAATTTAACATCACTTTGTCATATACTCACCCAAATAAGGGGGTCTGCTACTCATTTATAATGTTCAAAGTAATAATAGAGAAAAAATAATCCTATAAAAACAGAATTGGGACCATATTTTAGGATCAAAGAGTGAAATGCATGGAAATAACTGTCCCAGAGCTGCAAAATAAGATAATTAATTTAACACGGAGTACAGAGAAATAGATCAGACTGCTCAAAAAATTCATGGAGAAAACTTGCTCTCATTCATGCTCAACATCAACTAACAACAAACTTTGAGAAACATTATGATTCATAGTAACATTAGGGGATATTTTCTGAAAGTAAAGAAAAACTGATGGTGCATAAGAATACAGAAAAGAGAGGAGAATGAGAGGAAAGATAAGTTTCCATATAAAATCTAAGAGTTACAAAGAATCAACAAGCAGTCTTTGGCAGGCACCATTCTTTTCTTTTTTTTATGATTTTCTATTTTAGATGTCTCATAGGAGTGAAATTGTATATTGTCTCTTTCTGTGGCTGGCTTATTTCATTTAGCATAATGTCCTCCAGCTTCACCTATGTTGTCACATTTTTTTTTAGTATACAAATTGTCAAGAGGTATTTGAAAAGATGTTCAACATCACCAATATCAGGGAAATGCAAATCAAAATCATGGTAATATTTCACCTCACACCTTAGGATGATTATTATATTAAAATAAATAAATAAATAACTCTTAGAAAGTATGTGGAGAGCTTGGAACCCTTGTACACTATTGGTGGGAATACAAAATGATGCAGCTGCTGTGGAACAATATGAAGTTTCTTCAAAAATTAAAAATAACATTGTCATACAATCAGAGATTAAAGTTGAGAGATTAGAAGCACTGAGCACTCTCCTGCTTCTCCATAAGGCAGATCAAAATGACTGGAGTATAGCAGCTTATTGAGGTCGATGATCAGGGGAGAATGCTGGAGTTCAACAGTGGATAAGCAAAGACTTTCAGAAATCCAGAGACTTTGAATGTAGACTAGAGGGTGAAATAACATCACAACTCTAACTTCAAAAAAAAGAGAGTGTCCCTTTTACAAGGAACCTGCTATGATATCCCCAGCACAGATCTTTGAGACTCCAGTCTCTCTCTGCCCAAATAACTTCAGAGAATCTTTATCTAGGGAATTCTGTATTTTTCTCTAGTTTACTTAAACCACACCCTCTAGCCACAGAAAAAAAACACCACAAAGCAAAGAAGGGAATGAGTAACCTCCATTTTTATTCTGTTCAAGGTGAACACAGCCTAAGAAGACACAGGGAAGCTTTGAGCAGCATAGGTCACAAATATTCACTTTTCTCTGGTCCTTAAATTAAGAACTTCAACAGAGGAAAAATTTTTATTTTTTATTAGAACTTTTTGTTTGTTTTTGATGTTTTGCTTTCCCCTCCTTCCCTCCCTCCCTCTCTCCCTCCTTCCTTCCTTTCTTCCTTCTTTGCAGTGCTGGATATCAAATCTGGCACCTAGAGCACATTAGGTTGTTCTTGTGCCATTGGGTTACATTCTCAGTCAAGATGAGAGGAATAGCACCTTGTTCTGGACATTACCTAGCTCTGCTTTAAACTTGATTGATACTTCAACTTAAAGCATAAGGAGAATAAAAGCACAAAGCCAACTATCCAGCCCCAAGATCATAGCTATGGGTGGTCTTATATCCTGCTGCTGAGCATTAACATTCATAGCAACAGCAGAGAGACATAACATAATATTTTTTTCAGGTGTACACTGCACATATGAAAGACTTTGTCATTGGTTACAGTGATATCCTATCACATCACACATTGCTGATAACCTTAGAGGTGAGTACCACAGAGCAACATAGGTGACTCTGACCTCTGCTCTCCCTAGAAGCTTCAACAGTGTCTAATAGAGGATACAGGCTCCAGGCTTATTGCCATGATTGGAAAAATGGTAATTTAATTGCTTTCAAGTAACACAGCCAATATCAACAGAGCCTAAGGAACCCTCCAAATCTTGATAGTAACTTCCATTCTCATTGGAGTAACCACAGAGTGTGCACACTGTATACTCTATTACCTTCAGAACACCTGCCTTAACAACCAGAAGGACCCTGATCTTGACAGACATAACAAGAAAGCAGTTTCCTCAATGGGCATCCTGCACATTGTCAAAATATACCAATCATGGTTATAGAAAACACAAAAAAAATGAAATGAAAACCATTTGGAATTAAACTTAACACTACACAACAAACTGACATTGTAGAACATGTAGTAAAGAAAAGGGTGCTTACTAAGAAGCCACATACTTAAAAGTGGAAAAAATATTCATCCCAACATATACACAGACCTCAACATAGAAAAACAGAAATATAAAAAAGCAATATGATATCTCTTAAAATTCATAAATCTCTCCTAACAAATGTCAAAGATATGAAATGAATGAAATTTTAAAGAATTCGAAAGAATGCTTTTTAAAGCTCAATGATTCCCAAGAGAATACAAATAAATAGCTGAATAAATTAAAAAAAAATAGGGAGAAGATGATGTTGGGCCAGAGGGAGGCAGCATTCTGTGTCACTCTGTGACCCAGATCTCAGCTAGTGGGAATATTGCATCTCTGAGAGTGATAGAAGACACCTATACAATGTTCTCACATAGAAATCACCAGTGCTGTGTCCCCGCTCAGGGTTCCAGGCCTCAGTGTTTCAGCAGGACTCCTGACTCCTGACACCCAACCTTCTCTAGCCAAAGCAGGGCTCAGGAGAGCCTTAGCAGCATCACCTATCAGCACCACTGCAGAACTCCCAGACATCCCTCACTCCCACGCAGGACATTCAGCTGCTACCTATCCTCAGCACAAAGCCATCACCCGGCTCCCCTCACCCCACCTGACAGCCCTCACCTCACCGGACACTCTGGCGCTGGAAACAGACTGGCTTGATCTTGGCTCACCTTCTTTGCCATATTTGGTGGATGCTGTTCCCAGATCAGAACTCCAGCTGGCCAGGTACTTGGTTTCCAACTTCCCCTTCTCCCCAGTGGCAGCACACTAGCTACCCAACATAAAACAGCTCTCATCTGGACAGGTGCACAGCATGACCAGGGCACTGCCCACTGGAGCCATGGTGTGAGAGTTTCCTCAATTGGAAACTGCTAAGGGAGAGGGAGATGAGGCTAAAGTTTGGAGCCTAACAGAGAGAACAGGAACAGGGAAATTTCCAGGCAAGATAGGGAGTTAATTCCGGATGCTCAAGTCATATGAGAGGTCCCAAAAAAGACCCTTGAGGTGCAGACTCCCTGCAGAGACTGGTGGGTGCCACTTCCCACTTCCAGGTGCCCTGCTTCAGGACCAGCCTTCCCACCCTGGTTACCTCCACCATCCTGAGGGTAGAGACACCAGCTTACAACAGACAACTCCACCTATTGGATGAGAAGGGAAGCATGAAAGATATGGATCTCTAAAACTAGCAACAATCCTGGTTTCTTCCTTTGAGAATTTTTTTTTCTCTTTTTCTTCTCCCCTTCTATACTCTGGTCCTCATGTCCCCAACATATGTGAAAGAACTTTGCATGAATTAGGATTTGGGGACTACGACATCTGAATAATATAATATTGAGGTGTTGTATATGCCCTCCTTTTTTTCTTTTTTCTTCTGTTATATTTTCCCCTCCAATGTTTATAATTTTAACATCATTTATTTTTCTAAATACATATATGTGTTTGTTTGATGTACTCTACTGTCTTCCAACAAAGTTGTCTAACCTAAATTATTTCAAATCTATTCTCTTTCTATTTACCCTCTTCATTAGATTTCTATTTCACACTTCCAAAGATATATTAACACTCTATCCTTATATCCTGCCTCCTCAGCATATCATCCTACACCCCAATCCCAGTTCATTGTCCACCGTCAGAAACTGCAAACCCTTTTACAAAACTACTGATTATATTATAGATAATAATCAAATCCAACATTTCTGTATATTGAGACCAATCTGTAAACATCTTAATAGCAATGAATTGTTCATAGGTGGCATTCTGTTGATAATGGAATCTGTTAACATTGTCCTTCCCCAAAAGGAGAGTTTTTGGAACCCTACAAGAGGACAACAAACCTACAGGGTAAAGAGAGTAACACCGCAAACCCACAGAGCTAGAATGGAAGACACAAATGCAACATGAAAAGACAATGGAAAAAAGTTCCCCCAAACAAATCAAGATACCACACTATTAGAATCCTTGGCCAACACAGCAGAAGAAATTACAGAGGAGGAGTTCAATATGTACAAGATTAAAATGCTCTGTGAACTCAAGGAGGATATAAGAGAGCAAATACAGGCAGCAAAAGATCATTTTGAGAAGGAGATACATAAACAGATACAGGAAGAAAATATTCACCTCAACATGGAGATAGAGGTTCTAAAAAACAACCAAACAGAAATCCTTGAAATGCAAGAAATAATAAACCAAATTAAAGGCTCAAATGAAAGCATCACCAACAGAGTAGACCACTTTGAAGATAGAACATCAGAAAATGAAGACAAAATATATAATCTTGAAAAGAACATAGATCACACAGTGATGATGATAAGAAACCATGAACAGAACATTCATGAAATATGAGATAGCATACAAAGACCAAATTTAATAGTTACTGAGATAGAGGAAAGCATAAAGTTCAAAACCAAAGGAGTGAACACTCTATTCAATGAAATAATATCAGAAAACTTTCCAAACATGAAGAATAAATTGGAAATCCAAATTCAAAAAGCCTACAGGATGCCAAATGTACAAAATCACAACAGATCCACAACAAGACACATTATAATAAAATGTCCAACATACAAAATAAGGAGAGAATTTTAAAAGCCACAATAGAAAGGAATCAGATTATATATAGGAGAAAACCCAGTTAGGATAATGGCAGATTTTTCAACACAGACCATGAAAGCTAGAAGATCCTGGAACAACATATACCAAGCTCTGAAAGAAAATGAATGCCAACTAAGAATCTTGTATCCAGCAAAATTAAGCTTTAGATTTGATGATGAAATGAAAACCTTCCATGATAAACAAAAAATGAAAATAATTTACAACTAGAAAACCAGCACTACAAAACACCCTTGGTAAAATATTCCATGAAGAAGAAACAAACAAACAAACAAACAACAACAACAACAAAAAAAAAACAATGAAAATCAGCAGAGAGATGTAGTACCCTAAAGGAAAAACTAATCAAAGAAGAAAATCAAGTCAAGTTAAATAACAAAAAATAAACAAATATGGCTGGGAATACAAACCATGTCTCAAAAATAACCCTGAATGTTAATGGCTTAAACTCACCAATCAAAAGACATAGGCTAGCTAGCAGATTGGATTTTCAAAAAAAGTACCCAACAATATGCTGCCTCCAAGAGACTGAAGGTGAAAGGTTGGGAAAAATTATACCACTCACATGGACTGCAGAAGCAAGCAGGGATTTCATACTCATATCAAATAAAGTAGACTTCAAGCCAAAGCTAATCAAAAGGGATAGAAAAGGACATCACATACTGCTCAAGGGAACCATAAACCAATAATACATAACAATCATAAATATATATGCCCGAAACAGTGGAGCAGCTTTGTTTATCAAACAAAAAAAAATTCTTCAAGAGTCAAATTGACCACAACACAATAATCTTGGGTGACTTTAACATACCGTTCTCACCACTGGATAGATCTTCCAAACAAAAATTGAATAAAGAAACTATAGGTCTCAATAATTCAATCAATAACTTTGACTTAATTGTCATATATATAATATTTTATCCTGCATCAAGTGAATGTACTTTAATCTCAGCAGCAACTGGATCCTTCTCTAAAATAGACTATATAATATGCCACAAAGCAACTCTTAGCAAATATAAAAAAAGTAGAGATACTACCATGCATTTTATCAGATCATAATGGAATGAAATTAGAAATCAATGACAAAATAAAAACTTCTCCAACACCTGGAGACTAGACAATATGCTACTGAATGAACAATGTGTTGCAGAAGATATCAAGGAGAAAATTAAAAAATTCTTAGAGATAATGAGAACATAGACAAAACATATCAAAATCTCTGGGACACTATGAAAGCATCACTAAGATCAAAGTTCACTGCATGGAGTTCATTCCTTAAAAGAAGAAAAAGTCAACAAATAAATGACCTAACATTACATCTCAAAGACCTAGAAAAAGAAAAACAAATCAATACCACAAGCAGTAGAAAACAGGAAATAATTAAAATTAGAGGTGAAATCAATGAAATCAAAACAAAAGAAACAATTGAAAAAATAGACAAAACAAAAAAAGTGGTTCTTTGAAAGAATGAATAAAATTGACAAACACTTATGTATACTAACAAAGAGAAGGAGAGAGAAAACTCAAATTACTAACATATGTGTTAAAAAAGGTAATATCACAAAAACACCACAGAAATACAGAAGATAATTAGAAATTATTTTGAAACTTTATACTCCAATAAAATAGAAGATATTGAAGGCATCAACAAATTTCTTAAGTCATATGATTTGCCAAAATTGAATAGGGACAATATGCACAATTTAAACAGACCAATATCAAGTGAAGAAATAAAATAAACCATAATAAGCCTATCAACCAAGAAAAGCCCAGGACCAGATGATACACAGCCAAGTTCTACAAGTCCTTTAAAAAAGAACTAATACCAATACTCCTCAATGTATTTCAGGAAATAGAAGAAGAGGGAGCACTTCCAAATTCGTTCTATGAGGCCAATATAACCCTGATTTCAAAACCAGGCAAAGACACATCAAAGACAGAAAATTTTAGACCAATATCTCTAATGAACATAGGTGCAAAACTTCTCAATAAAATTCTAGCAAATCAAATACAAAAACATATCAAAATGATAGTGCATCATGATCAAGTGGAATTCATCCCAAGGATGCAAGGTTCGTTCAACATACAAAAATCAATAAATGTAATTCATTACATCAATAGACTCAATGATAAGAATTATATAATCATTTCAATAGATGCAGAAAAAGCATTTGACAAAATACAGCACCCCTTCATGTTCAAAACACTAGAAAAACTAGGGATAACAGGAACATATCTCAACATAGTAAAGGCTATCTACAATAAGCCCCAGGACAACATCATTCTAAATAAAGAAAAACGAAGGCATTCCCTCTAAAAACTGGAACAAGACAAGGATGTCCTCTTTCACCATTTCTATTTAACATAGTTCTTGAAACACTGGCCACAGCAATTAGACAGATCTGTCACCATACACAAAACTCAACTCAAAATGGATCAAGGACCTAGGGATAAAACCAGAGACCATGTGTCTAGTACAAGAAAAATTAAGCCATAATGTCCATTGCCCGCAGTCCGGCTGCAGCAAAATAACCGAGGGGTGACGAACAACTTGTGTACGTTGATACAGCAGGAGTGGGAGCCGTTTATTGTAGGACAGGAGTGGTACTTATACATTCCACACAGCTTATCTAATTAACATAAACTAGATACAGCAGTCAACCAATAAGGAATCTCCACACTTAATGGCATTAACATAAACTAGATACAGCAGTCAACCCATAAGGAATCTCCACACTTAATGGCTAGCTGGAGTTATTTCACAAACCACTACCTCTGGCAAAATGCCAGGCGCCATCCAGACTTGTTTACAGACTCTAACAGTCCATCATGTGGGATTAGGTCTCAACTTTTTTAATAAGACTCCTTTGGCACAGAATTAAAATCAAGAATCAATAAATGGGATGGATATATTAAAATCAAGAATCAATAAATGGGATAGACTTAAACTAAAAAGTTTCTTCTCAGCATAAAACAAAACAAAACACAAAACAACCTGTGAGGTGAATAGAGAGCCTGCATCTTGGGAGCAAGTCTTTACCAGTCACACATCAGATAGAGCACTAATCTCTAGGGTATATAAAGAACTCAAAAAGCTAAACACCAATAAATAAATAAATAAATAGGCCAAGAACCTGAACACTTCTCTAGACACTTCTCTAGAAGTGAATATACAATCAATCAACAAATAAATGAAAAAATGTTCATCATCTCTAGCAATTAGAGACATGCAAATCAAAACTACTCTTAAGATTTCATCTCACTCCAGTCAGAATAGCAGCTATTATGAAGACAAACAACAGTAAGTGTTGGTGAGGATGTGGGTAAAAAGATACGCTCATACACTGATGGTGGAACTGCAAATTGGTACAGCCCATATGGAAAGTATATGGTGATTCCTTGGAAAATTGGGAATAGAACCACCATTTGACCCAGCTATCCCTCTCTTCTGTCCATACCCAAAGGACTTAAAAAGAGCATACTACAGGAACACAGCCATATCAGTGTTTATAGCAGCACAATTCACAAGAGCTAAACTGTGGGACCAACCTAGATGCCCTTCAGTAGATTAGTGGATAAAAAAATGTGGCATATATACATAGTGGAATATTACTTGGCAATAGAAAAGAATAAAATATCGGCATGTAAGTGGATGGAGTTGGAGAAGATAATGCTAAGTGAAGTTAGCCAATCCCAAAAAAACAAATGCTGAATGTTTTCTCTGATATAAGGAGGCTGATTCATAGTGGGGTAGGGAGAGGGAGCATGGTAGGAATAGACAAACTCTAGATAGGGCAGAGGGGTGAGAGGAGATGGAAGGGGGAAGAGGGTTAGCAATGATGGTGGAATGTGATGAACATCATTATCCAAAGTACATGTATGAAGACACGAATTGGTGTGAACATACTTTATATACAACCAGAGATATGAAAAATTGTGTTCTATATGTGTAATAAGAATTGGAATGCATTCCTCTGTCATTTATTTTAAAAAATCTATAAAAAATTAAAAAAGATAGTATAGGATATGAAAGTGATTTTGAAAAAGAATGCATTGAAATCTTAGAAATTGAGAACACAATATGTCAGATAAAAAATGTAGTTGAAAGCCACAATAAATGAGATCAAGCAGAGAAAAGAATATCAGAGCTTGAGACAAACTGTCAAAACAGTACATTAGGACAGCAATTTTTTTAAAATAAAAATTAAAAGAATAAGGAATAAAAAGAACACGCAAGGTCTTTAAGATATCATTAAAAATATCAAGCCTCCAAATAATTGGCATGTCAGAGAAAGAATAGCTACCTGCTGAGTGCATAAAAAAGAATCTCAGTGAAATAATAGCAGAAATATCCCCAAATTTTGTCAAACACATGGGCTTCCAGGAACAGCAGTCATTTAGAATCCCACAAAGACCTGACCAGAAAAGAACCTCTTCACCACATACTATTGTTAAATTTCCAAAATAAACATGACAAAGAGACAATATGAAAGCTGAAAGAAAGAAGCTCTGAGTTACATTTAAAGGCAGACTTCTCAGGATAACTGAAGATTTCTCAGCAGAAACCCTAAAGGACAGGAGAACATAAAACAATGAATTTAAATTTTGAAAGAAAAAAAAGATAGAAACAAGGTTTCTATCCCAGCCAGGATGGCAATCACATAGAATTAATGAAGAAATAAAGACCTTCCAAAATAAGCATTAACTAAAGGAATTAATGACTGCTAGACCAGCATTAAAAAAGATACTTAAAGGAATTCTTCATCCAGAAGAGAAGGCTAGATTAGTATAATTATGAGAAAGCACAAAGAAGAATAAATCTCACTAGAAGAGAAGACATGCCAATGAAAAATAGAAAAGAATCAAACTTTACCATTAAGTTAAAATAGTAATATCAAAGATGAGTAATAGAGGAAGAAATAGACATAGTGCATCCAAAACAACTAGAAGAAAAGCAACAAAATGACTAGAACAATTACATACCATCCAATATTAACCATGAGTGTAAGTGGCCTTAATTTTCCAAGTTAATAAAAAAAAAAAACAGCCTAGCTGACTGGGTTAAAAAATAAGACCAAACAATATATTACTTACAAGAAACTCACCTGACCTGCCAAGACATACATAGACTGAGGATGAAAGTAGCTATAATTACATCTGATAAAACAGACTTTAAGCCAAAATCAGAAGAGACAAAAAAAAAAAAGGTCAGCACATAATAATCAAGAAAACAATTCATTAAGAAGATAAAATTATTTTAAATATATATTCACCAAATGTTGGAGTACCCAATTTTCTAAAACAAATACAACTGGACATAAAGGAAGAGATAGGCCCAAACACAATAAGAGTGGGTGACTTTAATACCCCACTCCACCAATAGAAAGATCATCCAGACAAAAAATTCAACAAGGAATCATTACGCCTGAATTAAACTATCAATCAAATGGACTTCAGAGACATTTACAGAATATTCTAGTCATCAGATGGAGAATACACATTTTTTTCCCATGGGCAAATGGAAATTTTTCTAAACAAAAAGAGGGAAGAATCATATATTATATCATAATGAAGTCTTAACAAAAAATTTTAAAAGTCTTCCACCTTTTCAAATCACAATGTAATGAAACTAGACATTAATAACAAGAATGACTATTCAAACACAAAGAATGAACAACACTATTGAACAAATATGGGCAATGAAGAAATTAATGGAGAAATTTAAAAATTCCTAGAATGCAAATGAAAACAAAATATAGCAGAATATGTGGGATAAAACTAAAGCTGTAATAAGTAATAAGAATAAATTTTATAACAATGAAGACATACATTATAAAATAGACTTGGGCTGGGGTTTTGGCACAGTGGTAGAGTGCTTCCTAGCACATGTGAAGCACTGGGTTCACTTCTCAGCACCTCATAAAAATAAAGGTATTGTGTCCATCTACAACTAAAAAAATGTTTAAAAAATTGACTTATATAAGTAATCTAATGATGTGTCAAGTCTAAGAAAAACAATAGCAAACTAAATCCCAAATTAGTATAAGGAAATTAATTTTAAAAAATCAGTGCAGAAATACATAAAATGAAGAATATCTGAAGAATAGAAAGGATCAATTGAGATGAATAGCTCTTTCTTTGAAAAGAAACAAACTTTTCAAATCTTTAACAAACCGAAAGTAAACAGAGAGAAAACATAAATAAATAAAATTAGAGGTGAAAAGGGAGAGATTACAGAGATAAAACTGGAATTCAAAGATTCATTAGGAAATATGTTGAAAGAATATTTGCCAAAAAATTGGAAAAATCTAAAAAAAAAAGACAAATTTCTGTACACATAAGTCCTACCAAAATTGAAACATGATGATATAAAAAAGCCAATATATAATAACAAGTAATGAGGTTGAAGTGTAATAAAAAGGATCCCACTGGAGAAAAGCAGATATTCAGAAAGATTAATTTCTAAATTCACTGCAGAAACTCTATTTTTAAAGAATTAACACCAGAGATTCTCAAACTATATCATAAAATAAAAAGGGAAGAAATCCTTCCCAATTCATTGCATGAAGTCAGTATTAACCTACTTCAAAAAGTAGGGCACAACAAGAAAGAAAGAAAGGAAGAAAGAAAGAAAGAAAGAAAGAAAGAAAGTTATAAATAATATCAACACAGATGCAAACATCATCAATAAAATAGTTTCAAATTGAATTCAGCAGCACCTTAAAAAGATCAGGCACCATAATCAAGTTGGTTTCATTCCAGGGATACAGAGATGTTTCAACATATGCAAATTAATACACCTAATATAGGAAATAAATAGAATTATGGATTAACTCAATAGATGCAGAAAAAAATCTTTGGTAGAATTCAACATTTCTTCCTGATAAAATCCCTGAAAGTTAGGTATAGAAGTATCATATCTCAAAATAATAAATGCTACATGTGACAAACTCATAGTCAATATCATATGGAATGGGGAAAAACTTCAAAGATTAGGAACAAGATCAGGGTACATATTCTTACCACTATTGTTCAATATAATAATAGAAATTTTAACCAGAGCAATTAGACAAGAGAAAGAAGTAAAAGAGATTTTTTTTTTAAAAAATGGAAGGAGAAAATCAAGTTATCACTGTTTTTTGATGAGATGAGTTGATACTTATAAAACACAAATGAATCCAACAAGAAACTCTTGGAATTGATTTTAAAAAATTGAGCAAAGTGGGAGAGTACAAAAATCAACATACAAAAATTGTTACTAGCAATAAAAAAACTTGCTAAGAAATAAATCACAAAGATAATATCATTCACAATAGTCTCAAAAATATTTAGATATAAACCTAACTAAGGAGGTGTAGAAAATCTACCACTAAAATTACAATACACTGAAGAAAGAATTTGAAGAAGACACTAGAAAATAGAAATACCTGATATTCATGGATGTGCAGAAGATTCTTTAAATGGTTACACTAAGCATACTAAGCAATCAAATGTTTCAGTGCAATCCCATCAAAAATACCAAGGATGTTCTTCATACAAATAAAAAAAAGTCCTGAAGTTCATATAGAAACACAAAGTCCCAAATATCCAATGCAATCCACAGCAAAAAAGTGCAATCCTGGAAACATCACAATACTCATACATTTAAAATGTGCTCTAGAAGCATAGTAATAAAAACAGCATCAAAATTCATAATTGCTAAATTCAGGATCCAGCCCAGGTTCCCATTAACAGGTTAATGGATAAAGATAATACAGTATATGTACACAATGGAAGCTTACTCAGCCATAAAAATAATGAAATTATGTCATTCGCTGGTAAATGGATGGAACATCATGCTAAGTGAAATAAGTCAGATTCAGAAAGTCAAGTGTCAGATGTTTTCTCTCATATGCAGAAGCTAGAGCAAAATAAAGAAAAAAAGGAGGTGGATCAATGAAAATAAAAGAGAGGTCAATGTAGTAGAGAAAGAGGATTGGGTACGGGGAGAAACTGCAGAACGAAATTGATTAAAGTGTGCTATGTACATATATGGATATACCACAGTGAATTCTACTTTGATGTGTATCTACAAAGCACCCATTTTAAAAATAACAAAAAATAGAAGAAGACCAGTAGAGTAATTGAAGGCAAGTAGAGAAGGAATAAAAGGAGTGAAAGTCGAAGTACTGGGGTTTGAAACAGAGCAAATTATAGTCCATGCATGTATATATATATGTCAAAATAAACTTCACTATTAATTATAACTATAATACACTAGTAAAACATTTTAAAGAAAACAGTATGCTACTAGCAGGAAAAAAACAGACACATAAACAAACATGACATAATGAAATAAACCTGTGAAATAAACCTGTGCATCTATAGTCAACTGAAAAGCAAAGTCACAGTCATTCATGGGAGAAAAGACAGCCTATTCAACAAATGATGATGTGAAAACTAGATATTCACTTGGAGTAAATAGAAACTAGATCCTTATATCTCAATCTTTTCAGAAATCAAACTCAAAATGGATAAAAGACCTAAATGTAAGAGCTGAAACTCTTATAAGAAAACATGAGAAAAACATTCCAAAATATCACAATCCTCTTTCCTGAATAGGACCCTATACTCAGGAAACAAAAGCAAGAATTGACAAGTAGGATTATCTTGAATTAAAAGAGCTTTTGTGAGGCAAAGGAAACCATCAGCAGAGTCAATAAACAATCTAAAAAGTGGGGAAAAAAATCTTTGCAGCTATTTCCCCAAAAGGTGAGTAATATTTATAACATATAAATAATTCAAAATATTTAATAATAAAACAAGTAATCCAATCAGAAAGGGGTAAATGATCCTAACAGTTCTCAAAAGACGTACAAAGGGCCAATAAATGTATGAAAAAATGCTGAACATAATTAGCTATCTGGGAAATGCAAATCAAAATTACACTGAGAATATATCTCACCTCAGCCAGGATGGCTACTATCAAAACAATAAAAAAGTAAGAAATACTGATGAGAACATGAAGAAAAACATTTTTTATACACTACTGATAGGAATGTAAATCAGAATAGCCACTAAAGACAAGAGTATTGTTGGACATGGTGCTGCACCTCTGCCATCCCAGCTACTAGGAGGCTGAAAGCAGTTCAAGCCAGCCTCAGCAATTTAGTGAGGCCCTAACACAATTTAGTATGCCCTGTATCAATCAATAAATAAATGTATAAAAAGGCTGGGGTTATTGCCCAGTGTTTAAGCACTCCTGTATTGAAGAGGAGGAGAAGGAGGAAGAAGAGGAGGAGGGGGGGAGGGGGAGGAGAAAGAAAACAGTGTGAAGTTTCCTCCAAAAATGAAAAATAAAGCTACACATAATCCAGATCCTTTATTCTATTCTATTTCACCACTATGCCCAAAAGACCTGATGAGACCAATTTTAGAACAGGAAAGTTTATTTGGCCCTCATGTTTTTAGAGGTCTCAGTCCATAGACTACCAGCTTTACTTCCCTGGACCTGGGCAGAGGAAGAACATCAAATCAGAAGAGTGTGACAGAGAAAAGCAGCTCAGAACATGACAATCAGGAAGCAGAGAGAGAGAGTTTCACTCATCAGGGACAAAACGGCATTTCATGAGTGACCTACCTCCTCCAGCCACAACTGACCTGCCTACAGTTACCACCCAGTTAATCCATTCAAGTGGATTCATGCATGGATTAGGTTGTCTTTCATAACCTAATCATTTCACCTTTAAACATTCTTGCATTGTCTCACACATGAGCCTTTGGGGCTCATCTAAACCATAACACAGCTATTCCACTTCTGTGTATATACAAAGCAAATGAAATGAGTGTACAAAGGAGATTCCTGAATATATGGGTGTGAGCTAAATAAGCCAGACACAAAAATACAAATAACACATATTTTCTATCATATATAGAAACCAAAAAAAGGAAGACCCTGAAGTAGAAGAGGGAATAACAACAGAGAAGGGGAAGGGAATATAGGGGTTTGGGGTGGGGAGAAGGAAGGGCAAAATAGTCCAGAAAGGAAGGTAGACATGATCAAGGCACAACATATGTATGCATGTGTTACCATGAAACCTATTAATTTTAATAATTATTATATTGATAATTATAATAAAAAGAAATTGTCATACAACCCAGAAATCCTTCCCCTGGCTATATGTATCCAAAAGAATGAAGAAAGGATGTAAAGAGGTATCTGCATTTCCATGTTCAATACATCATTATTCACAATAGCCAAGACAGGGAAACAACATAACCTATCCATTGACAGATGAATAAAGAAAAGTGTCAAATACATATGATGGAAGATTATTCAATCTTATAAAAAAAGGTATTCAATTATCCTCTGTTTCTATTTCTTCATTGATAAAATAAAAGTTATTGCAATACATTCCACACATAATTGTCATCAACAAAATAATAATATTCATGTTAACTATTTTATTTTATAATAGAAAGCAATCAATTCAATACAGCTATAAATATGATGGTATGATTTTATTGTATTTTTATTGTATTTTTATTTTATTTCTATAGTGACTACTTAATACAAGAGTGAAGTTAGGGAACTCCAAGAAAGTTTTACTTTTGCCTCAGTTTATAAGTTAACCAATTTATGCACACATGACAAGAAATGTGTATTTTACATTTACACAGAATAAACATTTAGCATGTTTTTTTTTTAAATTATATGTCAGGATCTTCCTACATTAAAAAAAAATAAAAGGCACTTGATAGATGTTGAATGACTAAAAGCAGGAAAAGAAAGATAAAATAAGAATAATTTGACAGTAGCCCAAATACTTAATATATGCTAAAAATGTATAAATGAGAGTTACCATTTAGATTTAATACATTTCTAAATGCCCGACATTAGCTGTTAGCATAGGTTAATCCAGACAAGTAATTAACATGAATCATCTTTACTAATTCTATATTGACATACCCCTACATTAGAAAATGTCTTAATATTATCAAACAGAAATTTTCATACACACTATCATATATTGGTCCATACGTTGTACTTGCTGGATACATTATGAATGTGAAGAATGTGAAACTAGATTATCTTGTCCAATTTATCATGAAATATATAGTGATATCTACTGCATTAGTTTTTAAATATCTATACCAATTACTGATACAATATCTCTCTCAAAATTTATTGTATAATAAATAACATTGATAACAATTTCTGCTGCTATATGCCAAAAATGAATGGATGAGCCAGATTGCAATACTAATCCTATATTTTGGTTTGCAAACATTTTAGTGTGAAATGTTATTTGGAAGCCCAACATATGCAATAAATAAAACTCAAGCAGCTACAATCAAAATAATTTGGAAGAAGAAAACTTCAGTCAGGAAAAGAAAATTTGGAGCCAAGTTTGACCCTTATTGTTCTATACAAGATCCTTTTAAATTCTCACATAAGAGTTCAACAAAACTGATGAAGTGGGAGCATTAGCAAACATATGCTCATAAGTAGCAACCAACAGTATTTTGAAACATCTTAAGGATTCCTGAGGCCAAACTCTTCTAAGTTATTTTTAATTAATTAATTTGTTTTCTTAAATAATTTTTTAATCTATGCTTTTTAATTGAAGATAGGCAAGGTCGTTTTTAAGTGGAATACAAATAGTAATTCTAATAAGACATATGGGGGGGAAACTAACAAAAATGAGATACTTAGAAAAATGATTTTATTAATCTCCCATTCAAATAAAGGTGATGTTTAAAGCATACAATGGAAAAAGACACTCCTAATTCATAGAGCTACCATAATGTCTTGATGGAAAAAAACTTACAACAATATTTGAAGATCAATTCCACTAGTGATTAAAGGCATTCTCCCAATGCTCCTTCTCTCTAAGGTATTTTCTTTGAGGAATCCTGAAAATACTAGCAAAGCTTTCACAAGAGAATAGAAGAAGGAAATAACTCTGTTTGTGAGCCAAAAGTCTCTATCAATATTTTACCAACCCATCTATTTTTTATCATCTAAAAACAAGGCTCAGGAGCTTTTTAAATGGTGTGTACTTTCAGCAACTTAACTATAAACTTTGACAAGCGGAAGTTATAAAAGCAAAGGTAACTGTAAATCAATGACCTCAATAATACTGTTACTGAAAAATTAATCCAACGAGATTATTAAAATAATTTTCTATTAAAAACACCATAATCTCCTTGATATATGCACTTTACAAGTTTCTAGCAAAACTGGATATGTAATTTAAAGGAATGTCTTCTGTTTTATATGTCATTTTAAGAATGCTTTATTGAGGTGTTAATGATTCTTACTTCCACAGTTTCCATAAGACTCCTCACAGTTCTGTTATATTTTATGTTTATGATATTCATCTTCAATAAGTTTTCAAAATGTTACTGTCATCTATAATTATGTGGCATTAGGTTATTTATACAATTTTGTATTATCTGAGAATGAATACAAATAATATAAAGAACTTACTGCTAATTAGGTAGTGAGATACCTTATCTGATATTGCCACTATATAAAAAGTTCAGGGCACTTTTTTGTCAATTTAAAACTTGATACTTGACAGAATTATTGAGAATAAAAAATGTTATGAATCATACAAGCCAATAACTTTATATTTCATTATTTTAAAGTATGCAAAAGATAAGCTGTATCCTCAGTGGCCCTGACTGATGAAGTTATGTCATTTAACCTAATAGATTTAGGCAACATCAAAATACTGTCTTAGAAATAAAAAAATAAAACCTGAGACTTTCAGTTTCAAATTTTCCCCTTTGGGCTGAGACTTCATAGATACAAATAATTTTTATAGCATTAAATTTAAATTTCTTTCATTATAAGAATAATAAAGCAACACACAGAGCTGATCTCCTAACAGCACCAATTGAAACCAGGAGACAGAGAAATGATTTTTCTTCCATGCTTAAACAAATAACTACTGATCTCTAAATTAATTCTTAGAAAAGATATCTTTCAACAACATGAACTAAATAAAGCTCCTTTCAGGAAAATAAAAAAAACATAAATTTTACTACAGAATTTTTAAAGACTATATTTGTATTCCAACTGGAAGATTTTAAAGAAAGAAAGACAGGTTATTGGATACAGATGCTTTTTTTTTAGGACATCCAGTTGACCCAGAAGGGAGGATTAAAGGTGATACTCAACAGTTCTCCCTTGGTTTCAAGTAAGTTCATAGTGGAACCTACATTGATAAAGGAAAAAAATTTAATATGAGGAATTTCACTACTTTAAAAGCCTAACTCTCAAATTAAATTCTTTGGGAATAATTAACTCCTCATTAACAAGGCAATTAGGGAAAAAATTTAGAAGGATAATCCGATGATTTTATATTTTGGCAGTTATGTGAGCAGCTATGCTGAGGACTGTGCACACACTGGCTAAGAAGAGACCTGGGCATCTACAAATAACAGTGAACACCACCAAATAGATGCTAGATCATAATAAGTGTTCAGATGTTAAAATTTTAAGATTATATATATATGGAATAAATACAATATAGATCCTAGGAGGGAAAAACTAGCCAGAGGAGGGGAATATATCTCTAAATTCAGAGGAAGATAATAATTTTGGGAAAAGATTATTAGAATATTTTAGAAAGAATTTTTTAGAAAAATATTTAGCATTTGTAAGGTTGCAAACAGTTGAAGAATTTACAGTATAGTATTTTACATTATAAAAAGGATTTCCTGTTTGTATGTTTTATCATAGGTGTGACAGAATAATGTACATAAATATCACTAGAGGTAGTTCCCATACTACCCATGCAAAATAGAATACCAAGGTTCGCTGAAGATATAGAATAAATAGACCTTTCTTTGCATTCCTACTTATTTCTCTATCATCTGCATTATTCACTCTGTATGACTCTTATCTCTTGTCCTTACTTTAGGGCAATTACTTTCTTTACAAGGTCGATTTAGTATCAATATTGATTAATGAGTCTTTTTGCACTTCAATGGTGAACTTTCTTGGCGAAGAAATTGGGGAGAATTTTCAAAGGGAAAGTCATCAAGAGGATATATTTATTTTCCAGAATTTCAGTCTCTATGTTTTTGATAAAAGAAAATCTAAGACAAGATCTATGTTACAAATTAGATCCCAAATTATATTGTGGACCTAGGGTAATAAATTTAAAAAATTAATTTTAAAAAAATAAATAATAATAATAATTTTTAAATAAAATATTTTTTTTAAAAAAAACAGGAAATGTGGGGACCCAGTGTACTTCTAAAAAGTGAATATGAGAATGTGAAGGTGACAATTATGTATTTTTGTTTAAGGACCAGGGAAATTCTACAACTGAACATAAATTACGGAATGTATAGAATCTACAACTGAAGCTATGTTATGTTAATTATATTTGATAATTATGTTTTATAGAATAACATAGTTGCAATGTTATTAGATTAATACATTATACATTTTAAGCAATTGAAATGAATGCATGCCAGAAGGGGCTTAAGATCAGCAGCAGCATCTATCAATTTCATTGCTACTTTGTTCTTACTACTTGAGAAAAAAAATGAAGGAAGTAAGCAATAGAATTTTGATTGATACAGTAGTTACCTTGCCTGTTGGACATCATTTTTTAATAGAAATATTTTAAAGGAAGACAATTTCCACCACCTGTTCAGATTAGATATCCTTTTCAAAAGGAAAATAAATCACATGATAACTATGACTTATCTCCAGGAAGGCATGGAGCAAGTTGAGGAAAATTCTCCAGTCTGAATATTTCTTATGAAAAGCTTGACAAACTTCAGGGGCCATCTCAATTTCATTCTCTAACTTGTTTGCTCCATTTTCTCCATCTTTTCCAAAGAAGCCTTTTCTCAATATGTAACCCCCCCCCCCAAAAAAAAAGACTAAAAGGGAAAATAATTTCTCAAAAGCAGCACCATGAATTAAGGGCACTGAAATTGAGAGAACTGATTTTCAATGGTCCTTCTACTTCAAATGGAGGAGGAAATTGGCAAATTTAAATGCTCTCCAGTGCAGAAGAAGTATAGCAGCTCTTTCACTGTCTTTGTCTCACATTCTGGAGGTTATATGAACAATTAGACTGAAGGATTTGCACACAACTGTCTCATCTTATCTCAGGTCAAACCGGGAGGAACAGCAAGCCTCAGTGACAGTCTGCAGGATGCTTGGATGCAGGCTGTTCTTGAAAAACCGCTTGACCTTCAACTATGTGGCTCACTTTAGCTGAATCAAGGTCTCTGAAAGATTGAAAACTGAGAACCATGGGTAAAAACTTTTCCACCAGCCAGGGGATAATATCTCCAGTCCTAATGGGAAATTTGGATAACATCAGCAACATCCACAACAAAACAAATATCACTTTCTTCAAAGTTAACCAGATTTAACTCATTAATGACTTCCTGGTAGAAATTTGCACTTTCAATTTTGTACATGTTTCAATAGCAACCTACACTTATTTAGGTCCTTTCTACGATTTTCCAATTCCCTTCTTGCTCAATGAATTCATCTTCCAATACCCAATATTTTTATCCAATGCTATCTTGTGTGTCAACTATTAGAATAAACAATTCGAAACTATAAAGGAAGATGAAAATTGTGTATTCTTATTTTTAAAGGGGAAATTTTGTCTAGTACATGTTTTCTATATCTATGATTTCTAACACTTTAAGTATTACCACAGACAGACATCATTATATTCTTTGTTTTTATTTCTTAACTGCAATTCTTATTTTCATGCACAAATGCATGCCATAATTCTGCCATAATATATGAGTTGAATTGGAAGTATTGAAGTAGTGAGTTTTTATGCAGAACTAGGAGAGCTTGCTTCATTATGCTTAGAAATTCATTCTGTCTACTCATTAGCCAGAAGTGAACAGTACAGCTGAGTTTTTCTTTCCACAAACTCATGTCTCAAATTGTCTGAGAAAACACAATAACCAGAAAGAAACAGAAAAGCTATTTGCTCTCAGTATGATATATTCACTAACACCCTAAAAAAATAGTTTTACAATGAGAAGTTTTCAGTAAATCTGAAAAATAAAAACATCAATTAAAGTCTCATTTTTGTATTGTATATGAGGGTGTTAAGAGACGTCTGAGTAATTAAATAGATGAGTCAATTCTGTTTTTCACAGACATCTTGGTTGATTGTGACTAATGCTAGTAAAGTTATTAAAACTAAATAATGTATTTTAAAGTTCACTACATGAAGATGTACTTTGCCTTGGTAGAACACTGATTCTGACAAGTTTTTGATGCATAGTCCCAAAACATTCTTCTTTACCTTCCCCTGACAGGAACATCTTTATCAGAATAACTAATTCTTACTATTCATGGTTCAGTCTTCCATGAATTCACCAGTTCCAATTCTAAACTGTCATACTTCCACAGGATAAATTCATAAATATTAATTGACTCTTTAATGGCTGCCTTATCAAAGCGATATTAATAGAAAGTCTGAAAATAAGATGTAACTCTAGTCATTATTCCACAGGAGATAGATAATAATATTTATATAAGGTCAATCCATTTTCTAATAAAATATATTTCATCTATCCATGCCTTCATTTAACAACTATGCATTTGATACTTAATATTTGCTAGGCCATAAGTATACAGTGGTGACCCTCTTATGACTTTCAAGGATATTACTTCCCAGGAGGAAAGTCAACATTAATTGAGCATTTTCATAAGTTATCTATAGCCACGGAATTATAAGTACAATTCAAACATACCAAGAAAAAATATAAATAACTGTGAGAAAGTATAAACAGCATTTAATATGACCAAGGGGACTCAAAAAAGTATTTTGAGTTGAACTCTGAGCTCTGGAAGTGAGTCAACATGATGTTAGTGAGAATACTCCTATGCAGAAAATCCTACAAAGGTCTCAGGCCAAGCATCAGTGTTACTACCTGGTACTGATGGAGCAGGTTGAAAGGTGTTTATGCAAAGTCACCCATTCCCTCTGAAACTTGTGGAATGGCAGGACGGTATGTAGAGTGACACAGGGTTAGATTTTATCAGAGGGACTTTGCTACTCTACTGTGCTTCCAGGATATGGTGTTAATATGACAGTAATGTATGACTAAAGAAGGACAAAATACTGCTCAGACCAAGCAGTTTGAGCTTAGGTACAGCAGTCCAGTGGAGTGCTGGGAAATGTTATCTGCCCAGCACCTTGGGGTCCTAGCCTTGTGGGAAACAATTTAATTTCAAGTCACTCCATAGTGAGAGAGCCTTCTTTTAAAGTTAGCTTCTTCCCTGGAAAACCAGAAAGTCTCTAGTGTCCAACATTAAACAATCCTGCCTTTTTCCAGTAGAGTAAAAAACGACATGGTAGGAAAAAGAAGAGGACATCTAACAACATGAACAAAGTCTAGTGCAGCTAGACAGAGGTCCTATGAGAGTTCTAAAAGTTATATTTTATGCTTAGGACCAAGTTCAGTTTTATTCATAGTCCATTCATATATTAGCAATTTTATTATAAAGATTCCCTTGCACTTCAAGATTTTGTTGGGCATGAAGTGGACATTTGAAACAAGATAACTTTTTTTGTCTAAACACTTTTCCATAATAAGTACATCATAATAAGAGAATTTTATGAATGTTCAATATTTGATGCAGTTCATTTTTCTTAGGAAACCAAAACAAAACAAAACAAATTATTTATACAGAAACAGTAATAGGGTCTGGCACAGCTCATTATCACTGTCTTCTCTACCTTGTTGGGTCTACTTTTTTTTTTTTTCCTGTGGAACAGTCAAAACATTCTTAGATTTAGATTTCAAAATAGACTAATATAGTATAAGTCTTCTTTTAAAAAAGTTCAAATGATTAAAAACAAAACAATAAATTCTTATATAAGGCACAGATGACAGTAACAGGTGTGACATATTTCCTAGAGGCAGTGATCGTGAAACATGCAAACCCACTTCAATGCTCACGATCATTAATGGTGGACTCATGGCTTTTTCAAAAAAATGTTTTTTAGTTATACATATACACAATATCTTTATCTTGTTTGTTTATTTTTATGTGGTGCTGAGGATCGAACCCAGTGCCTCACATGTGCAAGGCAAGCACTCTCCCACTGAGCCATGACTGAAGCCCAGGTAAATGGCTTTTAATACACAATGGCATGCTTAAAGAGCTCATCTGTCAGAATTAAAGTAAGCATTGCATGTCTGAACTTCCAAAGTAAGCCAGGACTTACCACTTACATTTGGGAGCACTTTTGCTTAAATCTGTGTTATTTTCTTAATTTCATTATTGATGAAAGGATGATGTGGTTTATTAAAAATAACCACCACCACATAAAGACAAATAGCTCCTGGACATTCAAAACTATAGTGTTTCTATTGCTTTTGACTGGAGTTTAAATTTCTCTGTGATCTTTACAGTGACTCAGCATTTCATCCAATCCTGGACGTTTCCTGAGGGTTTGTTCAGCAGTGTTTTATTTGGATCTCTAATGTTTGGTGTTTCCTGACACGCCACTCCTGATAGACAGCACTGTAGAATTAGTGATGACAAATACTTTTCATTTGGTAGTCAAATGGATTGTTCATTATGATGTTAGCCAGACACATCAGACATGGTAGTTGAGGAACAACAATTCATCTCAGGTAAATCCCATGACATGTTAAGACATACGTGGGCTTTGGCATACATAAGATTCTGCTCTGGGAGGATGGTGGGTGGAAAACAAACCACTAGATTATGCAAAAAAGTAAATATTCCTAAAAGTATCATGTAGCTAACAAGATAGTGGAAGGATCTTTGGGAAGAAGAAAATCCAGATATGTGAATAAATAAAGTATTTTGCATCACTTTTGTACATTGGGAACCAGCTGACCATTGTGAGGCTTGACATCATTCAACCGTGAGCACAAAATTGCCAAACCAGACAAATATAAGCCAGATTTTTTATACACTATCATGTTATACTAATAATTTGTGAATTGAGGAAGTCATAGGCTTTAGAAAGTGTGGTGAACTTGAGATGCCCCACAGTGCTCCAGGTCGTTTTCTGTCAGAGCAATATTTTTAAAAATATTTTTGTTTATTGATTTATTTTAATGTGGTGCTGAGGGTTAAACCTAGTGCCTGACATGTGCGAGGCAAACACTCTACCACTGAGCCACAACCCCATCCCAGAGCAGTATTTTTTCAGGGTCAGATTAATTCATATCTGAGGCCTTCACCTATGCATGTGATCACATCATTCACATAGAAGAAATCTAATGTAGTCCAGGCATATCTCTTTGGTACTCTGAGAGTAAAAATTATTTCACGTTTTTCATGAACTGCAAATATATGATTCCAGATTTGTTTGCCATAAATATTCTAGACAGACCTATTACACACTGTTAAAAGCATACCATAGATAAGAACTGTATCATAAAAATGCAATTAGTGTTTTGCCAGTAAGTCTGCCATTAGCATATTTTCAAGATTTATCTGGGTCATTTTCCTCCTTTAGCTCTTGGGACAAATTCCTGATAAAGAGACTGGATTCTGAGCCATTTGCAAATCACTTTCTTTCCATAGTCGTACATTTCTTGTGGATTAGATGACAAAATTAGGAAGAATTTATCTACTCCAACATAGTAAAATAAATTGTATCATGACTTGTATTTAAATATTTATGCTTCCGGATATTGTTTTTGTTATTTGCTTATTTAAAATATTTTTTCATCTTTAATTGACACATAGTAATTGTTCATATTTATGACATACAATACAACACTTCAATACATGCATACAACCTATAATGATCAGACTAAGATAATTGACATATCTATTACTTCAGTCATTTATCATAACTTTGTGTTAGCAATATTCAAAATCCTTTCTCATACCTATTTTGGAATATTCAATTAGTTGTGGTCAACCATAGTTGTTCTACTATGCCATAGAATATTAAAAGTTATTCCTTTCAGCCAACTTCACCAAGGTAATCCATTAACCATCTTTTCTTCACCCTTCTTCCCCATATCCTTCCCGGCTCTGGTAAATATTCTATATTCTACTCCAAGATCAAATTTTTAACTTATACATGTGATATTTGTCTTTCTGTTCCTGACTTCATTCACTTAATGTCCTCCAGCTCACTAATGTTTTTGTGAATGGCAGAATTTCATATTTTATGGCTTTATAGTATTACATTGTATATGTGTACCACGTTTCCTCTATCCATTCATCTTTGATGGACACCAAGGTTGATTCCATATCTTGGCTATTGTGAACAATAGTGTAATAAACATGGGATTGTAGATGTCTCTTTGACAAACTGATTTTGGTTCATTACCGTATATACTCAGCAATGGGATTGCTGGATCATATAGTAATTCTATATCTCTTCTTTTGACAAAGCCCTATACTGGTTTCCATAATGACTATGCAATTTACATTCTACTAACAAATGAGAATTCCACTTTTTCTGCATACTTGACAAGATTCATTTTATTATGTCTTTTTGATAATAACCTTGTGGTTCTGATTTGCATTTCCCTGATGATCAGTAATGTTGAGCACTTTTTCATATTTGTATATCCTCTTTTGAAAAATGACTATTCATGTCATTTGCCCATTTTTTAATTGGATGACATGCTTTGGTGCTGTCTACCTGTTTACGTTCCTTTTATATTCTGGGTATTAATCCCTAGTTAGATGAACTGTTGGCAAATATTTTTTTTTCCCATTCTGTAGGTTATCTCCTCATTCTGTTGTTTGTTTCCTTTGATGTACAGAAGCTTTTAAGTTTGACATAATCCCTTTGCCAGTTTTTGCTTTTTTTTAACCTATGCTTTTGTAATCACAGATACAATATTTTATATAAACGGTACAGATCCGAATATCTGCATGTTAGCTAATTAACCTGATGTTATTAATTTTGTGCTGATTTAATGTTAGAGTCTGTAAACAAGTCAAAATAACACCTGGCATTTTGCCAGGGGAATGTTAGAGTTCGTAAACAAGTCTGGATGGTGCCTGGCAAAATGCCAGAGGGAGTGGTTTGAGAAGTAACAAAAGCGAGCCATTAAGTGTGGAGATTCCTTATTGGTTGACTGATGTATCTAGTTTATGTTAATTAGATAAGCTGTGTGGAATGTATAAATACCGCTCCTGTCCTGCAATAAACGGCTCCCTCTCCTGCTGTATCAACGTACACAAGTTGTTCGTCACCCCCCGGTTATTTTGCTGCAGCTGGACTGCAGCAAATACCACTTTCACATTATGAAAACACAACATTTAGTACATAAACAGAATTCATATAGTTCTATAAATACTTGCATTTCTGAATTTATTAAATTCTTAATTTCCTTTAGTGAATAATAAAATTTCTTTTTATTTTGATGATATATTGTGGATTTTCAAAATAATATTATATGTTTTCCTTGTATTTATTCTTAAAGAATAAGTTCCAACATTGCTGCTAAGTTTTAAATTTTTTTCTCCTGACAACATTCCTTCTACTGAAAGATAAAATGGAAAAAATTATCAACCATTACCTCCTCTTTTTTGAGTTTCTTATATTATTTTATTTTATAATTTAACTTTTGTAGCCATTCTTAATGCAATTCACATTTTATTTAGCTTTAGGTCACAATTTTATTTTTTCTTCCTTCACAGAGTTGATTTTCTCCTACAGCTCTGACCCTGCCTCAATTATCTGTTTCATCTATTGTGTAAAATATTAAACCTTAAGAAATTAAGTAGCTGAAGATGGGGTGGCAGTCTGAGAATTTTATCCCCTCATATGAATTCCAAACTCATCTCCTGAGTTTGGCTCTTTTGTTTACATCATAGGAGTGAATTAGATGACACCTCAAGGTGAATTTGAATTCGCTTTTTATGTTAGATTTAATCTAATACTATGGAAAGGAACATATCTATAAGCATTTCAATGTAGTTTTTAAAATTATTTTTTTGTAGTTATAAATGGACAGAATGCCTTTAGTTGTTTTTTTCTATGTGGTGCTGAAGATTGAACCCAGTGCCTCCCACATGCTAGATAAGCCCTCTGTCACTAAGCTACAGCCCCAACCTTCAGTGTAGTTATTTTTAATGATCAAGTCAAATTAATGATACTGGATTCAGATTACTTGTGTTGATACTTTCAAATTTTTCTCTATCCTTTATAGATTAAGGAAAATACAAGGGTGAAAGAGAAAGGGGTAAAGGCATAGAAATACATGGAGGTAAATATTTGCTGGGAAAATTATAGTATTGTCAAATAAATGTGAGGAGAATCTGGAAAACAATTTGGATATATTTAAGAAAAATGTACTGAGTGTGGGAGGCTGAGCTAGGAGGACTGCAAGTTCAAAATTAGCCTCAGTAACTTGGTGAGATCCTATTTCAAAATAAAAAATAAAAAGGCTGCCCTGTGACTGTGACAACCTCTGTGACTTCATGGTTAGGTGCCCATGGGTTCAATCTCTACTACCAAAAAGAAAAGCAGAAAAGAAAAAAATATTGTACAGATACTGTTAACTTAAAATGATAAGAAGAATAGTTTTGCAGATTTCATGAAAATGAAAAATTATAATCATTCTCAGTTATTCACATTTCAAACTATCTTCCAATCCTCAATTATTCCTTAAAAATTAAAAAAAAAATTTAAATAGCATGGTATTTTATAAGATGTAGTTTTATTTCAAAACATATGTCCTTGTCTTTAAATAACTGTAAATTCCAGTTAAAATTTGAGCTCTTATGAAATAAATAATAAAAGTGCTTCTAATTATTTTAAAAACAATCCCCTGAATTTCTGATTTCTAATAATTGCCTCATGAAAGGAATTCAGATTCTGTCCTTCCAGAGTTTATATGGAAGGAAAAGGAAAGTGCAAGGAGTAATTCCAATCATCCTTAAATCAGTTTTTTCTTTTCCTTTTAACTATAAAATTTTTAAAAACAAACATAATAAAATTTTCATTTTAGGATAAAAGAGGAGATGAATAAAATGAAAAGTTATATGTAAATTGCCTTTATTTGAGAAACATTAACAATTTGCTTCAGCTATTCTTTTTTAAAAAGTAATTTAAAATAAATGACAGGCATCATTACATCTTAGCCATGATAACTAGAGTATAAACCTCTAAAGAATACAAACTCTTTTCATAAAGATAATACGATTATCACACCTCACAAAAGAAGCAATAATCCCCTGATTCTAATACCCAACCCATATTTATATTTTCTCAATTTCTCCAGTATCATTTACAGCCAACTGAATTGATAATTATCTATTTAAATGCATACACATCTTATTCTTTGTTCTCATGGCTCTTGAGTCTCTATTAATCTGTCTCTCCTTTGATGTGGCAATGACTTGCTGAAGAGGGATGCATTTTGTTCTGTACATTTTTTTCTACTTTTGGCACTGATCTGTTTTCCCTTAGTGGCATTTGACTTTTCAATCACCTGCACAAATGGATATTACATTTGAAGAATCAATTACATTTAAGCTGAAATAATTTTGTCAAGATTACATAAGATAAGATGCTGTATACCTTAAATTGCATCACTTCAGGAAGTCTCCAAGTGATGCTGCGATTCATCTGTGACCTAAAGCAGTGATAGTCATAATTTTATATGCAAACTCCTGTTTTCCCTTTAAATAGAATGCAATTTGAGAATGATATTAGTCACCAAAATTTTGACATTATCTTGTGGATTTAGCATGCATTCAGAATCATTCCCAAATCAATATTTTAGTGGGAGAAAAAAAAAGGAAAATTATGAGAAAAAGGATTTCACTCTTTATTATCAACTTCATGTTTTGCAACACTAAAAATATTTCACACAGGAAGATACAATTCATAATTGTATTCTTTTAATTAATTTTCAGAGAGTAAAGAACATTTCTAATAGTGGTAAATTAGAATTAATAGGCTAATTTGTTGTCATTGTTTTTAATCTTTTCTTTTTTAAAATTAGTATAAGCTCATGGAATTTCATATACTTATTGGGCAACAGCACTACTTCTTTATTTGATGCTATAGTAGTACTGGCCATAATGAAAGGTTCAAAGTGCTTTTATGTCTTTCAACACTCCCACAATGTCTGCTTGCCTTTTCTTTGCTCATAGCAAGATTTTCCCACACCATTCCCATTTATTACCCATCCAGAATGGGAGTCTGCTAATTCTCCAAGAAGCCTTGGTTCTTCTTAATAAACATTGATATTTTACGTAACAGATACCAAAGAGCTTACTGTCTATTGGTATTCTTGCTTCTAAGCTCTTTGTAGACAGACTGGGAAACATAAATTACTTCCAGTTGAAGCTTAACATCACAGTTTTAATTATTATTCTTACTGTATCTGTATATAAATTTTATGTCACATAAAAGCATGTTACTAAAACTGTCCATATAAATATTTGCTTTTCATACAGTATACATAAAATAATGTCAAGATGACCATAACATATTATCATTAACAAAAGAATCATTAAAAGAAGTATAGGTATTTTAGTATTTCCTTTTGTCTTTCAGCATCATTTTTATTTATATCAATTTTTTCGAAGAAATGTTTAGAAGTAAACATATATTTAAATCACATGTTATTCACAAGTATGTTTCTTATAAATTAAATATAGTTAAGCTGTTTATAACTTTTTTTTCATTTTAATAGTCCTGTACTAAATCATTTCTAAACTCAGAGTCAATGAACTTAGAACTGTTGGTGCTCTATCCTGTGGCTGAACACAGTAGACTGTGTTGTTCTATTGTATGTTATAAAATTGTTAGTAAAACAGCATTTCTTTTTTCGTTGTTCATGTTCTTTTATTCTTTCTTTCTTTCTTTTCTTTTTAATCCAGGGATTGAACGCAGGAACACTTAACCACTGATCCCCATCTCAAGCCCCTTTTTTAGGCTTTTTTTAAAAAAAAATTGAGTTAATTAGAGTCTCACCAAGTTGCTGAAGCTGGCTTTGAATTTGCAATCCTCCTGCCTCAGCCTCCCCAGCCCCCAGGATTACACCACTCTCAGCCAAAAGCAGTATTTCTTTAAATGGGATGGTTATCACTTTGTTTCAATAAACTGTTTCTGTGACCAAAATATCTGACCAGAACAACTTAAAAGAAGACATGTTTATTGGACTCACAGTTCTAGACATTCAGTCAATGGTCAGCCAACTCCATTACTCTGGGCCTGTGTTGTTCTATTCTATATTCTGGGGGAGAATATCAGGGTAGAAAGTCCCTGGCAAAGGAAAGCTGCTCACCTTATCACAGACAGGAAGGAGTTGGGGGGTGGGGTGGGAGGGAGAGAGAGAGAGAGAGAGAGAGAGAGAGAGAGAGAGAGATCTGCTTGTCAAGAATAAAATATCTTTATACATGGACTGGGGATGTGGCTCAAGCGGTAGTGCGCTCACCTGGCATGCGAGCAGCCCGGGTTGGATCCTCAGCACCACATACAAACAAAGATGTTGTCCGCCAAAAACTAAAAAAATAAATAAATATTAAAATTTCTCTCTCTCTCACTCTCTTTAAAAAATATCTTTATACATGTACTTTGTTTTTTCTTTGCATTACAATTCTTAATGCACATATATAGCACAATTTTTCATATCTCTGTATACAAAGTATGTTGACACCCACAAAGATACAAAACATTGTGCTCTATATGAGTAATAAAAATTGTAATGCATTCCACTGTTGTTGTGCATTTAAAGTGATAATAATAAAATCAAATTTTAAAAATGTCCTATTGTTGGGGGTAAATAGATGACCCTTTAGCTTTGCGCCTGGCACAATAAATGCTGGCTTACTATTATTTCCCCCCCGAAAGAAACAAAACAACAACAAATATCAACTACAAGGTCATGCCCCCAGTGACCTACTTCCTCCAGCCACATCATATCTGCCTTCAGTTACTATAGAACTCAGAAATTCTTTTAAATTATTATATCCATTGAGTGGATTAATACACTGATTAGGTCTATTGTCTCATAATCTAATTGTTTTACCTCTGAACATTCCTGAATTTTTTTCACACATGAGCCTTTTTGTAATACCTCATCTTCCAATCATAACACTTTGGATTTTTCTTCCAAAGTGCTGGCACATATCCAAGCACATTATTGGTTAACTAAACTTTAAAATTTCTACACCACGAAGTTTTTGACAAATTGCTAATTTGTCAAAAATCACAATTACAGTAACATCACATCACAGACTTAAGGATGATTCTGATTAACGTACAAATCAGTCACAGCAGTCTATTATTATTTTAAAAGCCTTCAGCTATACTGACAAGTTTGGCAATCCACTTTTCCTTCAATCACACTGCTTGAGCAACACCAATGAGTGCATTTCCAAAGATACTTGTACTTTCACAAAGAAGATAAAAACAAACAAACACACACACACACACACACACACACACAAAGATTTTTAACAGGTTGATATGAATAGGCAACAATAATTAGAATATAACCAACCCCTTACCCAGAAGAAAGATGTCACCATGCACAAAATACAATCTCATTTTATTGTGAAAAAAAACTACTTGCTTTGATATGCTAAAATAATATTTTGTCAAATATCTTTTTCATACAGAAATGAATAAAAGGATGTCTTTCCTCATCAGTTGGTTGTCAAACTCTGATTTCAACTTGAGAAGTGAGTAAATATACTTACTGTTGTTTTAATTTAATGTTCTATTATCAAGTGTAAATCTGAGTATTGTTTTCACATGTGTAAAGGCTATTGACAGTTATTGACCTGTGGCCTTTTTCATTCATTTAGAATTTTCATGTAATTAGCTTTGGGTTTAATTTCAAGAAGTTTTCCTGAGTTTGTGATATTAATCTTCTATCTGTGATTATAAATAGCAATTATTGTCCAGGTTTGGCTTTTGCATTTATTTTTCTATTAATTTTATAATCAAAATTATTACCTGCATTGATTTTTGAATATGAATCATAATTTAAAATGTTTTTCCCTACTACAAGGTTATAAAATAATTATAACAACTTCTTCCTAATATTTATATGGTTCAAATTTCTGTATTTAAATCTATGACCCATACGGAAATGATCCTAAGGTACAACATGAGGTAATATTTTACAAATTACTAAACATTCAGGTAACCCAACATCATTTATTAAAAGGTTCATTTTGTTCTCATTGATTTGAAATGTCACCTCTATTGCATTTTAAGTTTCCGTATGTCCTGAGCCCTGTATCTGAACTTTATATTCTGTTCTACTGATTGTGCATATAGATGTGCCACATACAGTAGTTTTCTTATTGAAGTTTATCTGGAATTTTAATATCTGGAAGAATTTTCATCAGGTGTTACCCAGCAAATCTATCATTCCTCAGGCTTATTTTTTTTCTCAGAACCTATTATTTTCTTCATATAAGATTAGTGTACTTATTATTGTATTTAATAAATTTTTACTGAAAATGAGTTATCTCCATTATGTCTTTTAATTGATAGCATTTATAAAAATGAAGATAAATGATAGATAATGGATAACAAGTTGATAGATTTGAAATTAATTTTATATCCCTCTCCCTTACTGAACGTTCTCATGATAATAGTAGCCCTTTCATTGATATTTTTAAAGTATTTCAGCTATATATTTTTAGCTCATTCTAATGCTCATTAATTCACATTAAACAAGCATACAGATCAATCAATTATCATAAAGTGCTCAGTTTTGTGGCCGCCACCCAAGTCAGAAGAATGTTGAGTCTTGTCACTTTATACATCCTTCACATTATTGTTCCCCTAAAAAATTACTCTAACAGTTGTCATTATTTTTTATTTTATGTTAATCACTTCTTTACTTTTTTATAGTTTCATATCCTAAGGTGTATCATTATAATGTAAAATTTAATTTTCCTTGTTAATAAATTTCTTGCCATTAGTTTTTCCCTTCTATTTTTCTCTCTCTCTCTCCTTCTATCTCTCTCTCTTTCTCTCTCTCTCTTTCTAATTATTTATTTTCCAAGAACCCTGGATTTTGCTGATTATACTTCTGTATTCAGCACATGTCTTTTTCTTCAAAATGTCCTATATAAATTGATAGTAAAGGCTTAATTGGATTCAGTTTGATTTTTAAAAGATATAATAGTTCCCCAAGGCTGTGATAACAAATTACAGCAAACAGTACCTCAAAATTTCATGAATTTGTTTTTTCACACTTTAGAAAGCCAGAAGTTCAAAATGTGTTGTCAGGGCTGGTTCCTTCTGGAAATTATAGGGATGAAGCTTTTTTTTTGCTCTTTCAAGATTCTGACAGATGGTAACAAGCCTTGGTTTATGGCTTTTTATCCCAAACTCTGTCTCTGTGGTAGCATGTCCTTCTCTCTTGAGGGTTTTCTCTTTGTTTCTGTGTGTGTCCTCTTCTACAAGAACAAGGCAGATTAAACTGTGGTTCACCCTGGTCCAATATGATTTCCTGTGAGTTCATATCTCAATCACATCTACAGAGACTCTATTTTTAAATAAGGTCACATTTTCAGATAGGAATGGTGGGATCTGAAAACATCTTTTTTTGAGGGGACATAGTTCAACTCATTATAAAAGACAACTTTATAGACAGCCTTTTTTCCACCACTTACATAATATCTATCTGGTTATCTGTCTTTGTAATATTACCAGTCATTAATTTTTAATACATGATTTTTTAAAAAAAATATGAGATGCAAAATTGTGATGTTATAATTCTATCATATATAATATTACAACAAATACCACTTCATACTACTCTATGTCCAATGGTAGAGATCGTGCAGTGAAGTAATTAAGTGGTAAATACCCAAGTCTATATAACTCCAAGTCTAATGCTCTTAACTTCTACGTTTGACACTAGGCAGACATAACTACTTTGTTTAAGGATAGTCCCTGATTTAAGATTATTAAATTTATTCTGATTGCATTTTATAATAGTGTGGAAGCAGTAAGCATTCAGAAGAAACATCACTTATAATTTTGAATTTTTCCTTGGTCAGCTGTGGGTGGTGCTATACTTTTGTGCTGCAGGTCAGTGGCAGTGAGTGACTATTCCCAGTCAGTCTCATAATCATAAGATTAAACAACCCATACCATACAGTCTACTATTACTGATCTATGGTGTGTTATTGGCTAGGTGTATTAAAGGCATTTTTCTATTTCAGATATTTTTAGTTTATAATGGATTTCTTAGGCCATAATTGTATTTTAAGTCAAGGAAGATCTGCAGTTCTAAGAAGGCAGTAATGAAGAATTACCAGGGTAAAGATACCTTCTCTAACTGAGGCCAACATCTTCCTTTTAAAGCAGTTTTTCCTTAAACAGCTATAAACCACCTGTAAACCATGATAACAATATTGCACATCAGCTGCTCCAGTATAGAAGTAATCTGGATTAGCAAATGTCTAAAGGAAAATATGCTTACCCAAGGAAAGAGAGACTGAGAAGGATACAGAGAATCAATAAAATGCAAATCTAAATTGGATAGCTGATCTGAAAGTGTGTCCTTCCTTTAAAATGGAAATAAATGCAAGGGCAATGTATCCCAATATGGTATATCAATGTGTTCTTATGATTTTCAGTTTTGTAACCAAACAAAATATATGTCAATATACTAAAGAATTCACCAAATCCTTTCTGTTTCTGATCATTTTTGGAGCTTGAATTCTGGTATCATGTTGCTTCATAGATAATAGTCTCATTGCAATGTATATGACTATGTGTCTGTTTCTCATTACTCTAATGAAATACAGAAGTCAGATTAATATTCATAAGAAAAGAGGTTTATTGAGTACATAGTTTTGGGTATTCAAGAGCAAGGGACCAGCATTGTCTCTGGCAATGACCTCATAGCAGATGGCAGATGGTGAATGGTGTCAAAATGACAGAAGTGTATATGGGAGAATGAGATCATAACTCAAAACAGAAAGCCTGAGGGAGACTGGGTTCTTACAAACTCTTTTGTGGGAATACCTTCAAGTGATATAAGAAACTCCTACTAGGACCCATTTTTTAAAGGTCTCACATCCCAAATTGCCACACCAAGGACCAAAGTTCCAATACATAAAGCCTGGGAACATACACCTAAGCCACATTCAAACCACAGCAACAATGTTTACCTAAGGTACTGTTTTGTGATAATACAGATTAAATGATATTATTTTCTTTGGAAGATAGGTATTGGTAACTGATTACAAATCTTTAAAAATTTCCACATCTTGCACTCATTTCTAGTTCAACCAATCTAAAGGAAGTTGGAGCGGTTATCACACTTAATTTAAGCACAAAACAAATGCAGAAATTGTAGATGTCACTGAATGTATTCTGTCAAATAAAAAGCTACTAAGTTTCAATATTTACATCTAACATTTCTTTATAGTAACTATACTTAGTATTCCACAACAAAATTGATTATGACTGGTGACCAATATGCTCTATAAAAATTAAGGAAACACTGCTATGGTAAATATAACAAAATGCAAATATATGTAAATAAAGCAATTTTATATTTTAGAACTGATAATCTTAAACATCTATTTTGTGACATAATAAGGTCCTTTAGTTAATAGGAGTATAATGCAAGTTTAATGGATGTCATTTTTCAGACATTTGAATTTTTAATTGCTTTCTTTTCAGCTTCATTAGCACAATGGCAACTCTTCAGTCATTTCAATTTTAAGCAAAAAACACACTTATAACATTTTGTTATTTTAAAATGTGCTATTAAATGAAGATGTTGCACAAATGCAGGCATTTATACATAGTACCACATTTGAGTAGCTAAAATAGACATCTATGTGCTGGCTTTTCTATTGATTCTTTACTTGTAATACAACGCAAATTGACATTTTTTTTACCTTGGAAGTTCTTTATAGCTCTAACTCTTTTATATAACGTGTTTCTTATATACCTTGCTTTGTTGAGAAGGGTTATGATACCCAGAAAAAAAAATTGAAGAAGTCAATTTTTTATCCTCTTCACCCATAAGCTATAAGATATACTTAAATTGGTTAATATCCATTTTAAAACTATATGTAAAAAGCTATCTCTAAGTAGAAGAAAGCAGAGTTGAGAGGGATATTTAGGAACAGGGTTAATACTAAATTATTTGCTTACTTAATTCTGTCACACATTAAGCTAGGTTTACCTCTGTACATCCCAGTTATGTAATCATTATATTGCTGTTTTGGCTTAAAATAGCTTGTCTTAGTTCATTTTTTTGTTGCTATAGCTGAATGCCACAGACTGGGCAATTTTTTAAGAAAGCAGTTTATTCTACTGATGGTTCTAGAAACTGAAAGTCTAAGACATGGCACCAACATCTGCTCAGCATCTGATGGGGGCCTTCCTGCTGGGTCATGACATGGTAAAGGATATCACAGGGCAACACAGAGCAAGTTTCCCTTCTCTTCCTTATTTTTTTTTCCCCACAGATTGAACCTAAGGGTGGTTAACCACTAAGCAACATACCCAGCCCTTTTTGTTTTTTTATTTGGAGACAGGGTCCCCCTAAGTTGCTTAATTGCTGGCTTTAAACTTGGGATCCTCTTGCGTCAGCCTCCTGAGATGCTGGGATTATGAGCTTGTGGTACTGCATCCAGTTTCTCTTCCTCTTCTTATACAACTAATAATGAATCATGAGGGTCCCACCCTCAAGAACTCATGTAATCCTAATTACCTCCCCCAGACTCACCTCCTAATATTGATAACATATGATAGTAAAAATTAAGATTAAGTTTGGGACATACACCAAACATAACATAGCTCAAGTTAGTTTTCAGACACAGGAATCCAAAAGTAACCTCACCAATCCAAACATTTCAGTGAAGTATCTCAGCTCACGAAGTCATAGTGAACCTCAATATCACTGGCTAATAGCCTGAAAAGGCTGAGTTTGGGTGGAAAGACTCCTGCAGCTGAATAAAATACCACAAATTACTCAGGAAATGACAAAACAATGGAAAATTTTGAGCTATGTGTTTTAATTTCTCTGTAATTCTGTGATAAAAAGAATCTTTAGATTTATCCTACTAAATCAAATTCACTAATTAGCAAATTAATTCATACCAAAGATTATAAGCAGCAGAAAGATAATCTGGTTATTTTTTGTTTATTTTCTGGCTCTTGAATCCCCTATTCACATTCATATCCTGACTTAATTTGATTTTATAGTTATTCAAGGAAGTGTCAGATAAATTGTTTTCTTCTAGAGTGAATGATTTATTTTTTATACATACACATAAGTATTATAAAGACAAATATTAAAACTGAAGGTCTAATTCTCCCAGTTAAAAACAAGGAGACAGACCTCTTCCTTTTTCCTTTACTTAGAACACTTACTTTAGAAAACTTTTATACTTCTCTTTTTAAAATGTATACATGTACCCTTGAAAACTAGATAGACCTTTTGTCAACTTTATAATCCAGTAATGTCTTAATCAGGAGCCTGAGAACCATCTCCTTGAAGGGTAAAACAGCACCTGGATCATCCAGTTTCTATGGGTAAGTAGGGGCCTAACTTTAGTGGGTACCTTTTTCTAAGATCAAAAACTACCTTCTGTCATACACATGTAACAAGCATGTTTCTCTAGTTGATAAAGCCAAAAAGCTAATATGGATGATCACTCATTTCCCAGGTAAAGTGATAAAAATCTATGTGGGACAGATTTTAAGTCTTGAGTCCTTTTACTTAGTACTAGTAATTGTTTTTCATGAAACCAGCTATATAATCAATTATTCCTTCTTAGCCTTTCAATCAATTTGGTAGGTGGTCTATAATGCACATCCTGTTCTGATTTAATGCTTTTACAATGCAACTGTTTTCTTTTCCTATTACCTTTGTGCAGAGATTTTTTGAGTTAAAGAAAGATTTTTTTTGTTATACTCCCTTAATGCACACACATTTTTCATCTGTTTTCAAATTTTCTTTGCATTTCTTGATACACAAGAGTAATGGGAATATGAAGGGGTAATTCTGTAGACTGGACTCACTTTGCTGACTCCCAACATGCTTTCTTTTGAAAGCCATTTACCTTAGACCACTCTCATCCTGCCCTAGCTTAAGTCAATAGAATATGCTACATTACTCAGCAAGCAACCTGTTGCCTACAGAAGAAATGCTGTTCTAAAGGATCCTCCCTGCAAAAAAGAACACAAACTACCCTGTTGGGAGGACTTTTGTCACCTTTGTACACACAGAATCACAGGACTCAGGGAGACGGGATAACTAGAAGCAAAGTTAAACAAACATCAAAATCTGTAAGAACAATTTCCAATTAGAATCAGAGTTGCCTTTGGATTTTTAGCATGTCATTATAGTAGTAAAATTTCCCCTCCATGGGGTGCGACCATATGCAATAGGAGATGGAAAATCTGATGCTATCCTACTCTCAGTCAAAAGTGTCAATCCTGATGCAATCCTACTGTCAGTCAAAAGGTGGACTCTGGAAACTTCACTAGGAACCCCCAGTAATGGGGAGGTGTCATTCCTATCATCTCTGAAAGGACCCACACTCTCCTTTTCTCCCTTGAGTGTGTCCTTTCCCCCCCTTTTCTTTTCTCTCCAATAAATAAGAAAGAAATCACTAAGATATGTGACTTGACTAAAAGCATTTCTGTAGGATCACAGAGAACCTGCCTTGTGGTTGCCCCAGCTCCATGGTCAGGCCCCCTCTACAACATGCCTCTTTATTATTTACACCCCTAATGTCAGCGAGTCTGTCCAGTTCTTTCATTTGTCTTAATATAGTTTGGGGAAATTTTTCTTGACACCTCCCATTTAAGATTTTCATGTCTTCTCCCTAGAAGCCACGTTTGGTATTACACAGCCTTCCAGAGCATGCTCTTGGGGGTAATCACACAGGTTTGTCTTGTATTGGCTCAGTAGGCACTCAGCTTCTCTGTCAAGTGGAGGGTTAAGCAAGCTTCTCACCCTTTTCTTACTTCATCTCTTTTATTCACCCTTGTATTTCTTTGAAAACACATGACATAATTATTGGTTATCTAAAAAACTCCACTGACATTTACTTTTTAAGGTTGTATACTTTTAAAAAAATACTTTTTTTGTCTTTCTACCAGTGAATTATTTACTACTTTCAGTATTTTTAATCATTTGGTTATGCAATGACAGATTATAGCAATATTACCTCATTCTCCTCATTATTCAGGTGTCACTACATAATTTACTGTTTTCTAAGTCTCTGTGTAATGACTGAGGAGAGACTTTCCTTTCCTTATTGACTCTAACTTCTTTTTTATTTTCACAAATGCCTCCACCCAACCATGACTTGATTGAATCAGTTCAACAGACTACTGTCTCCTGACAGATGTTTTCTTACGCAAACTCCACTTCCCTATATCTGGCCACTATTCTTTTATTTATTTATGTAATTATTTATTTATTTTTTTAGATATACATGACAGTAGAGTGTATTTTGACATATTATACCTACATGGAGTATAACTTCCCATTCTTGTGGTTGTACATGATGTGGAATTTCACTGGTCATGTATTCATGTATGAACATAAAAAAACTTATGTCTGATTCATTCTACTGTCTTTCCTATTCCCATCCCCCTTCCCTTCATTCCCCTTTGTCTAATCCTATGTGGCCAATCTTCTTAAATGAAACAATTATCAAGCAAAGCCCTGTTACACGAACCCTCCTAGTTAACCTAAAAAATATGTAGAATAATAAAATCCTGTTTCTCTGTAGGAGCACTTCTCATAGATGCCAACCTTGCTTATACTAGCATACCTCCAGGCATAGAGACCTTGAGAGAATGTGCATGCTATTGTACATATACATGCCCTGTTCATGACAAAGATGAACCAACTTTATTAAAAAGCAAAAGTATATATATAAAGAAATTCTTCCCTCTCTATGTTTAATGAACTAAACCACAAATAATTGTAATGCTTGACAAGATGTAGTTAACATAGATTATAGCTATACTCAAATAGACAGCAACTGTCATAAAATTTCTATGAATCAAGGAGACAATAACTGGTGTAGATTTTCAGACAGAAGAGACTAATTAAGGCCAACAGAAGAGTCATCTCAAGTTTTCTGAATTTTGCTTTCTTTATTCCAAAGATGTTTGGCATCTTAGTTCTTATGTTGCCCTCTTTTGCATTTTTCATCCAAAGAACAGACTTAAAGGAATTAGACATTTGGAGAAAGTCAAGAGCAAGTCATCTGTAAGGAGATATTTTATTCACACTTGACACAGATGTATATGCTTTGGGCTATTCACAAGGAGACAGAAAACCCATGTATTGGCTCAGTAGTTACATTTGTTTATTTGGGGCCACATACTTTTTTATATTTTTTCACTATATATACTTTTTCACTATTTTGTGTGTGTTTGATAAGCTTCAAGTATCAGTGATTATCTTGAGGATAAATGTAAATGTGGATACTCCATTGCTGTTTTAAGTTAGATTTCATTAGTCAATTTTATAGGGACAGATAGGAGACAAAAATAGCCATCACTTCAACTTGAACACAGGGGTAGAGTGTAAATGTTAGAATTGGGTGTCTCTAATTACTATTAATCAGCAAAACATGGCAAACACAGTTTGTAATTTAATAAGGTAGAGAAGTCTTAAACATAATATTATATATACTGATGTTGGGAAATACCTAGGGCCTCATTCAAGCTAAGCATTTGCTCCACTACTAAGCTAAACCCACAGCCATGAAATATATTTTTAAACTATGAAAATATTTTGAAAGAAAATCAAAAATTACATACAGATAGAAACATGAGGGAAAGAAATTTATATTTTGGATCAGGAGTGGTCTGTTTTTTTTAGAAGACACTGAGACTAAAAGATTGCATAGGAATGACCAAGATAAACAGTAGTAGAGATATTAGTGATAAGAGCATGTATAAAGAAATCAATTATAAGAAGTCTGTAACATCAGAGGAGCAGAACTGAAGCAAAACTGTCTAGAAAAAAAAAAATAAGAAGGGACTAAGAGATTCATTTGCAGAAATAGGCCAGAGTCAGACAGAAGCCTTATATGCCATATATTGATTTAGAATATAATTTGTAGAATAAATTAAATATTTGTAAGTAGACAAATTTATCTGTTCTCCTTCCCCTTTTTATTGCATACTCTGTTCCAATATCATTTGTCTTTGGAAGCTGAAAACTCCAGGGAATCTTTTTTAAAAATCCTGTATTCTCTGATCAGTACTTTGTCAAGTTCCCACTGGTTCTCTCATTCAATTTTTCTCAAATTGAACATGTTCTACTTTTCCCTTGAAATTTTAGGAGAATTAAATTTCATGAAATAAAATATGATGAAATGCCTCCAATTAATGATAATCTAATATATTGTTCCATTCACTGAATATTTCCATTTACTGATTCTTTTCAAAATGCTAACAGTAAAAAAAAAATATATATGAAAAGTGTAAGATTTTCAACAAATAGCCAGGGGAAACAAGGTGATATTGTAGTTGACAAAAGCTGGCTTTATCAAATTACATCTGTGGCCTCCTTTTATCCCTAACATAAGTGTGTGACCAGTGACATTTCCAACAAAGTACATTTTAAGCAAAATATATTGCCTAAATAACCTCTCTTCTCAAAGCAGAAATCAAACAAAAGTTTTAGATCTAGGAATTAAATACAATGCCTTTTAGCTTTAGTTAATGTCCAAGGCAGTTATTTTAAAGGATGTAGAAAGGAAATTATTTTAAACATTTCAAGTTGCTCAGGATCATACTAAGGATTAAAAAAACTAACAGCAAAACAGACAATATCATTCCTCCAAATTTAATGATAAAAAAAAAAATGAGGATCACAGAGGTCAAAGAGTTTACATTAGCTCAAACTTGAGTTCCATACTTATCAGTTCAAATCCCAAGCCCTGGCAGTCTTCCATTTTATAACATGAAAATTATTTTCTTAAAATTGATTGTTTATTATATACATTAAGATGCAAGGTTTGCAGACAGATTGGTGCATTTAAATTTGATTTTCTTTTTAATTCTCCTTTCTTTTCATGGAAGTTCTGCAACACTACTCCTCACTCTGTAGTCCTGTACTGCTTCCCACTGTGAGTGAGGCATCTGATATTGGGTAGGGCCTTGTATCTTGGGTTGGCCAATTCAATATTAGTGGATGTGATATTAGCAGAGCTTTTTAGCCTTTTACACAGTTTGATTTGCTCTCTTTCATTATGGAGATCCACTAGAAAGAGGATGTACAGATAAAGTGCAAGTCAAAGGAAAATGTGAGTTCCAGTAGCACTGGCCTCATGCCAATATGAGGCTTGGCAGCCAGCATAGCCACTTCTAGCTAAACTCAGCTGACTACAGTTGACCCACAGATCTATGAATAAGAAAGTCGGTGTTAGCATGTTAAACCACCGAGACATCAGGTTGTTACGTAGCAATAAATGACAGTAATACAAAATAGCAGTTTTATAGGGAAAATTATCTTTATCTGAAGTCTTAGCATTTAGGATGTCTGCCAAAGAATAATGGTAGAAAATATAAAAAGGTAATTTTAAAAATCACAAATTCTGAAATTCCTTATATAACCACTCTGAAAATATCAGGCAGAATTTTGTAAATATAGAAAATGCATTTTTGTAATCTTACCCTTTTATGATCATAGTTAATATAAATAATTGTATAGCATATACATGAAAATGCTTTTCTATACATACTCAGAAAAAAACTATACCCAAAGATATTTCCATAGTAACATTAATATTAGTAGCTACTTTTATTTGGTGCTACAATTGTGTGCCAGGCATTTTTCTAAGTTTTATTTTTATCTAATCCATACATAAAACCTACCATGTTAGAGTTAAAAATGAGGTTTAGGAAGCCATGTAATTTGCTAGTAAGTAACAAAATTAGAGCTATTTGATTCTAATTTTATGATCTTTCTCAATAATGTGCCTAAGACTTACCTCCTATCTGATTAGTATATGAAAACACTCCTTAATTTTTAACCCTCATAAAATTTACAGAAATTAATATAAATTTTAATGAAATTAATATTTTTAAAGAAAATGAAAACTGAATAATGACTCACTTTATAATTTACTGGCATAATAAAGCTATCAGAAAAAACATTCCTGCTTTATTTCAAAACCAAATATACTTAAATTCATCCATTGGTATCTGTGTCGGATGGGTTAAAGGACCCTCAGGGTAACAAAATCTACAGATTCTCAAGTCCCTTATAAACAATGTTGTACTATTTGCATAAAACCCATTCACATCCTCCTATATATTTCAAATTAAATATAAGAGGCATCTCTAGTAGAGGAAGGGCAGGTTGCTTAGAAAGCCTCACCACTGTAATTCCAGTGACTAAGACTATGCCTGTTTTTCCCATCCTCACCACCCCTTTCTATCAAGCTAGTAAGCACTGAATAGCAAGCAAGACTATTGGAGGAGGGAAGGAATACCAATAGAGACAATCTGATGTGAATGTGAATGGGGAGATCCTGAAGTCAATTTTAGATTAGTAGTCTGCCTTAAAACCTAACCTGTAATAGAAGGAAAAAGTAAACCCAAATCTTCATCATGTTGGATTAGGTCCCAACTTCCTTAACAAGACCCCTAAAGTGCAAGAAAAAAAAAATCAAGAATCAATAATGGGATGGATTCAAACTAAAGAGCTTCTTTTTATCAAAATAAATAATCAATGAGGTGAAGAGAGAGCCTACATTTTGGGGGCAAATTTTTGTCACACGCACATCACATCAGATAGAGCACTAATCTCCAGGATATATAAAGAACTCAAAAAACTTAACACCAAAAAATGAATAACCTAATCAATAAATGGGCTAAGGAGCTGAATAGACACTACTCAGAAGATATACAATTGATTAATTATGAAAAAAAATGTTCAACATCTCTAATAATTAGAGAAATGCAAATCAAAACTACTCTAATATTTCATCTCACTACAGTCAGAAAGGCAGTTATCAAGAATATAAGCAACAATAAGAGTTTGCAAGGATGTGGGGGGAAAGGCACACTATACATTTCTGGTGAGTCTGCATATTGGTTCAAACAATCTGGAAAGCAGTATAGAGATTCCTTAAAAACCTTGGAATGGAAACACCATTTGACCCAGCTATCCCACTCCTTGGTCTATACCCAAAGGACTTGAAAACAGCATACTACAGGGACACAGCCACATCAATGTTTGTAGTAGCACAATTCACAATTGCTAAACTGTGGAACCAACCTAGATGCCCTTCAATGGATGAACAGATAAAGAAACTATGGAATACCACTCAGCATTAAAAGAGAATACAATTATGACATTTGCAGGTAAATTGATGGAGTTGGAAATTATCATGCTAACTGAAATAAACCAATCTCAAAAAAACAAAACAAAACAGGGGCTGAATGTTTTCTCTAAGTGGTTACTAATCCATAATGGGGGGGGGGGGGCATGGGATGAATGGAGTAGCTTTGGATGTGACAAAAGGGAGAAAGAGAAGGGGTAGAAATGATGGTGGGAAAGATAGTGAAATGATATGGACATCATTACCCTAGGTACATTTATGATTGCACAAATGGTGTTACTCTATTTACAACCAGAGAAGTGAAAAATTATACTCCATTTGTATACAATGAATTGAAGAGCTTTTTTACTGTAATATATAACTTATTAGAACTAATAAAAAAAGAGTTGGCTTATAAGATCATTCACTGGATAAGGCAAAGGAACATAAAATTGAGGTCTATTGTTGTTTCTTTTACTTGGTGAATGATTTAACAACAATTATTTGTATTCTTGAACTTTCTTTTGCACTTTGTCAAATACAGGCTCTCATAAAAATAGCATGGTATAATTAAAATTAAAAACCTAACCTCTCTGAAGGGTTCAAGAAAAATCATGACTTTGCAGATTACCTGGCCCATTCTTGCTGTTAGGATGGGAACAATGCTCTATCTTTTCATTTCTGTACTGAAACTAGAATTTTCCTTTATTTTTACTTTTATGTAGAAAAGGTATTATGTTCCATAGAACAATTCTTAGAACCTCTCTGTAAGCAAAAATATCAGACTCCTTCAGAGTTAAGTGGGTCTGATCTGTCTTCCAGTTTGCTGATCATTTTTTCTGCTTGATCAAATCTGCTGTTAAAATGCTTTATTGAATTTTTAAATAGAGTCATTATATTCTCCAGCTCCCAAATTACTGTTTTTTTCTTTATTGTGGTATCTGTTTCTTATTAAACTTATCTTTTTGTTTATGTATTGCTTTCTTGCTTTTGTTTAGTTATCTATCTATATTATCTATATTCAGCTTCTTTAAAATAATTATTTTGAATTCCTGTGAAGCAGTTCATGAATCTTCATTGCAGCGAATTGGGTTACTGACCTTTATTAGCTTTCTTTGTGGATACCATCTTTGTCTAATTCTTTATGATCCTTATAGACATGCATTCATATCTGTGCATTTGAAGGAGCAGTCATCTTTTCCAGTCATTATAGACTCCTGTCTGAAGATAAAGACTTTTTATTTCTGGCAATCTTAGATTAAGTTCCCTTTGAATTGTGTCTGGCTCCTATATTCCTTTAACAATTATCAATTAATCTATCTATCTATCTATCTATCTGTCTATCTGTTAATTCCCTCAATCTGCTATATACCTTCAAAATTATTTTAATCTTTACCGCCCACTTAATTCTTCAATAAATCATCACAGCCACTCTGAATCTTAATGAGATAAAATTAGTGTTAATTATAAGTCATGTGCTTAAAAATATAGAAAAGAAAAAAAAAGAATAAAAAATAGATATCTTAGGAAAAAAAACTAAATTAAAGATGAAAAATAGCATGTTTGGAGAATCATGTTTTTCTTTCACTGTATTGATTATTCTTATGCATGGATTATTTGGTGTTTTTTTTCAGATGAAATGTATAAGCAGGATCTTGGTACATAGAAAACTATATTGTAATGTAATAGTATCACATATAAATATGCTATTATTCTTACCATCATGTAGCTATCACCTTAATGAATTAGTAACAGCCATACCAATTATCAAAAGTCACTTATTGATCAGAGTAGGGACGAAGAGCAGGAGAAGAAGATTAACATTTAACAGGGATGAGAGGTGGGAGGGAAAGGGAGAGAGAAGGGAAATTGCATGGTAATGGAAGGAGACCCTCAGGGTTATACAGTGGAGGGGGTAGAGAGAGAGGAGGGGAGGGGAGGGGAGAGGTGGGGAGGGGGGATGGTGGAGGATGGGAAAGGCAGCGGAGCACAACAGACACTAGTATGGCAATATGTAAATCAATGGATGTGTAACTGATGTGATTCTGCAATCTGTGTATGGGGTGAAGGTGGGAGTTCATAACCCACTTGAATCAAAGTGTGGAATATGATATGTCAAGAAATTTGTAATGTTTTGAACAACCCACAATAAAAAAATTAAAAAAAAAAAGATTTAGGGTCCTAGCTGGGCATGGTGGTGCATGCCTGTAATCCCAGTGGCTCTGGAGGCTCAGACAGGAGGATAGAGGAGGGGGAATTCAAAGCCAGCAATGTTGAGGTGCTAAGCAACTCAGAGAGACTCTGTCTCTAAAAAATACAAAATAGTAATGGGGATGTAGCTCAGCCCCTGAGTTCAAGCCCAGGTACCAGAAGAGTTAGGGTCCTTAGGGAATGAATAGGAAACCACCGGTTATTGTGATGCGTTCTTCTTCCACCAATGTTTAAGTCTGAACACTAGAGAAGTGCCAAGGCAAGCCTATAATGGAGGTTTTATTCAAAAAGTAGTAATACAGACTTCTCCTGGGAGGAAGAAGGGGGCCATAGCTGGTGGTATCCTGGTATCCCAAGAAGTGAGAGCATCCTGCACCTTTTAGACATTTTAGACTTTCTTTGTTTTTCTGCTCTCTTCCCCCTTATCTCTTCCTTCCTGACTAGGCACAGGAAATACTGGTGGAATGGTCAAAAGGTGAGAAGCAGGTGGGCTGGAAGGGCCAAGGTGGAGTGATGGGAAAAGAAGGGAGCTGCATCCCAGGGGACCTTAATTAGCAGCTCCCTGTCTGTTCAGGGGGTGCTTCATGAACCACCTTTTAGGAGGGGCAGTATAGGCAGGGAATCCTGGTAGACAAAGTGCTCAGGAGGCATTACCATTCCAGTCTCCTAGGGTGGTCTCCAACTTCATGAACTCCACCTGGCCTCCATTTTCTTCATGGACCATATTACGATCTACATTGACTGCCTATCTTTAATTCTTGCTTCAAAAGGGTCATGGGAGGTATTATTTGTCCCTTATACCATGTAATGACTCAGTGAGAAGGTGCCATCCATGAGTGAAAAAGCCAAAAGCAAGCTCTTGACAGACTCCCACTCTGCTGGCATCCTACTTTCTTTCTTTTTCTTTCAGTACTGAGTGAGGATTGAACCCTGGGAAACTTTGTGACTGAACTACATCCCTGGTCCTATTCATTTTTAATTTTGAGACAGGATCTTGCTAAGTAGGTGATGTTGGTATCCTACTTGTGATCCTCCTTCCTCAGTCTCCTGAGTTGCTGAGATTACAGGTGTGTGCCACCATGCCAGGCTGGCATTTGACCTTGGAAAAAACCTCACAAACTCTGAATAATTTTCTGTTGATTATAAGCTACCCACTTTGTGATGATATTTGTTACAGCAGTCTGAATGTACCAAGATTAGGGGTTTAGGTAAACAGATTTTCTGGTCTAGTCTGTCTAGTGGTCAATGTCAGAGATGAGAATACATGAGACTTGCTGAGAAGTAGATGTGGGATTTTGACACTCAGGTGTGGGCAACATTTTGAAAGCATAGCCCTCCTTTGAAGAGTGTCTAGGTGCTTGGAGGAGAGGAGACAGAAAGTACTGAAGGGGGAGGGGAAAAGGGAGGAATATACTTAGGCCTAGTGGGGAGTATATTCAGGCCCATTGGAGGAAGGTGGGCATCCACAGCTTCCTGGGGGGATTTACTGAGTGTATCTTACAAGAGAGAACCCACTGAACATCATGAGGTGAGTTCTTTATCAGTGTTAGCTGAATGGATAGATAAAAGTGTATGAATGGCTCTGTGAATGAGAGGGTCAACCCTGGCTTCTGGAGGGCAAGAGAGGACAACACAGGCAGACCCCACTTGCACGCAGCCCATCCATCTCTTCCTGACAAGGGAGCGAGAGTTCTGTGTGCTTATCCTCAGCCCCTGTAGCTCCTGCATTTTCTGAGGCAGGATCTTGGTCCAGAACTGCAGCCTGTGTGCCTTCAGGGCCTGGCCCACAGCAGGCTGGATGTCCAGATGCGGGTACTGCTGGTCCTGGTGGAACAATAGCCAGTAGGTTAGGCCCTCTCCTTTGGGGTTCCTGTGTATATGCCCTCCCAGGAGGGCAGGGTGAGCTTCAATCTGAACTCTGCTAAGCTCAGACTTACCCTTACCCTTACCAACCCATTTTGGCGGGCCAGGTGGTCAGGCTGGCAGGAGCATTGAGAATGGTAAAAGTTTCCTGATATAGGAGAGCAATGACCTCTCACTAGTGTCATTCCCCACAGGGCATGGAAGCCTGGCCTGTGTTGCCCTTCCCTGTGAGATGCTGGCTCTCATGGTAGCCCAGCACTATGGCTCAACCTCTAGACCACTGTGAGAAGAGACCAGTGACCTGCTCCCACAAAGCACCCTCTTGCAGTGTGTGTCTTCAAGTTGGGGAGGGTGCTAGGATGTGATTAAGGACACATATGTGCTGATGAGGTCACCTCAGACAAGGGGAGCAATGAAAGGCCCATGCCCCCGGGAGGCTAAGTAGTGCAGGTGTCCTCACCCATTTCGAGCAAAGTTTGCCCAGTATTTTATCATCCTCCAGCTCAGCACTCTCCTCCTCAGTGAGCCCAACTGTAGGAGGAGGAGGACAAGGGTCCAGGTCCTGGCCAACCTCATCCAGCTGTCCACTCCTGTGCCACACTCACCACCCCAGCTGTAGCCTGTCCCTGGGTCCCAAGGCTGAGTCCCTTTCCTACACTAACCATCCTGGGTCTGGGCCCTGTGCTTACCCAACCTTCCCTTACTCATCCCAGTCTCTAGTTGAAGCCACTCTTGGCTCACCACTGGCCCAGTAGGTCCTTTCTACCTTTGGACCTTGGGGTGTCATTTTACAAATGATTATGCCTCTAACCAACCTTGTCTCCTCCTATGCTAGATACCATGATTAAGGTGGGGACAGGTAGATGGATCCCAGATTGGAGTGGAAAGGACTTATATTCTAATCCTAAAGCAGCTTTATGAACTGTAATATGGTGGATCCCTCATCCTATTCTCTCTCTGAGCTACAGTTTCCTCATGTTTACAGCAACATCCCTTGGGGACCCAGCTAGGGCTCTATCTAAGCTCCTGGTGAATGAGGAAGACTTACCTTCACTGTCCTTTAGGGATCAAAAGACAAAAGTGATCTCATCATCACAGTCAGCCTTCACATGGGGCATTTTGATGTCCTTGAAGATGTTGGGCCAATGCTGGAACTCGTAGATGTAGACAGGGGCATGGGAACCTGGGTGCATAAACAGGCTGTGATGTGATGGCCCCCTCACCTGGAGCTCTCCTGCTTTACCCATGTATCAAAGTTGGATACAATCTGGACAATGGAAAGGGGAGCCCCAAGCTGGCGCAGGGGTAGTAGAAAAGGTTTTTGGTAAATCATAAACTTGGACTTCCTTGCTGTGTTCTCATGGGGAAATCACTAAAAGCCATTAAATCGGCCTCTTCATTTGTCAAATAGAGGTGATGTCTGTCTCTTACACTAACCATGAGGATTTTCTATATGAGGGCTACCAAGTATATTGCTTCCAGAGTTTGATAAAGACACATGTGGAAACCAGGACACCAGAGACCTCACCTGGGACCCACACTTGTGAGCTGCATTCCTATGCATCCAGAATTCAGCAAAGATATGGCCACGCTGATAAGGGCTGCTTGGAGTGCAGGAATCAGAAACATTAAGTCCAGCATCACTTTGTGAGGTAGAGTCTGAAGGTGTGGGGGTCCTCATTGTCTCCCATGTATTCCTCCATTAACAGGTCACCAAAGTTAGCAGGCAACATCTAGCACAGGGGATCATTGAAAGTCCTTTAAGCAAGCTCTGGGGAAGGAAGGCAAAGGCCTGTGGGTAGGCGGATGAACAGGGAATGGATGAAAGGACCAAGTTGTGGGGTGACCTCATATATTATCAAACACACAGGTCAGTCTTTTTTGCTGGGGTTTGTTGAGTGAACAGGATATCTAGTGTTCCCTGTATTTTTTTTTCCTTTTTTCAGTACTGGAAATTAAACCCAGGCGCACTCTCGATCTATCATATCCCCAGCCCTTTTGAGATATGGCCTTGCTAAATTGCAGAGGACAGCATTGAACTTGTGATCCTCTTGCCTAGTCTGCTGAGTCACTGGGATTACAGGTATGTACCACTGAGCCTGGTGTCCTCTAGATTTTTTTCAAGACCCCAGGAACCTCACCAACTGTGCCGACATGCTTTGAAGAATAGACGGCACAATCCCTCTGTCCATTTCCTTCTGGGTGTCAGCAGAGTCTGAGCCCTGGGTGGCAAAAAGTCTTGATTTAGAGATGGAGGAACCTAGAGCAACAAATGTGTGAAATCTCCTCAGGGCTTCCCAGACACAGGGCGTGGGAAGATGGACCTCACTGTGGCAAGAAGCCAACTCAATTCTTCATTGTTGACACCAACGATGCTGGGGACATGTTGAAAACCAACCAAAGCCAGAAGTTCCTCAAGCCTGGGCAGGAAGGTCCCATCTACCACATGAGAGATGGTCTTGAGGGCCTGAGGGGACACTCAATGACAGGAAGCACGGTCAAGGTTTGGAAAATTCCTGATATCCTCTGAGTGCTTTCCACCTTTGCTGGCTCACTCCTAAATGTCCATCCTAAAATGTACCATGAGTAGTTCCTCAAGGCCTGTTCCACCAATTCAAAGGCAGACATTAGTATGGAAATGAGGTAACTGTCCCAAGAGTTTGAAGGGAATTTGAGCATTCTGCCACACTTAGTCTCCATGCCATTCCTCAATACCCATGACCATTCAGCCTGATCTTGGTAATAGCCAGCATTTCCTCTTTGCTCTTGCCCCACTAGGCAGCTCCCCACAGGCAGCTCACCAAGGCCCCTGACTCCACCTTCCCACAGGCAGATAGGTTGGCCACCATCAGTAAAGGGACCAGGCAGGGTCTAGATCATCCCTCCAGGCTGGAGGCAAGTGTTGTCTAAAGTCCCAGATGAGTGCAGGTGACACCTAATTCTCAAAGGGTGTTGTGTGTGGATTGCTGCAGGTATGAAATTGTTCTATCCTCCCTGAAGCTCAGGTGTCAGCCAGAGGAGCCATCAAACCTGTTTAGATAGTTCTTCTTAGGATGAAGCTCCCAGGGTGCAGCTTTGCAACCATAGACCAAAATCAACCACTGTCAGGTAGATGTGTGTGGAAGGTGACCCTTGAACCCCTGAGCAATCTTTGGAGCAACATTAATTTCGAAGATACCCCAACTGTTGTTGTCCCCACTGAACAGACAGAGTAGAAGTGGCTATGATGGTGAGGGGCGAGGCTGTGGATCTTGGCTTTGGTGGTTGAGGACACTCACCATGGAAACCACCTCACATGAGATGAGGTGGCACCATGGAAGAGTTCTTGGGACATTGGAGACACCACATGTGAGGACACACTAGTGCCACCTGCAGACTCGCCAAAAATGGTGACCTGATCAGGGTTGCCTCCAAAGTGGGCGATATTCTGCTGGGCCCAGAGTAGGGCGGCCATTTGGTCCAGGTAGCCCCAGTGGCATGCTGGTCTTCAGTGCTGAAAAGTGGCAGGGACAATGATCACTGGACTATCATCTGTCTCTTCTGTCCCCATTGACTATCCCTGTCCCAGGCTCACCTGAAGAAGCCCAAAACACCCAGGCAGTACTGGATAGTGACCACCACCATATTTTCAATGGCTGCCAGAATAGAACCATCATATACGGAAGCCATGCTCACCACCAAGGCACCACCATGGATCCATACTATTACCTTGGAAATCAAGACAGATGCCATGTAGCCCTCACCCAGCCCAAATCCCCCCTAGGCTTATCTCTATTCTATCCACCACTTTTTGATAGTCTTTGAGTAGTTACCCACATGGACAGCACCCCAGCAGGTGACAAGATATTTCTTATGGGCAAGTGACTCTGGTTCATTCAGAAATCCAAAATTGCTTATGCCTTTGAGTCTTCCCATATATCAAAGTCTGTCTGTATTATTACCAGAAGTCCTTTGAGATGGAAATAAAAGGGTGTCTCCCTGAAAGTCCCACATAAACATTAACCAGTGTTCCCCATTTTATTAGCTCAATAGATAATCAGTGTTTAGGAATTTGGGTCACGTCAAAGTTCAGTCCTTGAGCTCCTGATTGTCTCTCCCTGGTATGAATGGGTTGTCTGTGTATTGGATCTACCCTAGGGCTACAGCCTAAGACCTCTGAGGACATCCAGGTCTCTATAATCCCATGCCCAGGACTCAGTTACTCACCCCAAGTAAGAAGGTTTTCTTGAACCTATTAGTAAGAGTCTTTTTATCAGGGTCCACACTGCAGTGGGGCTCAGGCTACTCTCATCTTTAAAAAATCTTCTTGCAAAACAGGTGTCCTCCCACTCAGCAGCTGACCAAGGTTTGGCACTCACAGGCAGGTTAGAGCCCTCATGGGCATGGGCAGGTGAGTAGATGCTGAGGTACAGGCAGTCCTCTGACATGGGATGAGGGGGAGGGTCAGATTCAAGAGGTTCACAACCAGTGTATTCCTAGCCACATCCTGCAGACACCTGGTGAGAATAGCACTTATTCCAGGAGCTGTGCCGTGGGCAAAACCAGACTTTGGGTCCAGAGTGAGTCTGGGTGCTGTCAGTCACCCCCGGTCCCCACTCCCCCTCAACCCTGCTCACACTTGATCCTTCTCCAGAGACTCTTCCCACCAAGTTCCAAGCCACAGGCTCGGGGGAAGCTGGGATGGAGCCCAGACCTCCAGGAGTTCTCAAGGTTGTTGAGCACTTGCATCCCACTCCCCCTGAGGCTGGGCAATCATGACTCTAGGGGCCTGTCTGGGAAACATTGGCTGCATGTGTTGACCAAATAATTCCTGTCATAGGTGTCCCCACACAGGTGGTACATGAATGGGTAGAGGAGACTCTCAGGGAATCACACCCCTCCCACAGAGTCTCCAGCTATAAGCACCTGCACCTGTTCCTTGGTCTCTGGCCCCTGGCCCTGTGGGCTTGCATAGTGAATGTAGAGGGGACATCCCAAAGGAGCCACTATTGCTCCCTCCTCAGGAATCTAGAGTATGTACTGCTGGGTCTTTTATAGGTTCTTTTCTTTTTAAAGGTTTATTTATTTTTTCTATCAAAGAACAGAATTATGACAGTGTAATTTAACAATCCTAATTGGCTTCATTTTTAATTTTAAAATCAGGTAACACTTCATTCCATAAAACAGAATCAGTTTTCCTATGAGCCAAGCACTCATCAAAAATAATTTGATGAGTTAACATCAGATTATTTATTTTGCTTACAGAAAATAAGGACAAGGGAACTTCAGTATTTTGCCAGTTGAGAATGGCTGTTTTCCCTCCAAACCAGATTTCTCTTGGAGGACCAGATGTGTCAGCTTGGTTTGATTGACTCCATGTTGTTGTTTTTTTTCCCCCTGGAATATTGTCTCTGTTAAAAAACTGGCTTCACAAAGAAGGTGGCAGCGGGAAAATTTCAGAATCCAAAGCTTAAAAATAAGTCTTGGGCAGTGTGGGGTTATTTTCTGTCTTTGGGAGGGATCATCCAGTGTCTGAGGCCAGGAGATAGAGGCTAAGTCCCCAGCCGCCCATCTAGGAGATGTCACTCTCAGTAGCATCTAGTGTCCTGACGTTTGCTCGCCCAGGATGACAGTGTGTAAGGAGCAGCAGGTCACAGGTGCCCCCTGACCCTCTGGGAGACAGAGCTCTCCCTGGGCAGACCCCAGGGCTGAGGGTCAATGGCCAGGGGAGAATCATATCAAGCACTCCCTGCCTGTGGTCCCTGAGGTCCTGGGTCAGGGATATAGGAGGCAGCTAGTGTCATAAGACGTCCCCATCCCCAGCCAGGCTGGGCGCCTGGCTAAGCGAGGAGAAAGACGGTGGCCTGGCCCCTGCGTCTGGTCTCACTTCCTCCCCCGCACCGCCTGGAAGGGGAGGAAGTGACACCCAGGGGAAGGCAACCGTCACATTCAAGTTCAGGGTGCGACAGCTCAGTCTTCCCCCCAACAGGCCCCATACTCAGCTCCCCTTCATGGGCCACGTCCCTTCTGAGAGTCACGCCCTGCCCTTTATAGGCACAAGGACCCAGAAGTTCCAGGACACGTCCATGTTTAGGCCCTCGGAATTGGAAGTGCCTCAAGCGTCCATGTTTAGGCCCCCGGGTCCGGATCCAGAAGTTTCAAAGGTGCACGTCCATGTTTAGGTGCCCAGATCTGGAAGTTCCTCGAGCGCACATCCATGTTTAGGCCATAGCATCCAGAAGTGCCTCAGGTGCACATCCATATTTAGGCTCTAGGATCCTGAAGTTCCTCAGGTGTCCATGTTTAGGCCTCTGGATCCAGAAGTTCCTCAGGCGTCCATACTGAGGCCCACGGATCCAGAGGTTCCTCAGGTGCACGTCCATGTTTAAGCCCCTGGGTCTGGAAGTTCCTCAGCATCCATGTTTAGGCTCTAGGATCCGGAAGTGCCTCGGCGTCCATGTTTAGGCCTCAGGATCTGGAATGCCTCAGGCATCCATGTTTAGGTCCCCGGATCCAGAAGTTCCTCAGGTGCACGTCCATCTTTGGGCCCTTGGATCCGGAAGTGCCTCAGGCATCCATGTTTAGGCCACAGCATCCAGAAGTTCCTCAGGCGCACGTCCATGTTTAAGCCCCCGGGTCCGGAAGTTCCTCAGCCCTTTTATAGGTTCTTAAAGCCAAACTCACACTCTCCCAGACACACATCCGCTGGCTGCAGAGAACTTCTGTCAAAACGTGAGCTGGGACAAATGTGTCTTTGCAACTAATGCTCTCTGGGTGCCAAGGCCTGAGATGGGAGCCTGCGGAAGTTAGCAGCTGCTACACTCTGATCCTCTCTCATTGGAAACACGCATATGAGAATCTTCTCAATGCAGAGGAAAACTGCCTGAGCAGTTTAGATGAAGGAACCACAGAAGTACCTTTCCCTACCCTAGCCTTAAGGTTTCCTGGACCCCAGGAGAGCTTACATGGCCGGGTGGGAGGTCCCATCCCTCACACCACTCCAAGATTCAGGGGGCTCAGGGGCTGCAAAGTGCAGTGGTCCTACAGGTGGCTTGGCAAAGGGAATTCACAGGAAGGTGTGGACCTCCACATTGGTGCTCTTCACGTGGACAAGGCTGCCCCGTACCTGCCCGGTGTGAGTGGTCTGGATGGAGCTGACTGAGTCCTGGCCTGTGGGCAGAAAGATGCACTTCAGGCTCAGGCCTGCCCATCAGCTGCTGGCCTACAGCACTGTGGCCTGGTGGGCCCTCCTCAGCTCCGCCTGTGGAAAGACCCTGATCTGTCAACATTTGCTTCAGAAACTTTCTGCCTATCCCACTGTGACTCTCCACAACTGCCTCCTGATTGTATTCTGATGACACAGGCCAGAATTAGTCCATACATAGACACAGAGAGCAGACTGGAGGGTATGTATGGTGGGGTTAGGTTTACATGGAGGAAAAGAGGTGAATTTTGTGTGTAAACTAAAAAAGAAATGGGTGGAATATAATTATTTTTCAAAGTTGGTATTATGATCTACTATTTGCAAATTATGAACCTTATTTGAATCTGGGTTTTTTAGTAAAGACTATTATCAGTATCATTGTATAATAAATTAGAACATTTCAGTAGATATTTCATTATAATGAAAACACACAGTATTGCAGAAATACCTTTATTGATCTACTTATGTGTATATCCATAGTAATATCTATATCAATCTTCCTCTTCTTTTTTTTCAGTAGGAACTCATGAAAAATTTACCCATGATGTGATAGCTGGGGTTGCTTTTGAACAATGGTGCAAAGGACAGGGTGCATTTCAGATAATCTAGGTTGTGACAGTCCAGATACTTGTTGAAAGTGGCTGATGGGCACATTGGGTTCATTAACTTTCCTCTCTGGCTCATATGAGGCTCATCCCTCTGTGCTGTGCAGCTCTTGGGCAATTACATCTCGCTCTGTGCAGGGAGGTGTTCAGTAAGGCCACTGTCCTCCTGATGTTTTTGCCACCTGCAGTGGCTCCCACCTCTTGTACCTTCCCTTCACAGTCTCAAGTTCTGCCTCTGCAGAAATTGGCAGATCTGAGCCAGGTTCCATTAGAAAAAACAAAAGACAAGGACAACCTCAGGGATCTCCTTCTGCCCTGCCCAGGGTGGATCCTAATGTATCAATATGTGTCAACTGCTGTGGTTGAGGCTAGGCGTGGCAGCCAGGTAAAGGCTCCAGAGAAGACAGTCTAGTATCATCTTTCTGCCATGGTTTGGATGTGGTTTGTTCACCAGTGATTCATGTGCTGGAAGTTTAGTTCCCAGTGTGGCAGCATTGAGGAGGTGGGACTATAAAGGGGTGGGGTGTAACGGAAGGTGATTGGACCATGACTAAGGTTTTTGGAGTGGATTGGATCTCATAGGAGTATATTAATATCCTGGAAAGCGAGAATGTTCTAACAGGGCAGCCTAGCCACTCTCCAGTCTCTTGCTTTGCTCCTGCCGTATGATCTATCTCATAAACTCCTGCTATATCATTTCTTTGCCACTTTATGACATAGCTACAAGGCCCTCTCCAGAGGTAGACCAGAGCCAGGCAAAGTGATGCACTCCAGTAATATCAGAGGCTTGGGAGGTTGAGGCAGGAGTTTTGTGCATTTGAGACCAGGCTCAGTAACTTGGCATGAGCCTATGTCAAAGTGAAAAACAAAAAGGTTTAGGGATGTTGCTCAGTGGCAGATCATCCTTGGGTCCATCCCTAGTAGTGTCAACCACAACAACAGACCAAAAACAAAAACAGAGGCAGACCAGAGAGGGCCACCTGATCTTGATTTTCAATATCTAAAACTGTGTGCAAAATAATTACTTTATTTATAGTTACCCTGTGTTGGCTATTTTGTTACAGAAACACAAAGCAAACTGAGACAGAAAATTGGTACTAAGTGTGGTGTTGTTTCTCAAACAATACCTGAAACTGTGGAAGTGGCTTTGGAACTAGTTAACAACCAGACGTTGGAGGAGTTTGAGGGAGTAGTTAAGAAAAGTCTTGGGTTTTTGGGCTTGAAAGTGCATGTCTGTAATTCTAGTACTTCAGAATTCCAAGGCAGTAGGATTGCAAATTCAAAGCCAGCCTCAGTATCAGCAACTTAATGAAGCCCTACAAACTTTACAAGATGCTATCTCAAAAAAAAAAAAAAAAAATTGGGGATATGGCTCAGTGGTTAAGTCCCCTGGGGTTAAATCCCCTGAACACAACAACAAAAGAAGTTGAAGAATGAAAAAGAAAGAAAAGTATTGTACTGCTGTAAATGGAGAATTATCAGTATTCCTGGTGAGAGTTCAGACGATAAAGAGACTAGAAGGAGCTAGAACATCATAGAGATTGGTTAAGTGGTATTATTCAGAATGCTGATAGCAATGTGCTTAGTAAAGGCCATCCTAAGGAGGCTTCAGAAGGAAGTGGGAGCCATCTGTGGAAATTAGAAGAAAGGCTGCCTTTGATCACTGCAAACAGTTGACTACACTTTATTCAAGCTTAAAGACGTCATGGAAGGCCATATATAAGATTGAAGACCTAGAGGAATCAGGGAACAACATTTCTAAGCAAAATGTAGAAGGAGTTGTGTGGTTATTTTTGGTCATTTTCAGTGAGATTTACAATGATACTTGGCAAAGGCAAGCATACCCTAAAACACTGGGAATGCACAGTCTGCCCACCTAAAGAGCAAAATGGGAGATTGGGTGAGAATATAGAGGATGGGAAAGAGATTACTACGGTTGGGAAGAAGCCAGGCTCTCTGCTTCAAAACCATGGGAGAGAAGGCCTGAGGCCTACACATAATCTTCCAGGTGCCCTTCCATCAGGAGCCCAGAAGACCATGGAAGGGGCCCCAGCATTGTCTCAGGATTCTGCTCCTTGTGTTCTAGCAAAATGCTCTGGGTCTGTCCAACCATGGTTCACGAAAGCCCAGGCATGACTCCTGATGCTGCTCCAAAGGGAGCAAGCAACAGACCTTGGTGATGCCCAAGTGGAGCTATTTTGTAGGTCCAAGGGCTCTGCTGTCACAACAGCTTCCCTTGGGTTTCAAAGGAAAGTTCTGGAGGCCCTGCTGTTGGAGTGCAGTCACTGCAAAGATTCTTCACCAGAATGCCTAGTGAGGCCATGAGAGTGGGACCACTGCTCTTGAGACCCCAGAATGTAGAGCCACTGGCAGTGTGCAATGCCAGCCTAGGAAAGCCACAGGCCATGGCATGCAGCCCAAGAGAGCAGCCATGTGGGCTGCAAGCAGCATCACCCCAGGGGTGGGGCTGCCCAAGGCCCTGGGACCAGTACCCTGCCCTGTGTCTAGGAGGCTGGACTTGGAGTTTGGGGATCTAGTGTCTTCTTTGGTTATTTTCAGACTTGCTAGAGGTCTGGGAGTCCTTTCTACTGGTTTTTCTTCCTTTTTGAAACAGGACTATCTATCTGCCCTGTGCCTGTTTCAAGGCTGTATCCTGAAACCATGTAACTTGTTGGAAGTCATTTGCCTTGAGTTTCAGATGGTACTTGGGACTTTGCTCTTTGGAGCCATGCTGGCAAGGTTTTAGGCTTTGAGGACTATAGGCATGGAATGACTGCATTTTGCATTGAAAGAAGGATGTGAACCTTGGAGGGCAGGGGCAGAATGGTATGGTTTGGATGGGTTTGCCCCCAAAAGGATCCTATCATGGATGACAGGTCCCCAGTGAGGTGGTACCTTTCATAAGTAGGACCTAGTGATTGGCTCAGGACTGCCCCATGTGAAAGGATTAATGCTAGTCTTTCAGAGTGGATTAGCTCTCATAGGAGTGGGTTAATTCCTTTGAGGTGAGTGTGAGATTTTATAAATAGAGCAAGTCGGCCTCTTCCCTGTCTATTGCTTTCATTCTTACTAAGTGATCTCTCTCCCACAAAATCCTAGGATGTCATGCCATTATCATTTTATGACATAGTTGAAAGTCCCTCACCAAGACCGAACCAGAAACCGTCAGCTGATCAGAGATTTTCAGGCTCTAAAACTGTGAGCTAAATAAATCTATTTCCTTTACAAATCATCCAGTGTCAGGTCAGTCATACTGGTTTAGCACCCCAAATCGAACTAAGATATGTTCCAAGTCAAAAGGCACACTCCATACGCACTGCATGTCTATAATCCCAGTGACTCAGGAGGCTGAGGCTAGCCTCAGCAAATTAGCAAAGCCCTAAACAATTTAGTGATATTCTGCATCAAAATACAATGGAAAGGGCTGGGGGACATGGCTCAGTGGTAAAGCAACCCTGTTATCCAGGGTTGTACCAAAAAGTACACACAGTACCAAAAAGGGGGTATGGGTGGTACGTACCTCTTCCCAGTAACATGTTGCCTACAGAATTCTTTACTGGGTGAAATTTCTTTTCATTTAATGTACACAGACAGCAGTCCCAGATGCCTCAGGTTTGTATTGTGACAGTCATGGACAAAGTCTGCTAAAATGTCCCTGAACTTGTTAAGTCAACAGTACATCATCCTTTCCACTCCATGGTGGAGGAAGCTGCAACATGTAAGAGTATGAGGTGACTCCAGAGGGTGAGTTGTGGTCATGTAGATGGAAACCAGGAAAGAAAGAAAGAAAGCCAGTCTGAAAGTGATGAATCATTGGGAGGGGACTGTGTTTAGGAACTGCCAAAGAGGCCCAAGAGAACTTGTTTGCCCCTTCTTCCAAGTGAGGACATAGTGGGAAGGTGCCATCTAGAAACCAAAGCAAGACCTCCCCAGACAACAAATCTGCTAACCCTTGATTCTGGACTTGTTACCTCCTCCACAGAAGTCAACACGTTTGCATATTTCATCAGCTACACAGTTTATTGTGTTTATTTGTTTATATTTTGTTGGTAACACTGTGATCAAACCCAGGACATTGTGTCTGCTTGGCAAGTACTCCACCACTGAGCTACTCTCCCAGGATTTGTTGTTTTATTTTGAGCTCAGGTCTCTACAAGTGGCCAGCCTGGGATGCATATGTAATTCTTCTCCCTCACCCTCTTGAGTTACTTGGATTATAGGCATGTGCCACCGTGCTTCACTAGATTGTTGTTGTTGTTGTTGCTGTTGCTGTTGTTGTTACAGCAGCCTGATGGAGTAAAACCTTGGGGCTTCTGGTGTACAGCTTTTCTATAGAGGTCTCACTGGTATGAGAACATGGGGTACTTGCTGAGAGGTGGGCAAGGGGTTCAGAAAAGTACCAGCTCTGCTTCCTAAAACTTCTCTGCCAGCATGGGAGGGTGTGGCAACTAGGAGGAGGGGGAAGGGATTGTAGGGAAGGAGAGGGGAGGAAGGGAGGGAGGGACTCAGGCACAGTGGGGTGAGGAGGAAGGTGGGCATGCACTGGATTACCCATCCACAGCCTCCTTGGGAATTACTGAGTGTGTCTAACAACAGAGGACCCATGGCAAAGTGTATGGACGAAGAGCTATGTGAATGAGTGGGTCAACCATGGTTCTTTGGTGGGCATGTGTGGGCACCACAGGAAGACCCTATCACACCTAGCACACCCCTGTCTTCCTGACAAGGAATCTAGAACTCTGTGTGCTTGTCCTCAGCCCTCTTTAGCTCCTGGATCTTCTGAGGCAGGGTCTTGGTCCAGAACTGCAGCCTGTGTGACTTCAGGGCCTGGCCCACAGCAGGCTGGATGTCCAGCTGCAGGTACTGCTGGTCCTGGTCGAACAGTGGCCAGTGGGGTAGGCCCTCTCCATTGGGGTTCCTGTGCACATGCCCTCCCAGCAGGGCAGGGTGAGGGTCAGTCTGAGTTCTGTTGAAGTGAGATCTGACTACCCACCCCAATTTTGGACAGGGAAGCCAGTCAGGCAGATGGGGGTGTTGAGAATGGGGAGAGGTGTCCTGATATAGGAAAACAATAACCTCTCACTAGTGTCATTCCACAAATGGTAGAGCAACCTGGCCTGTGTTGTCCTTCCCTGTGAGAGGCTGGCTTTCATGGTAGCCCAGCACTATGGCTCACCCTCTGGACCACTGTGAGAAGAGACCAGTGATCTGCACCCACAAAGCACCCTTTTTTAGTGTGGGTCTTCCCATTGGGGAGGGGGCTAGGATGTGATTAAGGACACACATTTGCTAATGGGGTCACCTCAGACAAGAGGAGCACTGGAGGGCCCGTGTGCCATGGGAGGCTGAGAGGTGCAGGTGTCCTCACCCATTTCGAGCAAAGTTGGCCCAGTACTTCATCATCCTCCTTTTCAGCAGCTCCTCCTCCTCAGTGAGCTTCACTGTGGGGGAGGAAAGCAAGGGTCCAGGTCCTGGCCAACCCCATCCAGCTGTCCACTCCTGGGCCACATCACCACCCCAGCCCCAGGCTTATGACCCTTCCCTATCACAACAGTCTTGGGGCCAGGCCCTCAGCTTGCCCAACCTGCCTTTACTACTCCCAGCCTTTAACTGAATCAACACTGGGCTCCTCCTTGGCCTACCAGTCTCCTTCTTTTGGATACTGTGAAATCATTTAAGAAATGATTTGGCTTTAAACCAACCTCGTCTTCTCCCATGCTAGACACCATGTTTAGGGTGGGAACAGGGGTAAGGAGCATAGATTGGACTGGAAAGGTTTAACCCTGGAATGACCTGTTGAGTTGTAAGATGGTAGACACTGGATCCCATGTTCTCTCTTAGCCCCAGTTTCTCATTGTACAATGAGAGCAATTGTCACCTTGTAGTCATGAGAATTCTCCTGTGGAACAAGGAGTGCTCACCTCTCATGCCATTGATGAAGGATCCAAAGACAAAGAGGATCTCGTCAGCATGGTCAGCCTTCACATGTGGTGGCCTCATGTCCTTAAACATACTGGGCGGATGCTGGAACTCATAGAAGTAGACAGGAGCATGGGAACCTGGAGGGTGGACAGGATGTGTCACTCTTGGTGACACGATTGCTGGGTCCAAGCTGGCTTGAATCTTCACAGTGGCTTGGAAGCCCAGAATGGATCAGAGGCAGTTGCAAGGCTCTTTGTTAAGTCATGTCTTGGACTTCCTGGCTGTGTGGTGACAGGCGAGTCCTTCAGTGACACTACCTTAGTTCCCTCCTCTGTAAAATGTGTGTGATGTCTATGTCTTACTCCACCTATAAAGATTTACTGAGATGAGAGCCTTCAGGTGCCTGGGACAAGGGTCTGGATAAAGACATGTGTCAGGACCTGACACCAGACCTCACCTGGGACCCACAGCTCTGAGCTGTCTCCTAGGAAGCCAGGATTCAGGTTCAGACACACTCACTCTGATAATGTGCTACTTGGAGTGCAGGCATCACAAACATGAAGTCTGCCATCATCTCCTGGAACTGTAGTCGGAGGGTGTGGGGGTCCTCGTTGTCTCCCATGTACTCCTTCATCAATAGGTCAGCACATTCGGCAGGCAACATCATCTAGTCCAGGTGACCAGGGAGAGTCATGTTAAGCAGTCTCTGGGACAGGGAGGCAGGAGCTTGAGGGTAGGGGTTGGGGTTTGGGATGTGTCAGGGAGGAGGGCAATGCTTTCAAGCTGTGTGGTGACCCCACTCACAAATGCACATAGATCAATCTTTGCTCCTGGGGATTACTGAAAAGGAAGAGTGTCTGGCTGCACTCTTGCCTGGTGCAGGACCCAAGGAGTCTCACCGTCTGTGCTGATATTCTCTGCAGAACAGCTTGCATGGTCTCTCTGTCTAGGTCTTTCTGGATTTCAGGGGGGCCCATGAGCTGTGTGGTGAAAAGATAATCTAGAGTTGGGGGTGAGATGACCAGGACCTACGAAGTCTGAAGCTACTCCCACCTGACACTATCAAGGAGATTTGGAGATGGGATTTACCATGGGAATGATCCAGCCATACTCATCATTGTTGACACCAATGATGCTTGGAACAGGTTCAAAATCAGCAGAGGCCAGAAGCTCCTGGGGGTGCCTGGGTAGGAAGGCCCCATCCACCACAGCAGGAATGATCTTGAAGGCCTAAGGGGGCATTCAAAGTCCAGGAGTACAGGAAAGAAAGTCTCTTTTCTAATGATACCTGAGTTAACTCCAACCCATCCTAACTAATCCCTTGAGTCTCAGACCAACATTCAGAGATTCTATACCTGGTTCGGCATATTGTTGTCTCAATTCCCATCCAAGGCTATGAGGATACAAGAAAATCAGGCCTTGGAAATGAGATCATTTTTCCACAGTGGAAAGCACTGTGTTTTTCTTATACCATAGCCCCTGTCTCCTCACTAATGTCCATTCATCCTTACCTTGGTAATAGCTAGCATTTCCTGTTCACTCTTGCCCCGCAGGCAGCTCACCAGGGCCTCTGACTCTACTTGCCCACAGGCAGACAGGTTGGCCACCATCTGTAAAGAAAGGGCAGTGTTGCCAAAATCTCAGCTGTGTGCAGGTTGCCCTTAATTATCAAATTGTATCCTGTGTATAATGCTGCAAGTGTGAAATCCTTCCACATTTCCTGAAGCTCAGGTATCAGCCAGAGGAGCCATCACACCTTCTTCCATGGGTCTTCTGAGGATAAGGCCCCCAGGGTGCAACTTTGCAGATCATAGAGAAAAATCAACACTTGAGGCAGAGGTGTGTGGATTCAGACCTTTGAGCTCCTCTGAAACCCTGGGATGGTGGCCAGTTCTGGAGACACCTGGATGGTCTTTATTCCCATGGAACAGACAGAGTGGTAGAGACTCGGAAGTTGAAGTGTGAGGCAGCAGATTTGGCTGTGGGTAGTAAAGGATACTCACTGTGGAGACAACTTTAGATGAGCTGGTGATGAGGTCAGGCAGCAGGGCCACCCCACTCTCCATGATGGCACCATGGAAGAGTCCTTGGGACATTGGAGACACCACAAGTGAGGACACACTAGTGCCACCTGCAGACTCGCCAAATATGGTGACCTGATCAGGGTTGCCTCCAAAGTGTGCGATATTCTGCTGGACCCAGCGTAGGGCAGCCACTTGGTCTAGGTAGCCCCAGTTGCCAGTGGCATGTTGGTCTCCAGTGCTAAGAAATGCAAGGATGATGATCAATGGATGGTCCTCTGTCTACTCAGCCCTCATTGACCATCCCTGTCCCAGGCTTACCTGAAGAAGCCCAGAACTCCCAGGCGGTACTGGACAGTGACCACCAGGACATTTTCAATGGCTGCCAGAATAGAACCATCATACATGGAAGCTGAGCCCACCACCAAGCCACCACCATGGATCCAGACCATCACCTGGGAAATCAGGAGATATACCATGTGGTAGCCACAGTGCCCAACTCCATCCAGGCTGAACCTCTCATCTGAAAACCACTTTGGCTTGTGTAGCTACCCACACAGAATGCTAGTAGGACCTCATGACCTAGGGCACTGGTGACAGAGTAAGTTCAATTTGGAAGAACAGGCCTCCCATACTTTGGAGTCAAACCCGGAAGCAGAACATGGATCTATTCCTCTCAGAACTACTCGGAAAGGAAAAGAAAACTGATGTTTCTGTGATTATCCCACTTGAACATTAATTTAAAGTGTCATCTAATCTCTGGCCCCCAAAATAATCGATGATCATGGAATTTAGTGATCTCAAAGTGCACCTTTGGGCACCTGAATGGATCTCGTACAAGCTGGTGAGTTGATCAGTGGGTCAGAACATTTGGCCTCTGAGAGCATCCAGGGCTCTTTGACTCCATGCCTAGGTCAGCTACCTGCCTGCATAAGAGGCCTTCTTGGAGCTGATAGTGAGAAACTTTTCATGGTAGTTCACACCACAGTGGTGGCCAGCTGAACCTGTGTCTTCCAGTGTCATTGGTATTGTTATGTAGTACTTGGGGTCAATCCCAGGCCTTCACAGCATTGTGCTAGCTCTCTACCTTGAACCATGTCCCAAGCCCACTTTAATGCTCTCCCCAAAAAAGTTCTCCCACCCTTCAACTGACCATGACTTAACACTCACAGGCAGGTTAGAGCCCTCACGGGCATGTGCAGGCGCGTAGATGCTGAGGTACAGGCAGTCCTCTGACATGGGGATGGGAGGCAAGTTTTTCCTCCCTAGGTTCAGAGCCTCTAGATTCATTGCATCTGCATTTTGCAGACACCTGGTGACAATGGAATACAGTTACTCCAGGGGCTGAGCAGTGGTCAATCCAGACCTCAGGTCCTGACTTGATCCCAGACAACCTCACTCCTTGCCTTAACTGATGCCTGGCCTCTCATGATCCTTCTTTCAAGTCATTTCCTACTGGTTTCCAGGCCACAGGCTCCGGGAAGCAGAGATGGATTCCAGACCCCCAGGGAGGCCTCAAAATTGTTGAACACTTGATTCCAACTCCTTCTGCGGCTGGGCAATCCTGACTCTAGGGCCCTGTCTGGGAAACACTGGCTGCCTCTGTTGACAGTCACCACTTATCCCTGTCCCCATTCAGGCCTGGAACAGCATAGGTGTCCCCACACAGCTGGTGCCTGAGTGGATGGAGGTTAGTTTCTCACAGAAGGGTAATGGGGCATCCCATAGCCCAACTCGAGATTCTCAGAAAACCTCACCCCTGCACAGAGTTTCAAGCAGGGGCACATGCCCCTTTCCCTTGGCCCTGTGGGTGGGGTCCCCAAGGAGCCACCACTTGCTCTCCTCAGGGATCTGTAGCATTGATTGCTGGAGTCAAGGTCTTTTATAGATTCGGAGAGCCTAGCCGCCCTGTCCCAGACATATCTCCCCTGCTGGGAGAGAACCCCTGGAATAAGCCAAATCCAGGGACATTATTTTCTGCTCTGTGTTCAGTACTTGGAGCTAATAATGCCTCCACTCTCTGAGGCAGGGGCCTTCCAAAGTTACTCCTGCATTGGAAAAATGAATGTGGGAATTGTCCCAATGCAGAGAGATATATTTCTCTATATTTGTTCATTTAGGGCCTGGGTTTCAAAGCCGGTGCATCAGGTTGCTAAAAACACATTACCACTGACCTACAGCCCCAGGCCTTGCAGTGCAGTTTAGTTAGATGAAGGAGCCACTGCAGCCTGGCTCAGGGATTGTAGTACCCAACCCCACCCCAGCCCTGAGGTTTCCCAGGAGAACTTACATGGCCGGGTGGGAGGTCCCATCCCTCACACCACTCCAAGGTTCTGGGGGCTCAGGGGCTCCAAAGCGCAGTGGTCCTAGAGGTGGCTTGGCAAAGGGAATTCCCAGGAAGGTGTGGACCCCTGCATCGAAGCCCTTCACATGGAGAAGGCTGCCCCGCACCTGCCCGGTGTGAGTCGTCCGGATGGGGCTGACTGAGTCCTGGCCTGTGGGCAGAGAGATGCACTTCAGGCTCAGGTCTCATCAATCAGCTGCTGACCTACATCACTGTGGCCTGGTTGGCCCTCCTCAGCTCAGCCTTGTGGAGGGACCCTGATCTGTCAACATTCACTTCAGAATCTATATGCCCATCCCTGTCCCTATCCCCACCAGCACTATCACTCGACTGGGTCACAGCCTATCCTTCCAAGCTCACCAGGCCCCTGTGACTTGCCACCATCCTTCAGCCCTAGCAACTTCTAGCAGAATGTCTCTTGGGCTGATGGGTAAAGAGTGTCCGTTGCACTGACTGTGCCAGGTCATGTCAGACACTTAGAATTGTGGGAATAGAACTAAAATTTCCCATTCTCAAGGATATCATGGTTGAGAAGACAAGAAATGACATAAAGAAGCATCATTCATGTATTCAGAAAGAGACATTAGGAGGGGAGCGATGAGTTCAGACCATACAAATCTTGTCCTGCCTGAGGTTGGGGATCACGGCAAGGAGGCAGTGGAAAGTCAAGCTAGATATACCTGGTTTGTCCAAGTCATGATATTTGCCAAAAGTTGATGTTGGGCATATTGGGTTTAACTCATCTCTCTACCCCTAGAATGGGCCTGATCAGGGTGTTATGCAGCTCTCTGGCTGTCTCAGTCCTCTCTGTGCTTCAGGGTGCAGAAAGTTGGCAGTCAGGTCCACAGTCCTCCTGCTATTGTTGACATCTCCACAGCTCCCACATCACTGGGGCCTTCCCTCCCCCAGGCTCAAGTTCTCACTCTAGAATGTGGTAGATCGGAGCTGGTTTCCATAAGAAAAATTAAAAACTCCAAACTGCCTCCTCTCTCCCACAAAGTACACTAGCATCTGATGTTTGAAGCTACCTGGTACAGGACAGGCCAGGGCAGCATGCACTCACAGGATCAGAGAAGGAAATTGGCCAGCATCTCTCCAAGTCTAAAGACACACTGTTGTCCCTACCAACATGCTGTCTCCACACAATGCCTTGCCATATGGGTTCTTGGTTCATGTAATTCACGTGGCCACTCGCCACTAATGCCTGATATTCGTTACTACAAAGGACAAAGCCTGCTAAATATTCCTGCTTGGAGTCTGTTGACATTATGTAGCTGCTCCCTTTAAGAGAAGCCCTGCAAGAAACAGCAGGAGGAATCTCTACCATGCATGTAGTTGTGTGAAGTTTCCTCGTTTCAAGATGTGGAAAAGGTCACACCAGAAAATATGTGACCATTTAGATGAGAGACAAAGAAGAGTAGTGTGTAAGACCTGGACCCTATTTAAGACCTACATGGGCCTGTGGAGGAGCCAGGACTTGGTGGTCAGAAGACTGTGGGACTCAATTCTATACCCTCTCATACTCAGTTTTTTTTTTTTTTTTTTTGGACGTGATTTCAAGAAAAAAAAGACTCTTCTAAATAGAATCTTTCAGTGAAGCTAGAAAAATCTTCCTGCTGAGATAATTCTGGTTCTCCGAGACCCGGGGTAAGGGAGGAAGCCTATCAGTGGTGGTCTAAGTGGGACAAGTGAGCATGGATTCCTCTGTGCAGATTAGAGTGGGAAAATTGGGTCTATGTCCAATGCTCACACTAGAAGCCTTTGCCTTGGGAGGGATCCAGAGCTGCTAACACTCCCTGGGCATGGTACTCTCCTGCCAACACTTTATGATAGGGGCCTCGAGAATTCTAGAAGGTACAGAGCACTTCACCTTTGTTCTAGAACACAATCCAAGCCATGCCAGCTTGGGTTCGCAAGGAAAGGGAACTTACCAGTCATTCTGATCAGCTTTGAGAAGTGGTACTTCTGTAACCCCCAGCGCTGATTACCTTTCCTTTGGCTCCTACAGAAGGTGCCAGCACTTCTCTGGCCAAGGGGTCAAAACACTCAGAGCCAAATGTAACCAGCAAGCTCTTATATTGCTGTTGTTATTATCCAAGGGTGAGTAGTAGCTACAGCCACAACCACACACAGGAGAGGAAGGACCTCTATCCCTGTTCCTTTGCAAGGAGGCTTCTCACTTGCCCATTCTGTGCTCCTCACAATCCCCTCACACTAGCTCACTCCTCCATGGGGGTGTCCTCAGGCAGCTCTGACCCTCTCTGGCTCACCCTCTTGCCCCTCATCCCCTTCATCTGTCTTCTCTACCAACTCCCCCGCCCTGGTGCCTTCCCTCCAGGCTCAGGCTCTGTCTCTGTGCACTTTGGCAGATCCAACCTGGTCTCTACCACCCTCCCCATGGCAGCCTCACCCTGGCCCTGGATGAGGAGCATCAGGAGCCCATAGGCCACAATGATGAGCCAGGCAGGAAGTCGATGCAGGCACATGGTCGGCTCCCAGGGCTGCTTCTGTATTCCTGGGCTTCACCTGGAAATGCAGAGCAGCATTCTGCCAGGTGGAATTTGTACCTGACAGTGAGGAGGCTGGGAAATGGGTGGTGCCCTGCAATGGGTGTGCTGCAGGAGAGTCACTCTGAACTCTCAGAGGTCATGGAGCCAGTGTGCAGTGGGCAGGGCCCTACCCCTCTTCTTCCCTTGGGCACCTCCCAAGGTGCCGCACAGCCTCTGCAGCCCCTCTGAGATCCCAGGACCCCTCTCCTCACACCTGGAGTCACTAATTCCCTGTCCTTGCTGACCCAGGCCCATGAGGGTGTTGTGGAGGAGAGGAGGGAACAGAGAGCTCGAAGTAACTGGAGGAACCTGGAGGGCTTCTCTGGGGGGTGCAGAATGAAGATTTCCAGAGATGGAGAAATACATATGACCTTGCTGGAGTGAGGGGAATTGCTTGCACCGTGGCAGGGACATGTGACTGTGACCTTCATAGCTGACTTGGTGCCCTTCAATCATTCCTAATCTCTTATAGAGGATGTTCTAAGAACCTCTGAGGGCCCCTTCCTTATCTGTCTGATTCTTCTTTGTGAAGACATTTCTGTAGTTACCTCTCAGCATTTGACCTAGGTCCAGTTTACAGTAACTTATCCACTGGAAAGATGTGAAATGAGTGTCTGTTGGTCCAGGGAACTCCCAGGGATTAGGTGCCTCTGGGAGATTCTGAAACATTCTGAGCCCTGCATGGGTGAATAGAAGCCAGTCTGGGTTAGGAGGATCTCCTCAACCTGACTTCCCTGATGAAGGGGTGTGGGGGTCAACTTCAGGCAGCCTAGAGGTTCCCCTGCAAACTGACTTTTGCTAGCTTCCCCCTAGCCCCCATAGGCTCTCACAGCCCAGTGTTGTGTCCTTTTCATGCACTTTGGGGAGCAATCAGCTTTATCCAGATATGAGTAGCCATCATGCTGAGAGCACTGCTTCTCCTTAACCTCCACCCAATCAGCAAGGCTGTTGTGGACTCAGTTCCCCTTCCAGTGCACTCTGCTCCAAGCCATCGCCCCAGCTCCAGCCTGGGCAGATCCTTTCTCTGCCCTGAATCTCCTGATCTAATTCATAGATGGTCTTGGGCCTCCTCCCAGCTCAGTCCTATTATAAGCTCCTTTGTGATGACTGGACAACAAATGCTTTTTCCTGATCTGGAGTCTGCTAGGGTGAAGGTCCCCATGGGCTCTGCCATTTATGGCACCATCTTACAGAGGCCTTGGTTTTGACAATGACCAAGATAATAGTAATAATGAGAAATGATGAAGAGTTTCAGGAGCGTACCTGTGTATGCGTTTGTATATATTTTACTTTATACATCTGTAGAGATGAGAGAGAGAGAGAGAGAGAGAGAGAGAGAGAGAGAGAATGAAAGATGGAGGCAGAGTCTAAAAGTCAAAACAAACATGAGATTTCCCAACATGTCCTTTAAATATAATTTAATCTAAGACCCATAAGACCAAGTGTTGAAGAGGATATGGAGCAAATGATACCCTCATAAATGGCTGGTAGGGATGCAGAGTGACAGAGTCATTTTGGAGAACAGTTTGTTATTTCCCTTAAAAGTTCCACACACACTTGCCATGTGACTCAGCAATTCTATTCTCAGGTCTTTTCTCAACAGAAATGACAGCATGGGTCCATATAAATAATTTCTGAAAATGTCCCTAAGAGCTTCATTAGAATTGGTCAAAAAATGGAAGTCACTCAGATGTATATCAATTGGTCAGTGGATAAAGTGTGGTGTGTGCCTACAAGGAATGCCACTCCCCAGGAAAAGGAATCTGAGATCTGCTTTTGTCTCAAAAATAGGATGTGAAGTGACAGAGCCATTCCTAAAAGTGTCCATTTGCATCATATTTGGGGCAAGGACAACTAGAGGAACAAGCAATTAGGTGACTGCCTTAGAGCAGGATTCAGGGCAAGGAAGGACTACAAAGGGGCATGAGGAAGTTTAGGAAGTGAAAGAAACTGGTAAAACTTGTGGTGGTGGTGTTTGCTTATCTTACATATTACCTCAGAGTGAGTAAATTGTACACCCAAGAGATTAATTTAATTGTATATAAGTTATTCCACACTGGGCTGTGAATGGATGTAGCTCAGTGGTATAGTGCTTGCCTAGCAGGCCAAAGTGATAGGTGTGGTCCCTAGCACTGTACACACTCACACACACACACACAAACACACACATTCACACGCACACACTTAGACTCAACAATAATGCTATTTAAAAATCTATTAAAAATCTACAGCATATTGTGGGAGCCCCTTTGGATAATACAGTGTGCTTCTGCAGAACTGAAACACAGAGGCATGCTTGCAGGAACTCAGTAAATGCTATAAGGATGCACACATCAGTCTTCACCAAAAGGAAAGTCTTTCCTGCGCTGGGTCCCAACAGGCTTAATGTTAACCTTGTCTGTGCCCTGGTGGCCCAAATGGCAAAATGGAATTGTCATCTTTTGCCCAAAATTCATAAAGGTCTTTGTTTGGGGGCTTAAATGTAGTGAATGGAAAAAGGCATATCTCCCCTGGGAAAACTGGTGCCCCAGGAGGTCATGTCAGTCAGAGGTTGGGGAGAGGGGGCTCCCAAGGTCTTTGTAATGAGAAATCCAGCCTCTTAATGTCTGAGAGAAAAAGATTTGAGGTAACCCAGAGGCAATTGAGTATTATTTGCTACCTTTGTACAATGAGAAAAGATGAGAGGGTTTTATAGGAGGGGCCAGAGAAGCTTAGGGAGAGCAATAAGGGGAGAAGGAAAATCAATGATGTGGATGCCATAGTGGGTGGGGGATGGTCAGGAGGCTGCAGGGGGAATTCTGCAAGGCAGAAGGACACCTTACTGGATGGAGAGATTCTCAGGGAACCAGGGACAAGAATCTCTTCTCTGGACCTCCTGAGCTTTCCGAGGCCTCTTGCAGGACACACCACACAGAGAAACATCTTCTCAGATTTGTTATAATCATGTCACTGTGGGGCTCACATGTCTGCAGATTCACAGAGAATAAGAGTCAACTTCAAGATATAGGACCCTGAGGACCCCACCTGGCTCTCCTGGACATAATCAGCTGGCCCAGGCTTGAGAGTCAATGGAAAAACCCAGTTCTGCTTCTCACATGTGTGAGGCCTGTCACCTCTCTGGGATGGAAATAGATGGGTGAATGGGTTGCTTTAAATAGGCAGACACATTTTCCAGTAGTTTGCAATCTTGGTTGCTGAGATCTTGGGCTATAAGTGCTAGGGTGTGAAAACTTGTGTCCACCCAATTCACACATTGAATCCTAATCTCCAACATGATGGTATTAAGATTTATGGTCCTTGCTGGGCCTGGTGGCGCATGCCTGTAATCCCAGTGGCTCTTGAGTCTGAGATAGGAGGATGGGGAATTCAAAGCCAGTCTCAGCAATGTTGAGGGACTAAGAGACTCTGTCTCTAAATTAAAAAAGAAAATAGGACTGGGAAGGTGGCTCAATGGTCAAGTGCCCGTGAGTTCAATCCCAGGTACCAAAAGAAAAAGAGTTAGGATCCTTAGGGGATGAATATGAAACCACCAGTTATTGTGATGAGTTCTTCTTCCTCAAACGTTTAAGTCTGAACATTAGGGAAGTACCAAGGCAAGCATATAAAGGAGGTTTTATTCAAAAAGTAGTAATACAGACTTCTCCTGAAAGTAGAAGGGGGCCATAGCTGGTGATATCCTGGTATCCCAAGAAGTGAGAGCATCCTGCACCTTTTAAACCTTTTAGACTTTCTTTGTTTTCCTTCTCTCTTCCCCCTTATCTCTTCCTTCCTGACGAAGCCCAGGAAATGCTGGTGGAATGGCCAAAAGGTGAGAAGCAGGTGGGCTGGAAGGGCCAAGGTGGAGTGATGGGGTAGGAAGGAAGCTGCAGCCCAGGGGACCTTAATTAGCAGCTCCCTGTCTGTTCAGGGGGTGCTTCATGAACCACCTTTTAGGAGGGGCAGTATAGGCAGGGAATCCTGGTAGACAAAGTGCTCAGGAGGCATTACCATTCCAGTCTCCCAGGGGTGGTCTCCAACTTCCTGGACTCCAACTGGCCTCCATTTTCCTCCATCAACCCTATTACCTATCTACATTGACTGCCTGTCTTTAATTCTTGCTTCAATACGGTCATGGGAGGCATTATTTGTCACTTATACCATGTAATGACTCAGTGAGAAGGTGCCGTCCATGAGTGAAAAAGCCAAAGCAAGCTCTCCAAAGACTCCCAATCTGCTGGCATCTTAATTTTTTTTTTCTTTTTTCAGGACTGCGGTTTGAACCCAGTAGAATTTTACTACTGAACTACATCTCTAGTTCTATTCATTTTTAGTTTTGAAACAGTATTGGCATGAGATCAGTATTGACATCATGTCTGTCATTTTAGGCCAGGAGCCATTTTATCTAGGGACCTCCAGGCTTTGATTCTGAATGTGCCTGCTAAAAGGTTCTCCCCACCCCAGTCCATGACGCAACCCCTAAGCATGCTTGATGCTGCTCTCCTAGGAAAGACAGCATTGCCAGTTTGCTCTATGCTACTGACAATAAATCTCTCCCGTGAGATTCCGGTGTGTGGGGTGGTCCTTGGACTTTGCATGGACTTATGAGTGTCCTTTCACTGGTGCTGGGACCTGGGTTGGCTCTTGACCTTGTTCTCCCTTTGGAGACCTGCTTTGGGATCCTATCCTGAATCCTAGGCCACCCTCAATGCGAACTCATGTTCCATTTCACTAAGCACTTGACTTCTCATCCACCACTAGCTGATTCCGGTAAGTTCACCTGCCTTTAGTGAATTCAAACAACCTGTTGGTCCCAAGAGTGACCGTGGAACATCTGGCATTCCCAGGGGTCCCATTTGTCAGGGGCACCGCCAACCATGGCTTTGAAAGCTACAGTTGGTCCCTACCATCAACTGAATCCATAAGGTCAGAAGGTCTCACCTCTAGCATAAGATCTCTCTCTGGGTCTTGGTTACTCTTCGGGCTCAAAGCCCTGGTGCCAGGCACTGAGAACCCCTATGGGCCTTAGCCCCAGCTGCCATCCTGAGGTTATCTCTTGCTCGTTCAGTATGAGAAGACACAGAGGGACGCCTCTGTTCCTCCCTAGGAACTCTCTCTCTCTTGCCATGGGTGCAACTACCTCTGCCATCCCCTGGATACCCCTTGGTTGCCTTTTAGCAAATTTAGACTCACTCCACCTTACCCCTGACTTAAAGGAACAGAAACTAATTTGTCTCTGGAACCAAATTTAGCCCCTTTATACCTTAGACAATGATTCCCAATGGCCACTTAACAGCTCTCTAGATCCCAACATTTTTTAGGGAACTTTTTAAATTTTGTGAGCACTTGAAGAAATGCAAAGAGATCCCCTATGCTCAGGCCTTCTCTTTTCTTTCTTGCAAACCATCACTCTCCTCTTCCTGTTCTCTAGCCCAGGTTCTGCTGGCTTTTAAACCCTCTTTTCTTGACCTCAAGACTCTCCCGAAAACCCAGACTTTGACCCATTGATAGACCTTCTCCCTACCATTCTCCACTTTCTGCTCTGACTCCTCTGGGACCTTGCTCACCTACTTTAAGACCACCTGTTACTCGTTCTTGCTCGGCCCCCTCTACCCAGCCCGCACCTTTGCTTCTCTCTTGTGAAGTAGCAGGGTCAGAGGGAGTTGTCCAGGTACATGTCCCTTTCTCCCTTAGTGACCTCTCCTAAATGGAAAGGAGGCTAGGGTCCTTTACCTCCAATCCTTCAAGGTACAGTAATGAATTTCAATACCTAACCTAATCATAGGATCTATCTGTCCATGATCCTATCCAACTGTCTCATATCCTAGGAAGGCAGGGGATTTTGGGAGCAGGGTTAAGGAATAGCAGTTTTACCCAGCTCCTTCCAGACCTAAGTCAGGAAGGACTTACACTGAAATGTAAATGGAAGAAGCCGCAGTAGGAGAATGATCTGAGGCCCTAGGGGGAAAAAAAAAGTAAAAGTGTCTTTTACCTGAACTCATACTATACTAAACCAAAAAGTTAATTGTATGATACTTTATTAATTACCAGCTGATCATTTTTTCTAGGACTCTTTGTTTTTTTTCCTTAAATTCCATATTTTTCGAGCTCATGTTTTGATCCTACATACCCAGGTTAATGTTTCTCTGCTCAGTCCTATTTTTATTCAACTTTTTAAACATCTGTAACATTGCAATGAAGATTCACCTACAAAAAGATACAAGGCCTTTGTTATTGTGTTTTGTGTACCCACTTGTGTTTTGTGTTGTATGTCTATATGTGTGTATGTCCATATATCATGTACATGATATCCAAATTGGCATACATATAATGAGCGCTCATAAATTAATAGAAATGGATCTTTTAATTCACTTGATTTAAGAAGTTCAATCTAAATTGGTAAACAGATGAAAGTAAAGATGTCTTTAGAATTATTTACCTCACACGTCTCTCCAGGTGGTCAAAGAATAAAATACTGATGTCGATAAAATGTCTAATTGTTTCTAGGACTTTTCTTCAACAAGGAAGAAATGGCTAATACTGTTCAATACACTTGTCTGATATCTTGGTAAAAATAAGTAAGTTAGGTTTGACATGGGATTCCTCATAAATGTGTTTATTAGACATCTGATTAATCTACAAAGTTAAAATGTTAACTGTTAAATATAACATAAAGTACTCTTAAGTCCTTAAATTCCGTTAGGTAACCTTATTGTTGTTTTCATAAACTGATAAAATTAAAAAAGAGTTTAAAATTGCTTTGTCACCACTGAAAACAAGGTTACTAAAAATTTAAAGTCCCAACAGGTATAATTCTATATACTTGAACATTGTATTTTCATGAAATGTTAAACAAATGTGATTCTCTATTCAAAGAGGTCCAAAAATTTTAACTGTGTTTCAATTAAAGTACTTTAAATAACAAAGTGTTTCTTCTCATTAAAATGGAATAATTTGTCTAAATTCAGAAATTTAGAAGGGTTGTTTCAAAAAGTGAATAAAAAAGGGGTTAACAGATGGGAAAGAGAAATTAGAAGGTTTTAGGATGGAACCATATTTAATAGAAGGAAAAGAAAATATTTCTGGATAAGAAAGTCTTTATGTGTTGAAGTAAATAAGAGGGTTTAAATAAGTGATAAAGAGGTCTGTATAAGTTGGGTGTGTGTGTGTGTGTGTGTGTGTGTGTGTGTGAGAGAGAGAGAGAGAGAGAGAGAGAGAGAGAGAGAGAGAGAGAGAATCAGTCAAAGCTAATGAAGGTTTTTTTCCTAAGGCCAAATATTAATGTACTGATATAAATCAAAGTTTAATCTATGTGTTAAAATGACAATGATTTCTTAAAACATTAATTTACCTATAACATTGTGTTTATTATGTTTTACTTTTTAGAACAATAATCTTGAAGGAATTTAGGTTAATACAACTGTTAAACAACAACTGTTACAAAGTCTAAGTCTTCTTTAAAAGCTAAACATGGTCAATATAAAAACATCAATGGAATTATGGTGCTATTCCTCTTCTTTGTATATGAAATGTGTTCATATCTTCCAGGTATGCAAGTCTTTAAGGTAGAAGGTTTTAAAGAATATTATATCAAGCTGGTGTTCACCAAACTAAATTTTTATGGTAATTTTAGAATCATAGGGATAACAAATTTTATTGGGGATTTATTTATATCATTTAATGTTGTACAACTGAACCTGTTATCAGTAAGATATAAAGTTTTATTTTACTTTTGACAGTGGGAAACAATTTAAATGTATTTTTAAGTTAATGAGAGCCTAATCTATTTAAAGATTAATATTGTAAAACACAAAAGCATTTTGCTACTTTTCCATGAAAAAGTTAAAATCTCTCAGCCTTTTTTTAAATCCATGTTTTAATTGTAATATTATATTGTGTTAGCTAACCTTCATATGTGTTAGGTCTGATACCTCTCTAAGACTTATGATCTTACCTGGAATGACTTCTATGTAGTTGTCTCCTCCACCCTTACCCCAGATGGGCAAGCCCACATTCAGCGGGCTGCACGAGATCATGCTAATCAAATTTGTTTAACAGATATGACTCTCCCCCGAGGTAAAGCAGCTACTCCCCTAACTGAACCAACTGGGACTATCAAGATGGCCAATGAGGTCGCCCTCACTGCACTCGCATGGTCCAATATCTTGTAGCAGGCATGCAGGTGGTTTCTAATAAGGTGGATAACTTTAATAAGCTGAGAGAAATCGCTCAGGATCCAGATGACAATCCAGCCTTATTTCTTAAGGGCCTTACAGAGGCCCTCACCAAATATACTAAGCTGGATCCTGAGTCTGCCTCCGGGGCTACAGTGTTAGCAACCCATTTCATTACTCAATCAGCTCATGATACTAGAAAAGGCTCAAAGGAGCTGAGGAGGGCCCTCAGACCCCTATCTGAGATCTGGTGAAATGGCCTTTAAAGACTATAATGCCCAAGAGGAGTTGGATGAACTATCCAGGCAGGCTCAATAGCAGAAAAAGGGAACACTCCAAACCCAGGCCTTGATGGTGACCCTGAGGCCTATGGCTCCAATGAGAGCTTCACAGGGGAACCAGGATTCCTCTCCGCCAGAGCCTTCAAATGTGGATGCAGTGGTTCCTAGGTTTGCCAATGCCCAAACCCACGGCCCCACTCCAAGCCGTGTGCCACCTGTAAGCAGACAGGACATTGAAAGAGCAACTGCCCCGTGGCTGGCCCTTCCTTGGCACCTCCATGCGTGGGTATGACCAGCCAAGCAGTCCTTCTCTTGAACTATTGGGGTTCGCAGAAGACTGAAGAAGCCTGGACTCAAGGACACCCATCAACCTTGCTGAGCCCAGGGTAAGGCTCCAGGTAGTGGTTAAGTCCATAACCTTCATTGTGGACATGGGGGCTACCTATTCTGTCTTACCTGCCCAGTCTGGGCCTCTGTTTCCTTCCCAGGTCTCAGTTATGGAGATTGACAGCAAACCCTTCTTCCCAAACTGAACTGCTAAGCTGACCTGTGCCCTGGAGGGACACAGTATCACACACTCTCTTCTGGTCATTCCAGCCTGTCCGGTTCCTCTCCTAGCAGAGATGTTCTCCAACTACTAGGAGCCACCCTCCAACTATACCCCAAGAATACTACCACCCATCTTCTTCTGCCTCTAATCCTTACCCTCTCTAATAACCCGACAGTACCTATGGTGCCATTTCCCCCTGACCTAGTTGATCCCCAGGTCTGGGACACTTCCAAAGCAGTCACAGCCTCCCACCACAAGCCAGTCTGTATCCAGCTGAAACTCCAAAGTAAATTTCCTTTGCGTCCCCAACTTTCCATCTCCAAAACCCATAGGGAGGGACTTAAACCCATCATAGACTGGTTACTTGCCCAGGGACTCCTCATCCCTACTGACTCCCCCTGCAACACTCCCATATTGCTGGTACCCAAACCCTCAGGAGCCTATCGCTTAGTTCAGGACCTCTGCCTAATTAATGAGGCATTTATTCCCATCCATCCACTGGTTTCCAAACCTCACATTTTTCTTTTGCATATTCCCCCTTCTACTCCCTTCGACCACTCACTCTATTGTCCTGGATCTTAAAGATGCCTTCTTTACAGTGCCTCTCCATCTTTACTCTTATTACCTCTTTGCCTTTCTATGCGAAGACCCTACATCCTTTAGGTCTCAACATCTGACATGGAGAATCCTACCCCAAGGTTTCAGGGACAGTCTCCACTTCTTTGGGCAAGCCTTGGCACAGGATCTAACTGCTTGTGACTTGGGGGATAGCACTCTCTTACACTTGCATAGAAGCCTTCCCTACCTCCAGGGAAACTGCTGACACCATCTCCTCCATCCTCATCATGTAGATCATTCCCAGGTTCAAACTTCCTGCCTCCATCCAGTCAGATAACCATCTGGCCTTCACTTCTCAGGTTGTTCAACTAGTCTCCAAAGACCTCAATATCATGTGGAGGCTCCACATCCCTTTCCGACCCAAATCTTTGGGTAAGATTGAGAGGGCTAACAGCATTCTCAAGGATCATCTCACTAAACTTGCTATTGAACTCAGGCTGTCTTGGCCCAATCTCCTGCCGTTGACCCTCACCCAAATTCAGGCAGCCCTAGAGCCCCATCAGGCTGAGCCCCTTTGAGCTACTCTATGGGAGCCCTGTCTTAACCAAAGCTTTCCACTCATTCCTTCTCCCCTTGTGTCCTACCTGCCCTATCTCATAGTCTATACAAACTCCCAAGGGAACATGCAGACGGTTGCCTTCCTGGGCCATACATTGGCTCAATCCCAGTACAGCCACAAACTGAATCAAACCCTCTTCTATAAGGTGACACAGACTTACTTCAGGAACTGCATCCTCTATCATTGGAACCTTGCTGGACAGGACCCCAAAAAGTCATACTTATTACCCCATTGGTGGCCAAGCTTTTGGGCCAATACCCCTGATACCATGTCTCCCACCTTAAAAAAAGGGCCTATTCCAAATGTTCACTCCTGGACTTCCAGCACACTGGGGCCCACCAAACTCAAGATTTCTTGCCAACCCTCTTTTAGTAATCATTACTCCTCTCAAGCTTCTAACCCAACCCACAGATGGTTCTTCTACATCCAAGAGACATGGCACCAGGATGGCACCACCTGCTCTCAGTTTATGGGTCAAGGTGATTGTCCTTCCATTGGCTGTAATAGGGCAGTCACCCTTAACATTACTGGATTCAACTGAGCCACCTTATCCCACATATGTGCAGCAATGCTATGCTTCATATCAGACCAAACTGTGGAATCTGGTAAGCGCTGGCCTGACACCTATGGCAGGTGCCCATATATTTCATGCAAGAAATACTTCCTAGATCAGCCTTGCTATGAGAAATGAGCAAACACCAAATTAACTATTTGGGAACCATGGGACCTGAAATGGTCTTCTGGTGTTGATGGTAAATTTTATTCTTGGGGTTTTCTAAGCACCCCTCAGCCTCTATCATAATCTGGAGAACTTATATACAAGTGTTCCCTCAAATTCACATAACCCTCCAGGAGCAAGAGAAGGAACTCCAACACCAGCTGGATGCAGTTGCCCATCCTAAAGCTGACCCTTTCTCATGGATGGCCCTAATATGTTCAGGGCCTTCAGCTTCTCAATTTATCCAAAGTTAATGACTTTTCAGACTGTTTCCTCTGGCAGGTTTAGATCATACTCCGTTAACTGCGATCCCCATTCATCTTCCTCTCAATACCTCAATCAGACTCCAATGGCCCTCTCTCCAGCTTTTAAGGAAGTCCCTCTTTTTCATAACTCATCAGGGAATTTCCCCTGCTGCTCAACTTCCTCAGGTTCAGCACCCTGTGACCAAATCATTTGAATTTCTTTCCCAAACTTTGCTCCACTGGGTTTCTTTTTATAGTGCAATGGTACCCTAACAAAAAATCTAAGCCTTAACATGCCCTTTGCTTTTTATGTTCCTTCCACCTTGGTCCCTCAATTAACTTTGTACAGTGAGGCTGAATGAATATGACTTGTTACCACCTCCCTTTCCAGGACAAGATGGGCCATCTTTCTTTTTCTAGTAGTTGGACTCTCTTAGGCCTCCTCACTCACTGCCTCCAGACTGGGGGCAGGAGGACTTGTTTATGCAGTAACCACTACTCAGAAGCTTGAACAACAACTTTGGGAATCGGTAGAGGCATTGGCTGCTTCTCTTGGCTGCCTCTCTCGCTTCCCTACAAAGGCAAATCACATCTATTGCTCAAGTTTCATTACAGAACCTTCAAGCCCTAGATCTCCTGATGGCAGACAAAGGAGAAACCTGTCTATTCCTGAAAGAAGAATGTTGCTACTATATCAATGAAACTGGATTGATCGAAAAGAATGTCGACACCCTCCATCGTTTGGGTGAAAGGCTTAAACAGCAACAATCAAATTACCCTTGTCCAGGCTGGCTAAACTCAACCCTCATTACATGGCTGACTCCCATTCTCACCCTATATTAGTAATAGGACTTCTATTAATGATTGCTCCCTGCCTCCTCAGGTTTGCCCAAAAGCACATGGGTGAAATTGCCAAAGTGACCTACAACGTGATGCCCCTACACACCTACGGTCGCCTCTCTACCGAGCCAACACCTGAACCGTCCCCTACTCCCCAGTGCCCCTAGGCAGCAGTAAGTAGCCAGATGGATGTCGCCACCATATATCATCAAAAAGGCCAGGACGTTAGGTCAGTTTGAGATGATTAAGCAATCTGAGTGCACCAAAGAACCATGAATCAGGCATTGACAGAACCACCTGTCAATAAGCGGGGTTTCGAGACCAATCCTGGATCTTAGCAAGCTCCCCCAGCCAACCTCAGTAGGACAAGAGACTTTAAAAAAACCCTGTCCTGTCCCAAGCCCTCCCTTCCTGCCCTAAGCCCAATAAAAATTTCAGTCTGGTCCAGACCTGCTTACTTCTCCTCGGACCTGCCCAGTTGATCTGAGGGTCTTGCCCAGGAGCAAAATCTCAAAAAATCCTCCTTCAGCAGCCTTTTAAATCTGCTTCCTATTGGTCGCTGCTGTCTGACCTTACAAAATGGACTTTAAAAAGAGACAATATTTGCTGATTTTGTAAAATGATATTTAAGAAAGAGGCACAGATCAGCTTAAGAGCTAGAACACTTCACCTAAGATATACACGTCTGTTCGCCCCAAGAACATATAAGACTGCAGGCTGAAAAAGAGAGATGATTAGGCCAGAATGTCTGATAAAAATCTAGAGAAACTGCCAAAGCCAGAAGTTTTTAGTTTTAAGGCCTACAGATATTCCTAACCTAAACACGTAGGCTTGAAATTCACTAGTATGAGTATCCAGCCCTAAGGAACAAAAATAGATATTTTACAGAATCAGATGACATTAAATAGCTTAACTGTATCTTGAGAAGATGGACATCTGTGACATTAAAATTAAATGTTGGGCTGGGGCTGGGGCTGAGCGGTAGAGCACTTGCCTAGCATGTGTGAGGACATGGGTTAGATCCTCAACACCACATAAAATAAATGGATAAAATAAAAGTATTGTGTCCAACTACAAGTAAAAAAATATTTAAAAAATTGAATGCTGTGTTTACATTCCTGATAACTCTGGCTATGTTAAAGATTTATATTCCCAAATAAAGTCCTTGTCCTTTCCACCCTTGTTATGGGGACAACTTCTCAGCCCTCATACTTCCTGGAGAGAGATTTTTGGCTTCTCTCATTTAATAGTTGGTCTTCTAGGCCTAAAGAGCTCCTTGGAAAGTCTGTGCTCATATGAGCCCTTGACACAAATGGGCTATTCCATTTGTCTCCCTACAAGCCAGCCTGGGGTTAGAGCAGGCCTAGCCACAGGAAGGGCAGGAATAACCACATCCATCTCCCACTTTCATCAGCTCTCCAATCAGCTGATAGGGGATATCCAAAAGGTAGCTGAGTCTATAGTAACTCTCCAGAATCAACTGGACTCCTTAGCCTCTGTGGTCCTATAAAACCACTGTGGACTGGACGTATTAAGAGCAGAGAAAGGAGGCCTCTGCCTATACCTACAGGAGCAGTGCTGTTCTATGTCCACCAGTCAGGGGTAGGAAGAACAAGAGAAAAACTACTACAAGAGCAGCTAGAAAAGAGGAAACAGCAAATAGGCCAACAGTCCCCTTGGGGAATGTGCAGTCTAGTGTGGCCTTGGCTTCTCTACCCCGCAGAACCACTATTAGTCCCCTTTATGTTCCTTTTTTTGACCATGTCTGTTAAGTTGCCTACAGAAGTTCCTGCAAGATCAGATACACAAATTCACCAACAAGTGGTCAATCAACATCTTCTCCTTCAAGACTACCAGCCCCTGACTCCCAAGACGGAGCCCTATGACTCATGGTCAATTGCTCCAACTCCAGAAACTCTGGCTCCACCTAAAACCCTCCCTGACCCCCTTCATAGGAATGAGATTCTGTGCCCTTAACTAGCTGAAGAAACTACAGAAGAAACACCACTGTGTCCCCCCCACAACCCCACATCTATGAAAATAACAATGGAAGAATAATTGGTATGAGATATTGACACCAAATCTGCCATTTTAGATCAGGAGTCATTTTTATATAGGGACTCCCAGGTTTTGATTTAGGAGACATTTTATCTAGGGACTCCCAGGCTTCCATTCTGAATGTGCCTGCTCAAAGCTTAACCCCACCCCAGCCCATGACGCAACCCCTAAGCATGCTTGCTGCTACTGTCCCAGGAAGGACAGCCTTGTCAGTTTGCTCCATGCTACTGACAATAAATCTCTCACGTGAGATTCCAGTGTGTGGTGTTGTCCTTGGACTTTTCGAGTGTCCTTTTAGAGAGGATCTCGGTAAATTTCTAAGGCTGGCCTTGTACTTGTGATCCTCCTTCCTCAGACTCCTGACTTATTGGGATTACAGGTGTGTGCCACCATGCCAGGCTGGGAATCTTGACTTGGAAATAACCTTGCAAACTCTGAATAATTTTCTGTGGTTTATAAGCCACCCACGTTGTGATGCTATTTGTTACAGCAGTCTGAATGTACAAAGACACTAGGGCTTTAGGTAAACAGATTTTCTAGTCTAGTTTGTCTGCTGGTCAACGTCAGAGATGAGAATACCTGAGACTTACTGAGAAGTAGAAGTGGGATTTTGACACTCAGGTGTGGGCAACATTCTCACAGCATAGCCCTCCTTTGAAGAGTGTCTAGGTGGTTGGAGGAGAGGAAACAGAAAGTACTGGGGAGGTGAGGTGAGGTGAGGAAGGGAGGAGTATACTCAGGCCCAGTTGGGAGTATATTCAGACTCAGTGGAGGAAGGTGGGCATCCACTGGGCTTACCCATCCAAAGCTTCCTGGGGGATTGACTGAGTGTGTCTAATGAGAGAGGACCCATGGCAGCCTGGGCAATGACCATCATGAGGTGAGTTCTTCATCAGTGTTGCTTGAAGGACAAATGAAGAGTGGATGAATGGCTCTGTGAATGAGAGGGCCAACCCTGGCTCCAGGGTGAGCAACAGAGGACAACACAGGCAGACTCCACCTGCACGTAGCCCTTCCCTCCCTCCCTGAAGAGGGAGTTAGAGCTCTTTGGGCTTGTCCTCAGCCCCCTTTAGCTCCTGGATCTTCTGCATCAGGGTCTTGGTCCAGAACTGCAATCTATAGGCCTTCAGGGCCAGGCCCACAGCAGGCTGGATGTCCAGGTGCAGATACAGCTGGCCAGTGGCCAGTGGGACAGGCCCTCACCATTGGGTTTGAGTGCACATGCCCTTCCAGCAGTGTTGGGCGAGGGTCACTCTGAACTCTGCTAAGCTCAGACTTACCCTTACCTTTACCTTTACCTACCCATTTCAGCAGGACAGGTGACCAGCCTGGCAGGGGCATTAAGCATGGGTAAAATTTCCTGATATAGGAAAGCAATGTGTGACTCTACTCTTTTTACACCAGAGATATGAAATATTGTGCTCTATATGCGTCATATGAATTGTAATGCACTCTGCTGTCATATGGCACAGTGGTTTAGTTCCCTCGGGTTAAATCCCCTGTACAACAACAACAAAAGAAGTTGTAGAATGAAAAAGAAATAAAAGTCTTGTATTGCTATTTTCAGAAATCCTGGTGAGAGTTCAGTCAACAAAGAGACTAGGAAGGAGCTAGAACCTCCTAGGGATTGGTTAAGTGGTCATTTTCAGAATGCTGATAGCAATGTGCTTAGTAAAGGCCATCCTAAGGAGGCTTCAGAAGGAAGTGGGAGCCATCTGTGGAAATTAGAAGAAAGGCTCCCTTTGATCACTGCAAACACTTGGCTACACTGTATTCATGCTTAGAGATGTCATGGAAGGTCAAATATAAGATTGAAGACCTAGAGGATTCAGGGAACATTTCTAAGCAAACTATGGAAGGAGTTGTGTGGTTATTTTTGTCATTTTCAGTGAGATTTACAATGATACTTGGCAAAGGCAAGCCTACCCTAAAACACTGGAAAATTCACAGCCTGCCCACCTAAAGAGCAAAATGGGAGATTGGGTGAGAATATAGAGGTTGTGAAAGAGATTACTGTGGGTGGGAAGGAGCCAGGCTCTCTGCTTCAAAACCATGGGAGAGAAGGCCTGAGGCCTACACATAATCTTCCCGGTGCCCTTGCATCAAGAGGCCTGAAAACCATGGAAGGGACCCCAACATTGTCTCAGGATTCTGCTCCTTGTTTTCTAGCAAAATGCTCTGGGTCTGTCCAACCATGGTTCAAGTAAGCCCAGGCATGACTCCTGATGCTGCTCCAAAGGGATCAAGCAACAGACCTTGGTAATGTCCACATGGTGCTATTTTTTAGGTGCAGAGAATCCAAGGGCTCTGCTGTCACAACAGCCTCCCTTTGGGTTTCAAAGGACAGTTCTGGAGGCCCTGCTGTTGGAGTGGAGTCATGGCAAAGATTCTTCACCAGAATGCCTAGTGAGGCCATGAGAGTGGGACCACTGATCTTGAGACCCCAGAAGTGTAGAGTCACTGGCAGTGTCAATGCCAGCCTAGGAAAGCCATAGGCCATGGCATGCAGTCCAGGAGAGCAGCCATGTGGGCTGTAAGCAGCATCACCCCAGGGGTGGGGCTGCCCAAGGCCCTGGGGACCAGTAACCTGCCCTGTGTCTAGGAGGCTGGACTTGGAGTTTGGAGATCTATTGTCTTCTTTGGTTGTTTTCAGACTTGCTGGGGGTCTGGGAGCCCTTTCTACTCACTATTCCTCATTTTTGGAACAGGACTATTTGCCCTGTGCGTGTTTCAAGCCTGTATCCTGAAACCATGTATGTGGTGAGCCGTTCTAATTAGACCGTGGCCGCCATTAGAAGATGGCGCCAGCTTCCACTGTGGCCTGTGATAAACAACTCCTAATATGGAGAATTGGCACGCAATCCCTTACCACCCTATGAGAAAGGTCCACGTGGCAGCTTAAGATTGGTATGCTGGAGGCTTTATTAGGCTGTGCTTGGGCGCTCGGCGAGGGGTCACTAGAAGATGATACATGAATCAAGGCCTGAATAAACTGCTGAAAGAAGAATCCTGTGTCGTGTTTTCCCTTGCTGGCGAGGGGTCGCGACACATGTAACTTGTTGGAAGTCATTTGCCTTGAGTTTCAGATGGGACTTGAGACTTTGCACTTTGGAGTCATGCTGGCAAGGCTTCAGCCTTTGAGGACTATAGGCATGGATTGACTGCATTTTGCATTGAAAGAAGGAAGTGAACCTTGGGGGGTGGGGGCAGAATGGTATGGTTTGGATATTGTTTGCCCTGCAAAGGATCCTATCATGGATTACAGGTCTCCAGTGAGATGGTACCTTTCAGAAGTAGGACCTAATGATTGGCTCAGGACTGCCCTGTGAAGTGATTAATGCTAGTCTTCCAAAGTGAATTAGCTCTCACAGGAGTGGGTTAATTTCTTTCAGGTGAGTGAGTTTTTCCAAAAGAAGAAAGCCTGGGGCTGGTGTTGTGGCTCAGTGGTAGAGGGCTTGATCAGCATTTGTGAGGCACTGGGTTCGATTCTCAGCACCACATATAAACAAAGAAATAAACAAAGGTCCATCAATAACTAATAAAAGCATTTTTTTAAAAAAAGCAAGTCTGCCTCTTCCCTGTCTATTTAGTCTTCTTCTCTCACCATGTGATCTTTCTCCCACAAAGTCCTATGATGTCATGCCATTACCATGTTATGACATAGCTGAATGTCGTTAACTAAGACCAAACCAGAGAGGGTCACCTGAGCAGAGCTAAATAAATTTATTTCCTTTTTACACCATCCAGTGTTGGGTCAGTAATACTGTTTTATCACCCCAAATTGAACTAAGATATGTTCCAAGTCAAAAGGCACATGCATGTCTGTAATCCCAGCGACTCAGGAGGCTGAGGCCAGCTTCAGAAAATTAGCAAGGTCCTAAGCAACTTAGTGAGATGCTGTATCAAAATACAACGAAAAGGGCTGGGGGACATGGCTCAATGGTAAAGCAACCCTGGGTTTCACTTAGTACCAAAAAGGGGGCATGGGTGGTATGCACCTCTTCCCAGTAACAGGCTGCCTACACAGAATTCCTTACTGGGTGAAATATCTTTTCATGTAATTTGCCACACACAGCATCACAGGTGCCTCAGGTTTGTGTTGTGACAGCAATGGACAAAGTCTGCTAAAATGTCCCTGATCAGAGACTTGTTAAGTCTACAGCACATCATCCTTTCCACTCGATGGTGGAGGAAGCTGCACCATGTAAGAAGTGTGAGGTGACTCCTGTGTTAGGCAGTGGGAATGCATGGTGCCCCAGAGGGTGAGTTGTGGTCATTTAGATGGAAACCAAGCATGAGAAAAAAAATCTCTCTCTCTCTCTCCTCTCTCTCTCTCTCTCTCTCTCTCTCTCTCACACACACACACACACAATGTCCTGGGCATTGAGTGTAAGACCCTGAGGCTTTGATGGTTCCTGTGAAGGAGTCAGGACTGGTGGGGGACAGAAGAGGATGGAACCCAAATCTGTGCTCTCCTGTGACTTGTTAATGATTATTTCTGATGGGTGAAGCCAAGACAATATTTATAATGGCAGCCATCAGTGAAATTGGGCAGAACTCCTTGTCTAGAAAGTCCTAGTGACTTTTGAGAGGAGCCTGGTCAACAGCAGGGAAGTGGGAAAGACCCTCTGTGGATGTGCCATGGGGAGAGGAGAGTGTGGACTCCTCCTGGGCACAGTGGGGAGGAGTAGCAGGAGATAAGGGGCCCCACAGTAGAAGCCTATAAGGGAGAGGATCAAGGGCCAAGGACAGCCCAGGCATCCTGCCAACCTTGCCTAACTTCTGATTAGGGCCTGGATGCTGCCTGTAGGCTCAGAGCCCCATCACCTTTGCCCTAATGGCCAAGCCAAACCCTTTTTTAGTTCAGGTGCCTAAAGTGACAGGAACCCAGTGACATCCCAGATCCCCTTTAGGACACAGTGCCTGGGGCCTTCTGTATTTCCCCTAAAGACAGATAACCTTGCCTGGAGCCCCTTTGAGAGGGCCAGGTCACCCCTCTGGCCAAAGGCATGACCTAGAGCCAAATGGCAGCAGGAAGGTGTTCCTAAGTGGCTGTTTTTCCCATTGGCAGCTGGAGCTCCAGCACAGCCAGCACTCAGTGTCCTGAATGCCCGTCCAGAGACAGGGAAGTTGGCCCTGCTCTTCTGGGTTCCTCAGTCTCCCCTCGTACGCTGCCTTATCCTTGGTGGTGGTGACATCAGAAATTCTCACCCTGTCTGCCATTCAGGGGAGTCACTTTGGGCATTTCGGGGAGCCTTGGGTGGCTGCACATTCCCCTCTGTCCTCTATTATTTCTACCAGCCTCCTCCTCCCTGGCGCCTCCCTCCTGCAGCCTCTGTCTCTTCCTCTGCACCCTTTGGCTGATGGGACTCAGACTGGGTCCCGCCAAACACAAACTGGAGCCTCACCCTGGCCATGGAGGAGGAGCAGCAGGACCCCACAGGCCATGATGCCCAGCTATCCATCAAGTCTGTGCAGCCACATGGTCGGCTCCCAGGGCTGTTTCTGTGCTGCTGTGGTTGATCTGCTTCACAGGTCAGCACAGAGAAGGACCTGGGTCCAGGTGGAGTTTGGACCCTACAGGGAGGAGGCAGAGCAATGAATGGTGTCCTCCAAGATAGGCACTGTGGGAGAGCCACTCTTAACCCACAGAGACCCCAGAGCCAGTGGGTACTGGCAGGACAGGGCTGTGCCCCTCTGATCTGCTCTGAGATCTCAGAAGCCCACTCATCACCCCTGGAGTTACTAATTTACTATCCTAGCAGCCACTGGCTATTTAATCAACTTTTTTTTTTTTTTTTTGCTGCTGTGCCCAAAAGACCTGACAAGAACAACATAGAAAAGGAAAATTTCATTTGGGGCTCATGGTTTCAGAGTTCTCAGTCCATAGACAGCAGGTCCATTGCTTAGGTCTCAAGGAGAAGCTGAATATCATGGTGGAAGGGTGTAGTGGAGGAGAGCTGCTCAAAACATCATACCAGGAAGCAGAGGGAGAGAGCGAGCTCCACTCAACAAAGACAAAATACATACCCCAGAGGCATGCCCCAGTGACCCACCTCCTCCAGCTCCACCCTCCATGGCTACAGTTACCATCCAGTGAACCCTCATCAGGGGATTAATTCAATGATTGAGTTAAGGCTCTCATAACCCAATCATGTCACCCCTAAACTTTCTGGTATTGTCTCACACATGAGCTTTGGGGGACACCCTCTCTCTAAACCATATCACTGGCCCATGAGGGTGTTGGGGTGGAGAGGAGGGAGCAGTGGGCTGTAATTGGAGGAGCCAGGAGGGCTTCTCTGAGGGGACACAAAATCAAGATCCCCACAGGTGAGAATGATGACCTTGGGGGATGACGGGGACTGCCTGAGCAAACTGGGCAGTGTGACTGTGCCCGTGGTACTGGGAAGTCCTTCTTCCTCTCAGCATTCATAGTTTCCTGAGTTCCCTCCAAGGTCCTTGTAGTCCTGGTCTGAGGGTCTGTGTAAACCTGTCCCTATTCTGTCCTGGCTGCTCTGTTGAAAATACACTGGTGACTGCAAATGTGACACTTCTTAAGAACCCACTTTCCTCCACTGTCCCTCCTCCTACCCTGTGGCTTCCCCTGAGGACAGCTCCCTCTGAGGTTGAGTTTACTGTTATTTATGCACCTGACAAACATTCTGCGGACTTTCTGGTTCTAGCACTGTGGACCTGGAGGGCTCTCTTGGGCATCTGGGGCCTCTGGGGAGACAGGCCCATAACCAGGAGATGTCAAATCTTCTAGAATCCTGCAAGGATATAGGGAGTACAGCAGGAGACAGGGGTGCCTGCTCTGCCTGACTTCCTGGAGGAAGGGGTGTGGGCTCCACCTCAGATGACCTTCAGTACCTTCTCCTAACAGGTCTTGGCTTCTTCATTCTAGCCTGGGTTCATTCCTACACACCAGGATAGCAAGTGTCCTTTATTGGTGTCTTTCTAGGAGTGATAATATTCCCAGGTGGCTGTGTCCTGGGCTTCTCCTTGACTTCTACCTAAAGAGCAAGGTCTGTTGTTGATTCAAAGTTTTCCATCCAATGCTCTGTGGTCCAATCCACTGTCCCAGCTCCTGTCCAGGCAGATGCTCTCTCTATATTCTCTGGACCTAGTTCACAGCTGGTGCTGTGGAGGTTGAGATATTCTCAGCTCCTCCTGGTTTATAGTTATGTTATTAGCTCCTTTATGTCAACTGAAAAACACAGTGCTCCTTCCTAACCTGGAAGTTGCTGTCTACCTCTTGGTGAAGGTCCCCAAACTAACAGTAAAACTGTGGAATGAAGAAGAGTCTTCAGAGCATTAGGGCATGTGGGGGGTGGGGTGGGTTGGAAAACTGACATATATGTAATGATCTAGAGAAAGTCTGAGAGAATACAAGAGGAGAGAGAGAGGGAGAGAGTGAAAGAGGGAGAGAGTGAAAGAGAGAGAGAGAGAGAGAGAGAGAGAGAGAGAGAGAAACAGAGAAAATTGAAGCAAAAGCTAAAAATCCAGGAAAATATCTGCAATGACAAATTTCTGTACAGGCCCATTCCATCTCATCAAGTTTAAGACCCTCTACCCTAAAAGCAAGTTTTGGTTAGAATATGGAGCATCTGTCACACTCAGATTTGGTTGATGAGATAAAAAATGATGTCGTGATTTTGGGAGATAGCTAGACATTGTCCTTAAAAGTTTAAACCAGAGCTGGGCAGTGTCACATGCCTATAATCTCAGCAACTTGGGGGGAAGACACAGGAGGATTCTAAGTTAAAGGTGAGCTTTAGAAACTTAGTAAATCCCTCAGCATCTTCGGAAGACCCAGTCTCAAAATAAAAAATAAATAAATAGAAAATGGATTGGGGCTGTAGTCAGTAGTGAAGCACCCCTGGGTTAAACCCACAGTACCCTCCCCATCAAAAAATAGAAAGAAAGAAAGAAAGAAAGAAAGAAAGAAAGAAAGAAAGAAAGAAAGAAAGAAAGAAAGAAAGAAAGAAAGAAAGAAAGAAAGAAANAAACAAAAAAATTAAGATCACATGTCCACAAAGTGATTTCTGAAAATGTCCACCACAAGTTTTATGTAAAATAGCCTAAGCCAGGTGTGATGGTACACTAATTGCAATTCAGGTACTCAGGAGATCAAAGTACGAGGATTGGAAGATGGAGGCCAGCTTGGGCAAGTTAGTGACACCCAACTCAAACTAAAATAAACAGGGATGGATATGTAGATCAGTTTTAGAGTGCCCATGGATTAAGTCTCTACTAATAAGGGGGGGGGGGGAAGAAGAAGGAAGAGGAGGAGGAGGACAAATGGAAGTCAGTCAGATGTGCATCAACTGGTAACTGGATTAAGAGTGGCAGATGTGTACATGCAAGGCTACTCCCCAAAAAGAGAAGAAATTGCAGGTTCAAAGCCAGCCTCAGCAATTTAGCGAGATGCTAAGCAACTCAGTGAGACCTGTCTCTAATAAAATACAAAATAGGACTAGGGATGTGGCTCAGTGGTCAAGTGCCCCTGAGTTCAATCCCCAGTACCCCCCTTCCCCCCAAAAAAAGCTCTTCAAAAGAGCTACTGAAACTACTGAAAGTCTGAAAAACACTCTGAGGTCCCACTCTGGGAAGCATCCTGTGCATGCTCAGAACTGAAAACCATACAGGGGCATGTGTGCAGCAGGAGCACAAGGAATGTTTTCAGCACAGAGTGGAAGGATTATGCACCAGTCCCTGTACACTAAAAGGAACTAAAAGGTCTTTTCACCTCTGCAGAGATCCAGTCAGCCCAGGCTTACCGCTCTCCTCGTCTGCCCCCTAGTGACCAAGATGGGAAACACGGCAATCTTCATCTTCAGCCCTAAAGGCCTTGGTGCCCTGTGGTGGGGCTCAAAAGCACTGGGTGAAGAGGGGAGTTTCTTTCCTGGGAAAACTGGTGCCCCATGGAGGCAAGTTGGTGAGAGGGAGGGTATAGGGGGAGTCCCAGAGTTCATGGAGTGAGGGACACAGCCTTTCCATGACAGAGAGAAAATGCTTTGAAGGAACAACAGGGCATATTGAGCTTCATTTGGCACTTTTGATTACTGAGATAAAAGATGCGAGGGTTTCTGTTGGAGGGGCCAGAAAAGTTTAGGGACAACAATGAGGTGAGAGGGAAAGTCAATCATGTGGATGCCATAGTGAGTGGGGGATGGTCAGGAGGCTGAGGAGGGAATTCTGAAAGATTTTGTATCGAGAGATGCTCAGGGAGCAGGGACAAGAATCTCTTCTGCTATGTGTCTGGACCTCCTGACATGTCAAGGCCTCTTCCAGGACACACCCCACAGAGAAACATCTTCACAGCTGTGTTGTGATTGTGTCAGTGTGGGGCTCACAGTGTCTGCAGATCCACAGAGAATAAGAGGCAACTTCAGGAGACAGGACCCTGAGGACCCCACCTGGCTCTCCAGGATGCACCCAGCTGGCCCAGGCTCCAGAAGCCAATGGAAAAGCCCAGTCCTGCTTCTCATAAGAATGGGGCCAGTCACCTCCTTGGGACAGAAAGAGATGTGTGTGTGTGTGTGTGTGTGTGTGTGTAGATTTAAATGTTAATGAAGGATGACATTTAATCCCCAGGTGGGCTCAGATATATGGAACTTTGGTTTTGTTTGTAGCCTGGGTGGGTTAGATGTGGGAATCTAAGTGTTTGGCCTGAAAGTTTGTGTGCTGCAAATTCATACATTGAAAGCCAGTCTCCATGGGCTGGGGATAGAGCTCAGTTGGTAGGGTGCTTGCTGGCCTGCTCTAAACTCTAGTGCATTCAGTTCTAATGCACTAAGCTCAATCCTCAACACACACACATACACACACACACAAACACAACCACATACAAAATACATCACTAATAAAATCAGTCTACTACCTGAGCTTTGATTGAAAAAGAAAGAAAGCCAGTCTGAAAGTGATGAATCATTTTGAAGGGACTGTGTTTAGGAATTGTAAAATAAGCCCCAAAGTACTTGTTTGCCCCTCTGCCAAGTGAGGACATAGTGGGAAGGTGCCATCTAGAAACCAAAGCAAGACCTCCCCACACAACAAATCGGCTAACATCTTGATTCTTGGCTTGTCACCTCCAACACAGAAGACAACACAACAACACATTTGCATTGTTTATAAGCTACCCAGTTTATTGTGTTTATTTGTTGATATTTTGGTGGTAGCACTGTGATCAAACCCAGGACTTTGTGCATGCTTCTCAAGTACTCTACCACTAGGCTACTCTCCTGGAACTAGTTATTTTATTTTGAGCTCGGGTCTCCCCAAGTGGCCAGCCTGTGCAGAGTATGTAGGTCTTCTCCCTAAGCTTCCTGAGTGGCTTGGATTATGGGCATGTGCCTTCATGCCTCACTACGTTATTATTGTTGTTGTAGTTGCTGTTGCTGTTGTTGTTACAGGAGCCTGATGGAGTGAAACACTGGGGCTTCTGGAGTACAGGTTTTCTACAGAGGTCCCACCAGTATGAGAACATGGGTGCTTGCTGAGAGGTGGGCAAGGGATTTGGAAAAGTACCAGCTCTGCTTCCTGAAACTTCTCTGTCAGCATGGGAGGGTGTGGCAACTGGGAGGAGGGGATAGGAGGGGTTGTAGGGAAGGAGAGGGGAGGAAGGGAGGGAAGGACTCAGGCACAGTGGGGTGAGGAGGAAGGTGGGCATGAACTGGTTTACCCATCCACAGCCTCCTTGGGAATTATGAGTGTGTCTAACAGGAGAGGATCCATGGTGGAGTGTATAGACGAATAGCTACGTGAATAAGTGGGTGAACCCTGGTTCTTGGGTGGGCACCACAGGAAGACCCCATCACACCTAGCACACCCCTCTCTTCCTGACAAGGAAGCTAGTGTTCTGTGTGCTTGTTCTCAGCCCCCTTTAGCTCCTGGATCTTCTGAGGCAGGGTCTTGGTCCAGAACTGCAGCCTGTGTGCCCTCAGAGCCTGGCCCACAGCAGGCTGGATGTCCAACTGCAGGTACTGCTGGTCCTGGTTGAACAGTGGCCAGTGGGGTAGGCCCTCTCCATTGGGGTTCCTGTGCACATGCCCTCCCAGCAGGGCAGGGCAAGGGTCAGTCTGAGCTCTGTTGAACTCAGACCTGACCTTCAACCCCAATTATGGACAGGGCAGTCAGCCAGGCAGACAGAGGTGTTGAGAATGGGGAGAGGTGTCCTGATGCAGGAAAGAAATGACCTCTCACTTGTGTCATTCCACACAGGGCAGAAAAACCTGCCCCGTGTTGCCCTTCCTGTGGGAGGCTGGCTCCCATAGCCCAGCACTATGGCTCACCCTTTGTACCACTGTGAGAAGAGACCAGTGACCTGTACCCACAAAGCACCCTCTTTTAGCGTGGGTCTTCCCATTGGGGAGGGGGCTAGGATGTGATGAGGGACACACATTTGCTAATGGGGTCACCTCAGATAAGGGGAGCTGTGGAGGGCCCGTGCCCTCTGGGAGCCTGAGGGGTGCAGGTGTCCTCACCCATTTCGAGCAAAGTTGGCCCAGTACTTCATCATCCTCTTGTTCAGCAGCTTCTCCTCTTCAGTAAGCTCCACTGTGGGAGGAGGAAGGCAAGGTTCCAGTCCTGGCCAACTCATCCAGCTGTCCACTCCTGTGCCACATCACCACCCTAGTCCCAGGCTTGTGTCCCTTCCCTCCCCCAATAGTCCTGGGGCCAGGCCCTCTGCTTGCCCAACCTGCCTTTACTACTCCCAGCCCAACACTGAGCTCTCCTTGGCCTAGAAGTTTCCTTGTTTTGGACACTGTGAAATCATTTAAGAAATGATTTGGCTTTTACCCAACCCCATCTTCTCCTATGCTAGACACCAAGGTTGGGTGGTAACAGGTGGAAGGAGCATAGATTGGACTGGGAAAGGTCTAATCCTTAATGATCTGTTGTTGGAAGATGGTAGACTCTGGATCTCATGTTCTCTCTAAGCTACAGATTCTCATTGTTCAATGAGAGTAATTGCCACCCTGTAACCATGAGAATGCTCCCGTGGAACAAGGAGAACTCACCTCTCATGCCACTAAAGTTGGACCCAAAGACAAAGATGAACTCATCACCACGGTCAGCCTTCACATGTGGCGGTCTCATGTCCTTAAACATGCTGGGCCGATGCTGGAACTCATAGAAGTAGACAGGAGCATGGGAACCTGGAGGGTGGACAGGATGTGTCACTCTTGGTGTCAAGATTGCTAGGTCCAAAGCTGGCTTGAATGTTCACAGTGGCTGGGAAGCCCAGAATGGATCAGGGGCAGTTGGAAGGCTCTTTGTTAAGTCATATCTTGGACTTCCTGGAAGTGTGGTCACAGCCAAGTCCTTGACTGCTACTACCTTTGTTCCCTCTTCTCTAAAATGAGTGTGATGTCTATCTCTTACTCTAGCCATAAGAATTTACTGAGATGAGGGCCATTAGGTAGGTGCCTGGGACCAGGATCTGGATAAAGACATGTGTCAGGACCTGACACCAGACCTCACCTGGGACCCACAGCTCTGAGCTGTCTCCTAGGAAGCCAGGATTCAGGTTCAGATACACTCACTCTGATCATGTGCTACTTGGAGTGCAGGCATCACAAACATGAAGTCCGCCATCATCTCCTGGAACTGGAATTGGAGGGTGTGGGGTCCTCATTGTTTCCCATGTACTCCTTCATCAACAGGTCAGCACATTCGGCAGGCAACTTCATCTAGTCCAGGTGATCAGGCAGGGAGGCAGGATTTAGAGGGTAGGGATTGAGATTTAGGATGTGTCAGGGAATAGGACAATGCTGTCAAGCTTTGTAGTGGTTCCACCCACAAATCACATAGATCAATTTTGGTTCCTGGTCATTGCTGAAAAGGAAGAGTGACTGGCTGCACTCTGCCTGGCCCAGAACCCCAGGAGTCTCACCGTCTGTGCTGATATTCTCTGCAGAACAGCTCGCATGGTCTCTCTGTCTATGTCTTTCTGGATTTCAGGTGGGCCCAAGATCTGTGTGGTGAAGTGAAGTCTATAGTTGGGGGTGAGATGAACAGGACCTACAAAGTCTAAAGCCGCTCACACTTGACACTATGGTGGCGGTTTGGAGAGGGGACCCACCATTGGAATGCCCCAGCCATACTCATCATTGGCGACACCAATGATGCTTGGTACAGGTTGAAAATCAGCAGAGGCCAGAAGCTCCTGGGGTGCTTGGGTAGGAAGGTCCCATCCACCAGACCAGGAATGATCATGAAGGGCTAAGGGGGCATTCAAAGTCCATGATTATGGGAAGGAAAGTCTCTCTTTTTTTTGAATTTTTTAATATTTATTTTCTAGTTTTCGGCGAACACAACATCTTTGTATGTGGTGCTGATGATCGAACCCGGGCCGCAAGCATGCCAGGCGAGCGCGCTACTGCTTGAGTCACATCCCCAGCCCGGAATGTCTCTTTTTTAATGACACATGAGTTACCTCCAACCCATCCTAACTCAATCCATGATGTATTCAGAGATTCTACACCTGGTTTAGCATTTTTGTCTCAATTCCCATCCAGGGCTATGAGGATATAAGAAGACCAAGCCCTGGAAATGAGATCATAGTTCTACAGTAGAAAGCACTGTATTTTCCTTACACCATAACCCCTGTCTCCTCACTAACGTCCATTAGGCCCTACCTTGGTAACAGCCAGCATTTCCTGTTCACTCTTGCCCCGCAGGCAGCTCACCAGGGCCTCTGACTCTACGTGCCCACAGGCAGACAGGTTGGCCACCATCTGTAAAGGCACCAAAAAGAGGCTGAATCATCTCTCCAGACAGGGAGGGAGTTGCTGCCTAAGGTCTCAGCTGTGTGAAGGTTACCCATAATTCTCAAAGGGTGCCATGTGTGTATTGCAGCAAGTATGAAATCCTTCCACCTTCCCTGAAGCTCAGGTGTCAGCCAGAGGAGCCATCACACCTGCTTACATGGGTCTTCTGAGGATGAGGCCTCCAGGGCACAGCTTTGTAGATCAAAATAGAGCAAAATCAACTACTTGAGGCAGAGGTGTGTGATTCTGACCTTTGAGCTCCTCAGAATCCCTGTTGTGGTGGTAAGTTCCAGAGAGACCTGCATGGTCTTTGTTCCCATGGAACAGACAGAGTGGCAGAGGCTCTGAAGTTGAAGTGTGAGACAGCAGATTTGGCATTGGGCAGTAAAGGATACTCACTGTGGAGACATCTTTAGATGAGCTGGTGATGAGATCAGACAGCAGGGCCACTCCACTCTCCATGATGGCACCATGGAAGAGTCCTTGGGACATTGGAGACACCACATGTGAGGACACACTAGTGCCACCTGCAGACCCGCCAAAAATGGTGACCTGATCAGGGTTGCCTCCAAAGTGGGCGATATTCCGCTGGACCCAGCGTAGGGCAGCCACTTGGTCCAGGTAGCCCCAGTTGCCAGTGGCATGCTGGTCTCCAGTGCTGAGAAATGCAAGGATGATGATCAATGGATGGTCCTCTGTCTACTCAGCCCTCATTGACCATCCCTGTCCCAGGCTTACCTGAAGAAGCCCAGAACTCCCAGGCGGTACTGGACAGTGACCACCAGTACATTTTCAATGGCTGCCAGAATAGAACCATCATACATGGAAGCTGAGCCCATCACCAAGGCACCACCATGGATCCAGACCATCACCTGGGAAATCAGGAGATATACTGTGTGGTAGCCACAGTGCCGATTCCCGTCCTGGCTGAACCCCTAGTCTGAACATCACTTTGGCTTGTATAGCTGCTCACCCAGAATGCTAGTAAAACTTTATGACCTAGGGCACTGGTGACAGAGTAAGTTCAATTTGGAAGATCAGGACTCCCATACTTTGGGTTCTAACCAGGATTCAGGACCTGGATCTATTCCTCTCAGAACTACTCTGAAAGGAAAAGAAAATTGATGTTTCTGTGATTACCTCACTTGAACATTAATTTAAAGTGTGTTCCAATCACTGGCCCTCAAAGTAATCGATGGTCGTGGAATTTAGTGATCTCAAAGTGCAGCTTTTGGGCACCTGAATGGGATCTCCTGGGTAGAAGCTGGTGAGTTGATCAGTGGGTCAGATCATTTGGCCTCTGAGAGCATCCAGGGCTCTTTGACTCCATGCCTAGGTGAACTTCCTGTCTGAATAACAGGCCTTCTTGGAGCTGATAGTGAGAAACTTTACATGGTAGTCCACACCACATTGGTGGCCAGCTGAACCTGTGTCTTCCAGTGTCGTTGATATTGTTATGTAGTACTGGGATCAATCCCAGGGCTTCACAGCATTGTGCTAGCTCGCTACCTTGAACCATGTCCCAAGACCACTTCTAATCCTTTTCTCAAAGAAATGTTCTCCCACCCTTCAACTGACCATGACTTAACACTCACAGGCAGGTTAGAGCCCTCACGGGCATGTGCAGGCGCGTAGATGCTGAGGTACAGGCAGTCCTCTGACATGGGGATGGGAGGCAAGTTTATACCTTGTAGGTTCAGAGCCTCTATATTCATTATATCTGCATTTTGCAGACACCTGGTGACAATGGAATACAGTTACTCCAGGGGATGAGCAGTGGTCAATTCAGACCTCAGGTCCTGACTCGATCCCAGACAACCTCACTCCTTGCCTTAACTGATGCCTGGCCTCTCATGATCCTTCTTTCAAGTCATTTCCTACTGGTTTCCAGGCCACAGGCTCGGGGAAGCAGAGATGGATTCCAGACCCCCAGGGAGGCCTCAAAATTGTTGAACACTTGATTCCAACTCCTTCTGCGGCTGGGCAATCCTGACTCTAGGGCCCTGTCTGGGAAACACTGGCTGCCTCTGTTGACAGTCACCACTTATCCCTGTCCCCATTCAGGCCTGGAACAGCATAGGTGTCTCCACACAGCTGGTGCCTGAGTGGATGGAGGTTAGTTCTCACACAAGGGTAATGGGGCATCCCACAGCCCAACTCGAGACTCTCAGAAAACCTCACCCCTCCACTGAGTCTCCAGCTGTAAGCACATGCCCCTTTCCCTTGGCCCTGTGGGTGGGGTCCCCAAGGAGCCACCACTGTTGCCCTCCTCAGGGACCTGCAGCATCGACTGCTGGAGTCAAGGTCTTTTATAGGTTCAGAGAGCCAAGCCGACCCTCTCCCAGACTCATCTCCCCTGGTGGGAGAGAACACCTGGAGTAAGCCAAATCCAGGGACAGGTGTTTCTGCTCTTGTGTTCAGCATCTGGAGCTAATGCCTGTTGGGTTCCAAGCCCTGAGGCAGGGGCCTGGCAGGTTTACTCCTGCATTAGAAAAATGAATGTGGGAATTGCCCCAATGCAGAGGGATATATTTCTATACATTTGTTCATTTAGGGCCTGGGTTTCAAAGCCGGTGCATCAGGTTGTTAAAAACACATTATCACTGACCTACAGCCCCGGGCCGTTCAGTGCAGTTTAGATGAAGGAGCCACTGCAGCCTGGCCCAGGGCTCAGAGTACCCACCCCCACCCCAGCCCTGAGGTTTCCCAGACCCCAGGAGAACTTACATAGCCGGGTGGGAGGTCCCATCCCTCACACCACTCCAAGGTTCAGGGGGCTCAGGGGCTCCAAAGCGCAGTGGTCCTACAGGTGGCTTGGCAAAGGGAATTCCCAGGAAGGTGTGGACCTCCGCATCGGTGCCCTTCACGTGGACGAGGCTGCCCCGCACCTGCCCGGTGTGGGTGATTCGTATGGGGCTGACTGAGTCCTGGCCTGTGGGCAGAGAGATGTACTTCAGGCTCAGGTCTCATTAATCAGCTGCTGACCTGCAGCACTGGGCCTGGTTGGCCCTCTTTAGCTCAGCCTTGTGGAGGAACCCTGATCTGTCAACATTCGCTTCAGAATCTTTCTGCCATCCCTCATCCCTATCCCCACCACCACTATCACTCGACCAGCTCACAGCCTATCCCTCCAGGCTCACCAGGATCCTGTGACTTGCCACCATCCTTCAGCACTAGCAACTGCCAGCAGAATGTCTTTTGGGCTGATGGGGCAGGAGTGTCCATTGCACTAACTGTGCCAGGTCATGTCAGGCACTAGGAGGACTGTGGGAATGGAACTAAAGTTTCCCATCCTCGGGCATCTCATGCTTGAGAAGACAAGAAATGATATAAAGAATCACCATTCATGAAAGGAGAAACGGACGTATGGAGGGGAGCTATGAGTTCAGACCATACAAAAATTGTCCTGCCTGGGCTTGGGGATCACGGCAAGAGGCAATGGAAAGTCAAGCTAGATATATCTGGCTTGTCCAAGTCATGATATTTGGGTAAAGGTTGATGTTGGGCCTGTTGCATTTAACTCTTCTCTCTTCTGCAGATTGGGTCCAAACTTGGGTGCTGTGCAGCCCTCAGGATGCCCCAGTCCTCCCTGTGCTTCAGAGTGCAGAGAGTTGGCAGTCAGGTCCACAGTTCTCCTGCTATTGCTGACATCTCCACAGCTCCCACGTCACTGGAGCCTTCCCTCCCCCAGGTTCAAGTTCTCACTCTAGAATGTGGTAGATCTGAGCTGGTTTCCATAAGAAAAAGTTAAAAACTCCAAACCTCCTCCTCTCTCTCACCAAATCCCCTAGGATCTGATGTTTGATGCTCCCTGGTACAGGTCAGGCCAAGGCAGCAGCCACTCACAGGACCAGAGAAGGAAATTGGCCAGCATCTCTCCAAGTCCAAAGACACTCCTGTCCCTACCAACATGCTGTCTCTACACAATGCCTTGCCAGAGGGATCTTGGTCCATGTAACTCATATGGTGACTGGCCACCAATGCCTGATATTACTTACTACAAAGAAGAAAGCCTGCTAAATATTCCTGTTCACAGTCTGATGACATAATGTCGCTGCTTCCTTGAGCACAAAGCCTGCATGAAACAGCAGGAGGAATCTCACCCCTGTATATATGTAGTGGTTGGAAGTGTCCCCATGTCAAGATGAGGAAAACATCACATCAGAAAAGATGGGTTTGTGACCATTTATGTGAGAGACAAAGATGAGTAGTGTGTAAGACCTGGACCCTATTTAAGACCTAGATGGGCCTGTGGAGGAGCCAGGACTGGGTGGGCAAAAGACTGTGGGACACAAATCTATACCCTCTCATGACTCAGGTTTTTTTTTTTAAATTTTTGGTTGTGAGTTCAAGAAAAAAGACTGTTGAAAATAGAATCTTTCAGTGAAGGTAAAGAAATCTTGCTGATAAAATTATGGTTCTCTCAGGCCCCAGGTAAGGGAGGAAACTTATCAGTAGTGGTCCAAGGGGGACAGGTGAACATGGATTCCTCTGTGCAGATTAGACTGGGAAAGTTGGGTCTATATCCAACACCCACACTAGGAGCCTTTGACGTGGGAGGGATCCAGAGCTGATGACACTCCCTGGGCATGGTACTCTTATGCCAGCACCTTCTGATAAGGGCCTAGAGACTTCTAGCAGGTATAGAGCACATCGCCTTTGTCCCAGAACACAATCCAAGGCATGCTAGCTTCAGTTCGCGAGTAAAGTGAAGGCACCAGTCATTCAGATCAGCTTTGAGAAGTGGTACCAGGGACTTCTGTAATCCCCCAGAGCCAGTAACCTTGCCTATGGACCCTACAAAATGTGCCAGCACTTCTCTGGCCAAGGGGTCAACACACTCAGGACCAAATGTAACCAGCAAGCTCTTCTTATTGCTGTGGTTATTACCCAAGGGGGAGTAGTAGTTACAGCCACAGACACACACAGGAGGGAAAGGTCCCCTATCCCTGTTCCTTTGCCAGGAGGCTTCTCACTTGCCCATACTGTGCTCCTCAGAACCCCTCACATTAGCTCACTCCTCCATGAGGGTGTCCTCAGGCAGCTCTGACCCTCTCTGGCTCACCCTCCTGCCCCTCATCCCCTTCATCTGTCTCCTCTACCAACTCCCCCGCCCTGGTGCCTTCCCTCCAGGCTCAGGCTCTGTCTCTGTGCACTTTGGCAGATCCAACCTGGTCTCTACCACCCTCCCCATGGCAGCCTCACCCTGGCCCTGGATGAGGAGCATCAGGAGCCCATAGGCCACGATGAGGAGCCAGGCAGGAAGTCGATGCAGGCACATGGTCGGCTCCAAGGGCTGCTCCTGTATTCCCATGGCTTCACCTGGAAATGCAGAGCAGCATTCTGCCAGGTGGAATTTGGATCTGACAGTGAGGAGGGGGGGAAATGGGTGGTGCCCTGCAAGGGGTGTGCTGCAGGAGAATCACTCTGAACTCTCAGAGGTCATGGGGCCAGTGTGCTGTGGGCAGGGCCCTACCCCTCTTCTTCCCTTGGCCACCTCCCAAGCTGCTGAACAGCCTCTGCAGCCCCTCTGAGATCCCAGGACCCCTCTCCTCACACCTGGAGTCACTAATTTCCTGTCCTGGCTGTCAACCATGAGGGTGTTGGGGAGGAGAGGAGGGAGCAGAGAGCTGGATGTAACTGGAGGAACCTGGAGGGCTTCTCTGAGGGGGCAGAATGAAGATTTCCAGAGATGGAGAAATACAGATGACCTTGCTGGAGTGTGGGGAACTGCTTACACAGTGGCAGGGAGGTGTGACTGTGACCTTCATAGCTGACTGGGTGCCCTTCAATAGTTCCTAATGTCTTATAGACCATGATCTGAGATCCTCTGAGGGCCCCACCCTTCTCAGTCTGACCCTTCTTTGTGAAGGCATTTCTGTAGATACCCCATCAACACAAAACCAAGGTCCAGTTTACAGTCACTTATCCACTGGAAAGATGTGAAATGAGTGTCTGTTGGTTCCAGGGAACTCCCAGGGATTAGGTGCCTCTGGAGATTCTGAAACATCCTGAGCCCTGCGTGGGTGAATGGAAGCCCATCTGGGTTAGGAGGATCTGCTCAACCTGACTTCCCTGATGAAGGGGTGTGGGGCTCAACTTTAGGCAGCCTAGAGGCTCCCCTGCAAACAAACCATCCTTGGCTAGCCTACCCCCACCCCACCATAGGCTCTCACATCTCAGTGTAGTGTCCTTCTCAGCCACATTGGGGAATAATCAGCTTTATCCACAAGTGCATAGCCATCATGCTGAGAGCACTGCTTCTCCTTGACCTCCACCCAATCAGCAAGGCTGTTGTGGATTCAGTTTCCCTTCCAGTGTACTCTCCTCCAAGCCATTGCCCAGCTCCAGCCTGGGCAGATGCTTACTCTGCTCTGATTCTCCTCACCTAGTTCTCTGCTGGGCTCTGGGCTCCTCCCAGCTCAGTCCTATTATGAGCTCCTTTGTGTCAACTGGACACCAAGTGCTTCTTCCTAATCTGGAGTCTGCTAGGGTGAAGGTCCCCAGGGGCTCTGCCATTTATGGCACCATCTTACACAGGCCTTGGCTTTGACAATGACCAAGATAATAGTAATAATGTGAAATGAAGAAGAGTCTCGGCATCGTATCTGTGTATGGGTTTGTATGTATTTTACCATATATATATNGATCTCCCCTCTATTTTCATCGGATATATATATATATATATATATATATATATATATATATATATTTATATATATATATATAGAGAGAGAGAGAGAGAGAGAATGGAAGATGGAGACAGAGTCTAAAAGTCAAAACAAACATCTTCAATGAGAACCCCCCAACACGTCTTTTAAATACAGTTTGATCTAAGACCATCAGACCAAGTGTTGAAGAGGATATGGAGCAACTGATACCCTCATAAATGGCTTCCCTATGAAGGAATGTGGGGCTCAAATTCAGGCAGCCTAGAGGTTCCCCTCTAGGGGATGCAAAGTGACAGAGTCTTTGGAGACGAGTTTGGTATTTCCCGTAAAGGTTCCGTACACACTTGCCATGGGACTCAGCAATTCTCCTCTCAGGTCTTTCCTCAACAGAAATGACAGCATGGGTCCATATAAACAATTTCTGACAATGTTCCTAAGAGTTTCAGAATTGGAAACTGAAAATGTATAGAATTGGTCAAAAAAAATGGAAGTCACTCAGATGTATATCAATTGGTGAGTGGATAAAGTGTGGTGTGTGCCTACAAGGAATGCCACTCCCCAGGAAAAGGAATCTGAGATCCGCTTGCATCTCAAAAGTAGTATGTGAACTGACAGAGCCATTCCTAAAAGTGTCCATGTGCATCATATTTGGGGCAAGGCCAACTAGAGGAACCCAAGCAATTAGGTGACTGCCTTAGAGCAGGATTCAGGGCAAAGAAGGACTACAAAGGGGCATGAGGAAGTTTAGGAAGTGAAAGAAACTGGTAAAGCTTGTGGTGGTGGTGTTTGCTTATCTTACATGTTACCTCAGAGTGAGTAAATTGTACACCCAAGAGATTAATTTAATTGTATATAAGTTATTCCACACTGGGCTGTGAATGGATGTAGCTCAGTGGTATAGTGCTTGCCTAGCAGGCCAAGGAGGTAGGTGTGGTCCCTAACACTGTACACACTCACACACACACACACACGCACACACTTAGACTCAACAATAAGGCTATTTAAAATCTATTAAAAATCTACAGCATATTGTGGCAGCCCCTTTGGGTAATACAGTGTGCTTCTGCAGAACTGAAACATAGAGGCATACTCGCAGGAACTCAGTAAATGCTATAAGGATGCACCCATCAGTCTTCACCAAAAGGAAAGTCTTTCCTGTACTGGGCCCCCTCAGGCTTAATGTTAACCTTGTCTGTGCCCTGGTGGCCCAAATGGCAAAATGGAATTTTCATCTTTTGCCTGAAATTCATGAAGGTCTTTGGGCTTAAATGTAGTGAATGGAAACAAGGGGGTCATCTCCCCTGGGAAAAGTAGTGCCCCAGGAGGGCATGTCAGTCAGAGGTTGGGGGGTGGGGGACTCCCAAGGTCTTTGGGATGAGAAATCCAGCCTCTAAGTGTCTGATAGAAAAAGATTCGAGGGAACCCAGAGGCACATTGAGCATTATTTGCTACCTGTGTTCAATGAGAAAAGATGAGAGGGTTTTTATAGGAAGAGTCAGAAGAGTTTAGAGACAGCAAAGAGGGGGAAGGAAAATCAATGATGTAGATGCCATAGTGAGTGGGGGATGGTCAGGAGGCTGCAGGGGGAATTCTGCAAGGCAGAAGGACACCTTACTGGATGGAGAGGTTCTCAGGCAACCAGGGACAAGGATCTCTTCTCTGGATCTCCTGAGCCTCCAAGGCCTCTTCCAGGACACACCACACTGAAACAACTTCTCAGATGTGTTATAATCTTGTCAGTGTGAGGCTCACATGTCTGCAGATTCACAGAGAATATGAGCCAACTTCAAGAGACAGGACCCTGAGGACCTCACTTGGCTCTCTGGACAAACTCACCTAACACAGGCTGTAGGGTCAATGGAAAAAACCCAGTCCTGCTTCTCACAAGTGTGGGGCCAGTCACCTCTCTGGGATGGAAATAAATGGGTGAGTGGGTTGTTTTAAATAAGCAGAGACATTTTCTGGTAGTTTGTAGTCTTGGTTGCTGAGATCTTGGGTGGAAGGTGCTAGGGTCTGAGAACTTGGGTCCACCTAATTCACACATTGAAATCTAATCTCCAATATAATGGTATTAAGAGTTAGCTCCTAGCTGGGTGTGGTGACACGCCTGTAATGCCAGTGGCTCTGTAGGCTGAGACAGAAGGATGGAGGATGGGGAATTCAAAGCCAGCTTCAGCAATGTTGAGGTGCTAAGCCACTCAGTGAGACTCTGTCTCTAAAAAATAAAATAAAATAAAATACAAAATAGGACTGGGGATGTTGCTCAGTGGTTGAGCGCCCCTGAGTTCAATCCCAGCTACCAAAAGAAAAAGAGTTAGGGTCCTTAGGGGATGAATAGGAAACCACTGGTTATTGTGATGAGTTCTTCTTCATCAAATGTTTAAGTTTGAACATTAGAGAAGTGCCAAGGTAAGCATATAAAGGAGGTTTTATTTAAAAAGTAGTTTAAAAAAAGTGGTAATAAAAAGACTTCTCCTGAGAGAAAGAAGGAGGCCATAGCTGGTGGTATCCTGGTATTTCTGAATTTAGAGTTAGGGTTAGGGTTAGGATTAGGGTTAGGGGTTAGGGTTAGGGTTAGGGTTAGAGTTCGGGTTCAGGTTAGAGATTAGGGTGAGGGTGAGGGTTGAGGGTTGAGGGTTGAGGGTTAGGGTTAGGGTTAGGGTTAGGGGTTAGGGTTAGGGTAGGGCTAGGGCTAGGGTTAGGGTTAGGGTTAGGGTAGGGTTAGGGTTAGGGTTAGGGTTACCTTTCTCCCTTAGTGACCTCTCCCCAATGGAAAGGAGGCTAGGGTCCTTTACCTCCAATCCCTCAGGGTACAGTAAGGAATTCCAGTACCTAACCCAATCATAGGATCTAACTGTCCATGATCCTATTCAACTGTCACCTACTTAAGGAAGCCACGAGAGTTTGGGAGCAGGGTTAGGGAATAGCAGTTTTACCCAGCTCCTTCCAGACCTAAGTTAGGACTTACATTAAAAGGTAAGTGGAAGAATTCTTCACACTCAGTAAGAGACTGATCTAAGGCCCTAGGCAGGAAAAAAAAGTAAAAGTGTCTTTTACCTGAACTCATACAATACTAAACCAAAAAGTAAATTGTGTGATACTTTACTAATTACCAGCTGGTCATATTTTCTAGGACTCTTTGGGGTTTTTTTTTCTTAAATTCCATATTTTTTGAGACCATGATTTTGATCCTACACACCCAGGTTAATGTTTTTCTGATCAGTCCTTTTTTTATTGAACTTTTAAAACATCTGTAACATTGCACTGAAAATTTGCCTTCAAAAAGCTACAGGGCCTTTGCTATTGTGTTATGTGTACACACTTGTGTTATGTGTGGTATGTCTGTATGTGATTACATTTGGGAGGTCAGTCCACTGGTATGGTTTAGTTAGTCACTTAGCTACCTCAGTCACAGTGGGTAGAGATGCGGAGTCAACACATAGACATTTTGGGAGCTGGTGAGAGCGCTGGCAGGTGACAACCTCAGCCAACCTCCAGACAAGCTCGTTTAATGTGGAAATGATTACAATTGATATAGAATGCATCCTCCAGTCATACATAAGCAAGCAGGTTATACAACATCTAAAACCCAATCATCTTTATGATTAATGTAGCCACACTATGAGGAAGCTCTAAATATTGTACGTGGTGGAAGGCAGACTGGAAGGATCATTGTCCCTATGAAAAGGGGGCCTTATGAGTTGGGGGTTTTATGCCCTGAAGCATCTGACTCTCTTCCTGGCCTGGTAGCTTGGCAACGCTGACCTCAAACACAGAGGATGTGGTTTCACTGACGGCGCGCTAGAGCAGAACCACTCTGGGAAGCATCCTGTGCATGCTCAGAACTGAAAACCATACAGGGGCATGTTTGCAGCAGGAGCACAAGGAATGTTTGCAGCACAGAGATGAAGGATTATGCACCAGTCCCTGTACACTAAAAGGAACTAAAAGGTCTTTTCACCTCTGCAGAGATCCAGTCACCCAGGCTTACCGCTATCCTCGTCTGCCCCCTGGTGTCCAGGATGGGAAATACGGCAATCTTCATCTTTAGCCCTAAAGGCCTTGGAGCCCTGTGGTTGAGCTTAAAAGCACTGGGTGAAAGAGGGAACTTTCTTGTGAAGTGGCAGAGTCAGAGGGAGGTAAGTTGGTGAGAGGGAGGGTATAGGGGTAGTATCAAGGTCCATGGAGTGAGGTTCACAGCCTTTTAATGACAGAGAGAAAATGCTTTGAAGGAACAAAAGGATATATTGAGCTTCATTTGGCACTTTTGATTACTGAGATAAAAGATGAGAGGGTTTCTATTGGAGGGGCCAGAAAAGTTTAGGGACAACAATGAGGTGAGAGGGAAAGTCAACACATGGATGCCACAGTGAGTGGGGGATGGTCAGGAGGATGCAGAGGGAATTCTGAAAGATTTTGGATGGAGAGGTCCTCAGGGAGCCAGGAACAAGAATCCCTTCTGCTATATGTCTGGACCTCCTGACATGTCAAGACCTCTTCCAGGACACACCCCACAGAGAAACATCTTCACAGCTGTGTTGTGATTGTGTCAGTGTGGGGCTCACAGTGTCTGCAGATCCACAGAGAATAAGAGGCAACTTCAGGAGACAGGACCCTGAGGACCCCACCTGGCTCTCCAGGATGCACCCAGCTGGCCCAGGCTCCAGAAGCCAATGGAAAAGCCCAGTCCTGCTTCTCATAAGGATGGGGCCTGTCACCTCCTTGGGACAGAAAGAGATGTGTGTGTGTGTAGATTTAAATGTTAATGAAGGATGACATTTAATCCCCAGGTGGGCTCAGGGATATGGAACTTTGGTTTTGTTTGTAGCCTGGGTGGGTTAGATGTGGGAATCTAAGTGTTTGGCCTGAAAGTTTGTGTGCTGCAAATTCATACATTGAAAGCCAGTCTCCATGGGCTGGGGATAGAGCTCAGTTGGTAGAGTGCTTGCCTGGCACGCTCTAAACTCTAGTGCATTAAGTTCTAATGCACTGAGTTCAATCCCCAACACACACACACACACACACACACACACACAACCACATACAAAATACATCACTAATAAAATCAGTCTACTACTTGGGCTTTGATTGAAAAAGAAAGAAAGCCCGTCTGAAAGTGATGAATCATTGTGAGGGGACAGGGTTTTGGAATTGTCAAATAGTCCCAAGAGAACTTGTTTGCCCCTTCTGCCAAGTGAGGACATAGTGGGAAGGTGCCATCTAGAAACCAAAGCAAGACCTCCCCACACAACAAATCGGCTAACATCTTGATTCTGGACTAGTCACCTTCAACACAGAAGACAACACATTTGCATTATTTATAAGCTACCCAGTTTATTGTATTTATTTGTTTATATCTTGTTGGTAGCACTGTGATCAAACCCAAGACCTTGTGCATGCTTGGCAAGTTCTCAACCACTGGGCTACTCTCCTGGAACTAGTTATTTTATTTTGAGCTCGGGTATCCCCAAGTGGCCAGCCTGGGTTGCATATGTAATTCTTTAACCTCAGCCTCCTGGGTGGCTTGGGTTATGGGCATGTGCTATTATGCCTCATTAGGTTATTATTGGAATTGTTGTTGCTGCTGTTGCTGTTGTTGTCACAGCAGCCTGATGGGGTAAAACACTGTGGCTTCTGGTGTACAGGTTTTCTACAGAGGCCCCACTGGTGTGAGAACATGGGGTACTTCCTGAGAGGTGGGCAAGTGGTTTGGAAAAGTACCAGCTCTGCTTCCTCAAACTTCTCTGTCAGCATGGGAGGGTGTGGCAACTGGGAGGAGGGGTTGTAGGGAAGGAGAGGGGAGGAAGGGAGTGAGGGTTTCAGGCACAGTGGGGTGAGGAGGAAGGTGGGCATGAACTAGTTTACCCATCCACAGCCTCCTTGGGAATTACTGAGTGTGTCTAACAGGAGAGGACCCATGGAGGAGTGTATGGACGAAGAGCTATGTGAAAGAGTGGGTCAACCCATGTTCTTGGGTGGGCATGTGTGGGCACCACAGGAAGACCCCATCACACCTAGCACACCCCTCTCTTCCTGACAAGGAAGCTAGTGTTCTGTGTGCTTGTTCTCAGCCCCCTTTAGCTCCTGAATCTTCTGAGGCAGGGTCTTGGTCCAGAACTGCAGCCTGTGTGACTTCAGGGCCTGGCCCACAGCAGGCTGGATGTCCAGCTACAGGTACTGCTGGTCCTGGTCGAAAAGTGGCCAGTGGGGTAGGCCCTCTCCATTGGGGTTCCTGTGCACATGCCCTCCCAGCAGGGCAGGGCAAGGGTCAGTCTGAGCTCTGTTGAACTCAGACCTGACTTTCCACCCCAATTATGAACAGGGCATCCAGCCAGGCACACAGGGGTTTTGAGAATGGGGAGAGGTGTCCTGATGTAGGAAAATAATGACCTCTCACTTGTGTCATTCCACACAGGGCAGAGCAACCTAGACTGTGTTGCCCTTCCCTGTGAGAGGTGGCTTTCATGGTAGCCCAGCACTATGGCTCACCCTCTGTAACACTGTGAGAAGAGACCAGTGACCTGTACCCCAAAAGCACCCTCTTTTAGTGTGGGTCTTCCCATTGGGGAGGGGGCTAGGATGTGATTAAGGATATACATTTCCTTATGGGGTCACCTCAGACAAGGGGAGCACTGGAGGGCCTGTGGCCCCTGGGAGCCTGAGGTGTGCAGCTGTCATCACCCATTTTGAGCAAAGTTGGTCCAGTACTTCATCATCCTCCTGTTCAGCAGCTCCTCCTCCTCAGAGAGCTCAACTGTGGGAGGAGGAAGGCAAGGGTCCAGGTCCTGGCCAACCCCATCCAGCTGTCCACTCCTGTGCCAACTCACCACCCCAGCCCCAGGCTTGTGTCCCTTCCCTTTTCTAACAGTCCTGGGACCAGGCCCTTTGCTTGCCCAACCTGCCTTTACTACTCCCAGCCTTTAACTGAATCAACACTGGGCTCTTCTTTGGCCTAGAAGTTTCCTTCTTTTGGACACTGTGAAGTCATTTAAGAAATAATTATGCCTTTAACCACCCCCCTCTTCTCTTATGCTAGACACCATGGTTGGGTTGGGAACGGGTGGAAGGAGCATAGATTGGAGTGGGAAAGGTCTAACCCTTGATGACCTGTTGATTTATAAGATGGTAGACACTGGATCCCATGCTCTCTCTTAGCCCCAGTTTCTCATTGTACCATAAGAGTGATAGCCACCAGGAGCACGAGAATGCTCCTTTGGAACAAAGAGAATTCACCTCTGATGCCATTGATTTAGGATCCAAGCACAAAGATGATTTCATCATCATGGTCAGCCTTCAGATGTTGTGGCTTGATGTCCCTGAAGATGCTGAGATGATCTGGAACTCATAGAAGTAGACAGGAGCATGGGAACCTGGAGGGTGGACAGGATGTGTCCCTCTTGGTAGCAAGATTGCTAGGTCCAAAGCTGGCTTGAATGTTCACAGTGGCTTGGAAGCCCAGAATGGATCAGGGGCAGTTGGAAGACTCTTTGTTAATTCATATCTTGGACTTTCTGTCTGTGTGGTCATGGGCAAGTCCTTGAGTACCACTACATTAGTCCCCTCCTCTGTAAAATGAGTGTGATGTCTCTCTCTTACTCTAGCCATAGTATTTACAGAGATGAGGGCTTTCAGGTACCTGGGACCCGGGTCTGGATAAAGATATGTGTCAGGGCCTGACACCAGACCTCACCTGGGACCCACAGCTCTGAGCTGTCTCCTAGGAAGCCAGGATTCAGGTTCAGATACACTCACTCTGATAATGTGCTACTTGGAGTGCAGGCATCACAAACATGAAGTCCACCATCATCTCCTGGAACTGGAGTCAGAGGGTTTGGGGGTCCTAGTTGTCTCCCATGTACTCCTCCATCAATAGGTCAGCACATTCGGCAGGCAACTTCATCTAGTCCAGGGGATCAGGGAGAGTCATGTTAAGCAGTTTCAGGGAGGTAGCCACTTGATGTTGTGGATGGGGTCTAGGATGTGTCATAGAATAGGGCAGAGCTGTCAAACTGTGGGGTGACCCCCACTCACAAATGCACATAGATCAATCTTTGTTCCTAGGGATCATTGAAAAGGAAGAGTGTCTGGCTGCACTCTTGCTTGCCACAGAACCCCAGGGGCCTCACCATCTGTGCTGATGTTCTCTGTAGAACAGCTCGCATGGTCTCTCTGTCTATGTCTTTGTGGATTTCAGGGGGGCTCACGACCTGTGTGGTGAAGGGATAGTCTACAGTTGGGGGTGGGATGACCAGGAGCTATGACATCTAAAGCCACTCCCACCTGACTCTATTGTGGGGGTTTTGAGAGGGGATTCATCATGGGAAGGAGCCAGCCATTGTATTTTCCTTATACCATAACCCCTGTCTCCTCACATACTCATCATAGTTGACACCAATGATCCTGGGAACAGGTTGAAAATCAGCAGAGGCCAGAAGCTCCTGGGGGTGCCTGGGTAGGAAGGCCCCATCCACCACAGCAGGAATGACACTGAAATTCTAAGTGGGCATTCAAGGTACATGATGACAGGAAGGAAAGTCTCTGTTCTAATGACACCTGAGTTACCTCCAACCCATCCCAACTCAACCAATGATGCTCACACCAACATTCAGGGATTCTACACCTTGTTTAGCATATTTTTGTCTCAATTACCAATCCAGGGCTATGAGGATACAAGAAGACCAAGCCTTGGAAATGGGATCATTGTTCCACAGTGGAAAGGATTATATTTTCCTTATACCATAACCCCTGTCTCAGCCCTACCTGGGTAATAGCCAGCATTTCCTGTTCACTCTTGCCCCGCAGGCAGCTCACCAGGGCCCCTGACTCTATTTGCCCACAGGCAGACAGGTTGGCCACCATCTGTAAAGGCACCAAAAAGAAGCTGAATCATCCCTCGAGGTGGGGAGTGTGGTATTACCTTAGGTCTCAGCTGTGTTTGGGTTACCCATAATTCTCAAAGGGTACCATGTATGTATTGCCGCAGGTGTGAAATTCTTCTACCTTTCCTGAAGATCAGGTGTCAGGCAGAGGAGCCATCACACCTGCTTACATGGGTCTTCTGAGGATGAGGCCTCCAGGGTACAGCTTTGCAGACTATAGAGCAAAATCAACCACTTGAGGCAGAGGTGTGTGGATTCTGACCTTTGAGCTCCTCAGTAACCCTGGTGTGTTGGCCAGTTCTGGAGATACCTGCATGGTTTTTGTTCCCATAAAATAGAGTACCAGAGGCTCTAAAGTTGAAGGGTGAGGCACCAGATTTGGCCTTGGGTAGTAAAGGATACTCACTGTGGAGACATCTTTAGATGAGCTGGTGATGAGGTCAGGCAGTAGGGCCACTCCACTTTCCATGATGGCACCATGGAAGAGTCCTTGGGACATTGGAGACACCACATGTGAGGACACACTAGTGCCACTGCAGACCCACCAATAAGGGTGACGCGATCAGGGTTGCCTCCAAAGTGGGCGATGTTCTGCTGGACCCAGCGTAGGGCGGCCACTTGGTCCAGGTAGCCCCAGTTGCCAGTGGCATGCTGGTCTCCAGTGCTGAAAAGTGGCAGGGACAATGATCACTGTACTATCATCTGTCTGTTCTGTCCCCATTGACCATCTCTGTCCCAGGCTCATGGAAGAAGCCCAGAACTCCCAGCTGGTATTAAACAGTGACCACCAGTACATTTTCAGTGGCTGCCAGAATAGAACCATCATACATAGAAGCCGAGCCCACCACCAAGGCCACACCATGGATCCAGACCATCACCTGGGAAATCAGGAGATATACCATGTGGTAGCCACCGTGCCCAACCTGTCCTAGCTGAATCCCTAGTCTGAACACCACTTTGGCTTTTGTGTCACTTCCCATGTAGAACCCACACAGGACCTCATGAACTGGGACACTGGTAAGGGACATAAGTTTAATTTGGAAGATCCAGTCTCCCATACTGTGGGGTCTACTCATGAATCAAAACCTGGATCTATTATTCTCAGAACTACTCTGAAGGAAAAGAAAAGTGACGTTTCTGTGATTATCCTACTTGAACATTAATTTAAATTGTCATCTGATTTCTGACCCCCAAAATAATCCATGGGTATTGGAATTCAGTGATCTCAAAGTGCAGCTTTGGGCACCTGAATGGATCTCTTGGGTACAAGCTGGTGAGTGGATCAGTGGGTCCCATCATTTGGCCTCTGAGAGCATCCAGGGCTCTTTGACTCCATGCCTAGGTCAGCTTCCTGACTGCATAAGAGGCCTTCTTGGAGCTGATAATGAGAAACTTTTCATGGTAATTCACACCACAGTGGTGTCCAGCTGAACCTGTGTCTTCCAGTTCGTTGGTATTGTTATGTAGTACTTGGGGTCAATCCCAGGCCTTCACAACATTGTGCTAGCTCTCTACCTTGAACCATGTCCCAAGCCCACTTCTAATGTTCTCCCAAAAATGTTCTCCCACCCTTCAACTGACCATGACTTAACACTCACAGGCAGGTTAGAGCCCTCACAGGCATGTGCAGGCGCGTAGATGCTGAGGTACACCAGTCCTCTGACATGGGGATGGGAGGCAAGTTTATATTCCCTAGGTTCAGAGCCTCTTTATTCAATGCATCCGCATTTTGCAGACACCTGGTGACAATGGAATACAGTTACTCCAGGGGCTGAGCCGTGGTCAATTCAGACCTCAGGTCCTGACTCGATCCCAGACAACCTCACTCCCTGCTTTAACAGATGTCTTGCCTCACATGGTCCTTCTTTCAAGTAATTTCCCACTGAGTTCCAGGCAACAGGTTCAGGGTAAGCAGGGATGATCCCAGACCTCCAGGGAGGCCTCAAATTTGTTGAGCACTTGTGTCCCACTCCCCCTGAGGCTGGGCAATCATAACTCTGGGAAACATTGGCTGCCTGTGTTGACATTTACCACTTATCATTGTCCCCATTCATGCCTAGAACGGCATAGGTGTCCCCACACAGCTGGTGTCTGAGTGGATGGAGGTTAGTTTGTCATAGAAGGGTAATGGGGCATCCCACAGCCCAACTCAAGGCTCTCAGAAAACCTCACCCCTCCACTGAGACTTGAGCTATGAGCACATACACGTGTCCCTTGACCTTCTGGGTGGGGTCACACTGTTGCCTTCCTCAAGGATCTGCAGCATCAACTGCTGGAGTCAAGGTCTTTTATAGGTTCAGAGAGCCAAGCCGAAACATTCCCAGACACATCTCCCCTGGTGGGAGAGAACACCTGGAATAAGCCAAATCCAGGGACATGTATTTCTGCTCATGTGTTCAGCACCTGGAGCTAATGACTTTAGGTTTCCAAGCCCTGAGGCAGGGGCCTGGCAAAGTTATTCCTGCATTGGAAAAAGGAATATGGGAATTGCTCCAATGCAGAGGGATATATTTTAATATAGTTGTTCATTTAGGGCCTGGGTTTGCAGTAGGTTGCTAAAAACACATTAGCACTGATCTATAGCCCCAGGCCTTGCAGTGAAGTTTAGATGAAGGAGCCACTGCAGCCTGGCCCAGAGCTCGGAGTACCCACCCGTACCCCAGAACTGAGGTTTCCCAGATCCCAGGTAAGCTTACTTGGCCAGGTAGGAGGTTCCATCCCTTATGCCACTCCAAGGTTCAGGGGGCTCAGGGGCTGCAAAGCGCAGTGGTCCTACAGGTGACTTGACAAAGAGAATTCCCAGAAAGGTGTGGACCCCCACATCGGTGCCCTTCACATGGACAAGGCTGCCGCGCACCTGCCCGGTGTGTGTGGTCCGGATGGGGCTGACTGAGTCCTGGCCTGTGGGCAGAGAGATGCACTTTCTACTTTGGTCTGCCCACTCAGCTGCTGACCTGCAGCACTGGGCTTGGTTGGCCCTCCTCAGCTCAGCCTTGAGGAGGGAGCTTGATCTGTCAACATTCACTTCAGAATCTCTCTGCCCCTCCCTAGTCCCTATCTCCACCACCACTATCACTCGACCAGCTCACAGCCTATCCCTCCAGGCTCACCAAAACCCTGTGCCTTGCCACCATCCTTCAGCCCTAGCATCTGCCAGCAAAATACCTTTTGGGCTGATGGGGCAAGAATGTCCACTGCACTCACTGTGCCAGGTCATGTCACGCACTAGGAGGACAGTGGGAATGGAACTAAAGTTTTCCATCCTCAAGGGTCTCATGCTTGAGAAGACAAGAAATGACATAAAGAAGCATCATTCATGAAAGGAGAAATGGACATTAGGAGGGGAGTAATGAGTTCAGACCCTACAAATCTTGTCCTGCCTGGGCTTGGGGATCAAGACAAGGAGCCAGTGGAAAGTCAACCTAGATATATCTGGCTTGTCCAAGTCATGATATTTGGTAAAGATTGATGTTGGGCATGTTAGGTTTAACTCTTCTCTCTACCCTAAAATGGGTCCACTCTTGGGTGCTGTGCAGCCCTCAGACTGTCCCAGTCCTCTCTGTGCTTCAGGGTGTAGGAAGTTGGCAGTCAGGTCCACAGTTCTCCTGCTATTGCTGACATCTCCACAGCTCCCACATCACTGGAGCCTTCCCTCCCCCAGGTTCAAGATTTCACTCTAGAATGTGGTAGATATGAGCTGGTTTCCATAAGAAAAAGTTAAAAACTCCAAACCTCCTCCTCTCTCTCACCAGGTCCGCTAGGATCTGCATGTTTGATGCTCCCTGGTACAGGTCAGGCCAAGGCAGCAGCCACTCACAGGACCAGAGAAGGAAATTGACCAACATCTCTCCAAGTCCAAAGACACACTCCTGTCCCTACCAACATGCTGTCTCCACACAATGCCATGCCAGAGGGATCATGGTCCATGTAACTCAAGTGGTGACTGGCCACTAATGCCTGATATTTGTAATTACAAAGGAAAAAGCCTGCTAAATATTCCTGCTCGCAATCTGATGACATAATGTCTCTGCTTCCTTGAGGAGAAGCCCTGCATGAAACAGCAGGAGGAATCTCACCCATGTATGTATGTAGTGGTAGGAAGTGTCCCCGTGTCCAGATGAAGAAAAGGTCACACCAGAAAAGATGGGTTTGTTACCATTTATGTGAGAGACAAAGATGAGTAGTGTGAAAGACCTGGACCCTATTTAAGACCTAGATGGGCCTGTAGAGGAGCCAGGACTTGGTGGTCAGAAGACTGTGTGACACAAATCTATACCCTCTCAGGACTCAGGTTTTTTTTTTTTTTTTTTTTTTAAGTCTGTTGAAAATAAAATCTTTCAGTTAAGGTAGAGAAATCTTCTTGCTGATAAAATTCTGGTTCTCTTAAATGCCCCTGATAAGGGAGGAAGCCTATCAGTATTGATCTAAGTGGGACAGGCAAACAAGGATTCCTCAGTGCAGATTAGACTGGGAAAGTTGGGTCTATGTCCAACACCTACAATAGGAGCTTTTGGTGTGGGAGGGATCCAGGGCTGGTGACCCTCCCTGGGCTTGGTTCTCTCCTGCCAAAACCTTCTGATAAGGGCCTAGAGACTTCTAGCAGGTACAGAGAACATTGCCTTTGTTCTAGAACATAATCCAAGGCATGTCAGCTCAGATTTTCCAGTGATGGGAACCCAGCAGTGATTCAGATCAGCTTTGAGAAGGGGCTTCTGTAACCCCCAGGACCAGTAACCTTGCCTGTGGATGCTATGGAAGGTGCCAGCACTTCACTGGCCAAGGGGTCAACACACTCAGAACCTAATGTAACCAGCAAGCTCTTCTTATTGCTGTGGTTATTACCCAAGGGGGAGTAGTAGTTACAGCCACAGACACACACAGGAGGGAAAGGTCCCCTATCCCTGTTCCTTTGCCAGGAGGCTTCTGACTGGCCCATACTGTGCTCCTCAGAACCCCTCACTCTAGCTCACTCCTCCTTGAGGGTGTCCTCAGGCAGCTCTGACCCTCTCTGGCTCACCCTCCTGCCCCTCATCCCCTTCATCTGTCTCCTCTACCAACTACCCGCCCTGGTGCCTTCCCTCCAGGCTCAGGCTCTGTCTCTGTGCACTTTGGCAGATCCAACCCGGTCTCTACCACCCTCCCCATGGCAGCCTCACCCTGGCCCTGGATGAGGAGCATCAGGAGCCCATAGGCCACGAGGATGAGCCAGGCAGGAAGTCGATGCAGGCACATGGTCGGCTCCCAGGGCTGCTTTTATATTCCCAGGGCTTCACCTGGAAATGCAGAGCAGCATTCTGCCAGGTGGAATTTGTACCTGACAGTGAGGAGGCTGGGAAATGGGTGGTGCCCTGCAAGGTGTGTGCTGCAGGCGAGTCACTCTGAACTCTCAGAGGTCATGGGGCCAGTGTGCAGCGGGCAGGGCCCTACCCCTCTTCTTCCCTTGGGCACCTCTGAAGGTGCCACACAGCCCCTGCAGCCCCTCTGAGATCCCAGGACCCCTCTCCTTACACCTGGAGTCACTAATTCCCTGTCTTTGCTGTTACAGGCCCATGAGGGTGTTGGGGAGGAGAGCAGGGAGCAGAGAGCTGGATGTAACTGGAGGAACCTGGAGGGCTTCTCTGGGGGGTGCAGAATGAAGGTTTCCAGAGATGGAGAAATACAGGTGACCTTGCTGGAGTGAGGGGAACTGCTTGCACTGTGGCAGGGAGGTGTGACTGTGCTTGCTGTTCCAGGGAACTCCCAGAGCTTAGGTGCCTCTGACAGATTCTGAAAGATCCTTAGCCCTGCGTGGGCCAGGAATGGAAGCCAGTCTGGGTTAGGAGTACCTGCTCAACCTGAATTTTCTGATGAAGAGGTGTGGGGTTGCTCAACTTCCTGAACCCTGCATGTGTGAATGTAAACCAGTCTGGGTTAGGAGTACCTGCTTAACCAGATTTCCCTGATGAAGGGGTGTGGGGCCAGGCAGCCTAGAAATTCCCCTGCAAACTGTCCTTGGCTAGCTTTCCCCTGCCCCCATAGGCTCTGACAAGCTAGTGTCGTGTCCTTTGCAGCCACTTTAGGGAGCAATCAGCTTTATCCAGATGTGAGTAGCCAGCATTCTGAGAGTACTGCTTCTCTTTGACCTCCACCCAATCAGCAAGCCTGCTGTGGGTTCAATTCTTCTTGCAGTGCACTCTGCTCTAAGCCATCGCCCCAGCCCCTCCTGGGCAGATGCTTTCTCTGCTCTGATTCTCCTCACCTAGTTCTTAGCTGGGCTCTGGGCTCCTCCCAGCTCAGTCCTATTATGAGCTCCTTTGTGTCAACTGGACAACAAGTGCTTCTTCCTAATCTGGAGTCTGCTAGGGTGAAGGTCCCCAGGGGCTCTGCCATTTATGGCACCATCTTACACAGGCCTTGGCTTTGACAATGACCAAGATAACAGTAATAATGAGAAATGATAAAGAGTTTCAGGAGTGTATCTGTTTATGTATTTGTATATATTATATCTTATACATATATAGAGATGAGAGAGAGAGAGAGAGAGAGAGAGAGAATGAAAGATGGAGGCAGAGTCTAAAAGTCAAAACAAACATCTGCAATGAGATCCCCCAACACGTGGTTTAAATACAATTTGATCTAAGACCATCAGACTAAGTGTTGAAGAGGATATGGAGCAACTGATACCCTCATAAATGTCTGGTAGGGATGCAAAGTGACAGAGTCATTTTGGAGAAGAGTTTTTTTTATTTCTCTTAAATGTTCCACACACATTTGCCATATGACTCAGCAATTCTCCTCTCAGGTCTTTCCTCAAGAGAAATGACAGCATGGGTCCAAATAAATAATTTCTGAAAATGTCATGAGAATTGGTCAAAAATGGAAGACACTCAGATGTATATCAACTGGTCAATGGATAAAGCATTCTACAAGGAATGCCACTCCCCAGGAAAAGGAATCTGAGATCTGCTTGCATCTCAAAAATAGTATGAGAAGTGACAGAGCCATTCCTAAAAGTGTCCATTTGCATCATATTTGGGGCAAGGCCAACTAGAGGAACAAGCAATTAGGTGACTGCCTTAGAGCAGGATTCAGGGCAAGGAAGGACTACAAAGGGCATGAGGAAGTTTAGGAAGTAAAAGAAACTGGTAAAACTTGTGGTGGTGGTGTTTGCTTATCTTACATGTTACCTCAGAGTGATTCAGATCAGCTTTGATCACTCAAGAGATTAATTTAATTGTATATAAGTTATTCCACACTGGGCTGTGAATGGATGTAGCTCAGTGGTATAGTGCTTGCCTAGCAGGCCAAGGCTGTAGGTGTGGTCCCTAACATTGTACACACACACACACACACACACACACACACACACACACACTTAGACTCAACACTAAGGCTGTTTAAAATCTATTAAAAATCTACAAAACATCATGGGAGCCCCTTTGGGTATTACTGTATGCATCTGTAGTGGGCTGGAGTTGTGGCTCAGTGGTAGAGTGCTCGCCTAGCACAGGTGAAACACTGGTTTTGATCCTCAGCACCACATAAAAATAATAAATAACTAAAAATAAAGTCATTAAAAAACAGTACTTCATCCTTTCCACTCGATGGTGCAGGAAGCTGCACCATGTAAGAGTGTGAGGTGACTCCTGTGTTAGGAAGTGGGAAAGCATGGTGCCCCAGAGGGTGAGCTGTGGTCATGTAGATGGAAATCAGGAAATAAAGAAAGAAATCCAGGCTGAAAGTGATGAATCATTGGGAGGGGACTGTGTTTAGGAACTGTCAAATAGGCTCAAGAGAACTTGTTTGCCCCTTCTGCCAAGTGAGGACATGGTGGGAAGGTGCCATCTAGAAACCAAAGTAAGACCTCCCCAGACAACAAATCTGCTAACACTTGATTCTGGACTTGTCACCTCCTCCACAGAAGACAACACATTTCATTGTTTATAAGCTACCAAGTTTTTATTTGTTGATGTTTTGGTAGTAGCACTGTGATCAAACCCAGGACCTTGTGCATACTTGGCAAGTACTCCACCACTGAGCTACTCTCCCAGACTTGTTAGTTTATATTGCACTCAGGTCTCCACAAGTGGCCAGCCTGGGATGCACATATAATTCTTTTTCCCTCAGCCTCCTGAGTGGCTTAGATTATGGGCATGTGCCACCGTGCCCAGCTAGGTCATTATTGGAGTTGTTGTTGTTGTTGCTGTTGCTGTTGCTGTTGTTGTCACAGCAGCCTGATGGGGTAAAACACTGGAGCTTTTCTTAAGAGGACCCACTGGTATGAGAACATGGGGTACTTGCTGACAGGTGGGCAAGGGGTTCAGAAAAGTACCAGCTCTGCTTCCTAAAACTTCTCTGTCAGCATGGGAGGGTGTGGCAACTGGGAGGAGGGGATAGGAGGGGTTGTAGGGAAGGAGAGGGGAGGAAGGGAGTGAGGGTTTCAGGCACAGTGGGGTGAGGAGGAAGGTGGGCATGCATTGGGAATTACTGAGTGTGTCTAACAAGAGAGGATCCATGGAGGAGTGTATGGACGAATAGCTATGTGAATGAGTGGGTCAACCCATGTTCTTGGGTGGGCATGTGTGGGCACCACAGGAAGACCCCATCACACCTAGCAAACCCCTCTCTTCCTGACAAGGAAGCTAGAGCTCTGTGTGCTTGTCCTCAGCCCCCTTTAGCTCCTGAATCTTCTGAGGCAGGGTCTTGGTCCAGAACTGCAGCCTGTGTGACTTCAGGGCCTGGCCCACAGCAGGCTGGATGTCCAGTTGCAGGTACTGCTGGTCCTGGTCGAACAGTGGCCAGTGGGGTAGGCCCTCTCCGTTGGGGTTCCTATGCACATGCCCTCCCATCAGGGCAGGGCAAGGGTCAGTATGAGCTCTGTTGAACTCAGACCTGACCACATACCCCAATTTTGGACAGGATAGGGATCCAGACAGACAGGGTTGTTGAGAATGGGGGGAGGTGTCCTGATGTAGGAAAGCAATGACTTCTCACTTGTGTCATTCCACACAGGGCAGGGAAACCTGGCCTGTGTTGCCCTTCCCTGTGAGAGGCTGGCTCTCATGGTAGCCCAGCACTATGGCTTACCCTCTAGACCACTAAGAGAAAAGTCCAATGACCTGCACCCACAAAGCACCCTTTTTTAGTGTGGGTCTTCTGGTTGTGGAGGGGCTAGGATGTGATGAAGGACACACAATTGCTAATGGGGTCACCTCAGACAAGGGGAGCAGTGGAGGGCCAGTGTCCCCTGGGAGGCTGAGTGTTCAGGTTTTCTCACCCATTTCGAGCAAAGTTGGCCCAGTACTTCATCATCCTTCTGTTCAGCAGCTCCTCCTCCTCAGTGAGCTCAACTGTGGGAGGAGGAAGGCAAGGGTCTGGGTCCTGGCCAACCCCATCCAGCTGTCCACTCCTGTGCCAAGTCACCACCCCAGCCCCAGGCTTGTGTCCCTTCCCTATCACAACAGTCCCAGGGCCAGGTCCTCTGCTTGCCCAACCTGCCTTTATTACTCCCAGCCTTTAACTGAATCAACACTGGGCTCCTCCTTGGCCTAGCAGTTTCCTTCTTTTGGATACCTTGAAGTCATTTAAAAAATGATTAGGCTTTTACCCAACCCTCTCTTCTCCTATGCAACACACCATTTTTGGGGTGGGAACACATAGAAGGTGCATAGATTAGAGTGGGAAAGGTCTAACCCTGGAATGACCCATTGAGTTGTAAGATGGTAGACACTGGATCCCATGTTCTCTCTTAGCCACAGTTTCTCATTGACAATGAGAGCAATTGCCACCCTGTAGTTATGAGAATGCTCCTGTGGAACAAGGAGTGCTCACTTCTAATGCCATTGATGTAGGATCCAAACACAAAGATGATTTCATCACCATGGTCAGCCTTCACATGTGGTGGCTTGATATTCTTGAAGATGCTGGGCCGATGCTGGAACTCATAGAAGTAGACAGGAGCATGGGAACCTGGAGGGTGGACAGGATGTGTCACTTTTGGTGGCAAGATTGCTAGGTCCAAAGCTGGCTTGAATGTTCACAGTGGCTTGGAAGCCCAGAATGGTACAGAGGCAGTTGGAAGGCTCTTTGTTAAGTCATGTCTTAAAGTTCCTGGCGGTGTGGTCACGGGAAGTCCTTGAGTGCCACTACCTTAGTTTCCTGCTCTGTTAAATGAATGTGATGTCTATCTTTTACTCTACTCATAAGGATTTACTGAGATAACAGCCTTCAGGTGCCTGGGACCAAGGTCTGGATAAAGACATGCATCAGGACCTGACATCAGACCTCACTGGGACCCATAGCTCTGAGCGGTCTCCTAGGAAGCCAGGATTCAGGTTCAGATACACTCACTCTGATAATGTGCTACTTGGAGTGCTGGCATCACAAACATGAAGTCTGCCATCATCTCCTGGAACTGGAGTCGGAGGGTGTGGGGGTCCTCATTGTCTCCCATGTACTCCTCCATCAATAGGTCAGCACACTCGGCAGGCAACTTCATCTAGTCCAGGTGATCAGGGAGAGTCAGGTTAGGCAATCTCTGGGGCAGGGAGGCAGGAGCTAGAGGGTAGGTATTGGGGTTTGTAATGTCAGGGAATAGGGCAATGGTGTCAAGCTGTGCAGTAACCCCACCCACAAATGCACATAGATCAATCTTTGTTCCTGGGGATTACTGAAAAGGAAGAGTGTCTGACTGCACTCTACCTGGTGCAGGACCCCAGAAGTCTTACCATCTGTGTTGACATTTTCTGCAGAACAGCTCGCGTGGACTCTCTATCTAGATCTTTCTGGATTTCAGGGGGGCCCAAGAGCTGTGTGGTGAAGGAATAGTCTAGAATTAGGAGTGGGATGACCAGGATATACGAGGTCTAAAGCTGCTCACACTTGACACTATTGTAGGGGTTTTGAGAGGGGACTCACCATGGGAAGGAGCCAACCATACTCATCATTGTTGACACCAATGATGCTCGGAACAGGTTGAAAATCAGCAGAAGCCAGAAGCTCCTGAGGGTGCCTGGGTAGGTAGGCCCCATCCACCACAGCAGGAATGACACTGAAAGCCTAAGGGGGCATTCAAGGTACATGATCACAGGAAGGAAAGTTTGTTTTCTAATGACACTGGAGTTACCTCCAACCCATCCTAACTCAACCAATGATGCTCACACCAACATTCAGAGATTCTTACCTGGTTTAAAATATTTTTGTCTCAAATCCCAATCAAGGCTATGAGGATACAAGGAGACCAAGCCTTGGAAATGAGATCTTTGTTCCACAGTGGAAAGCACTTTATTTCCCATATACCATGACCCCTGTCACCTCACTAACCTCCATTCAGCCTACCTTGGTAACAGCCAGCATTTCCTGTTCACTCTTGCCCCGCAGACAGCTCACCAGGGCCTCTGACTCTACTTGCCCACAGGCAGACAGGTGGGCCACCATCTGTAAAGAAAGGGCGGTATTGCCTATATCTCAGCTTTGTGCGTGTTGCCCTTTATTCTCAAAGTGTACCCTATTATACTGCTGCAGATGTGAAATTCTTCCATCTTCCCTGAAGCTCAGGTATCATCCAGAGGAGACATCACATCTGCTTCCATGTGTCTTCTGAGGATGAGGACCCCTGGATGCAGCTTTGCACACCATAGAGCAAAATCAACCACTTGAGGCAGGGGTGTGTGGATTCTGACCTTTGAGCTCCTCAAAACACCCAGGGGTGGTGGGCAGTTTGGGCAGTTCCAGAGAACACCTGCATAGTCTTTGTTCCCATGGAACAGACAGAGTGGCAAAGGCTCTGAAGTTGAAGGGTGAGGCACCAGATTTGGCCTTGGGCAGTAAAGGATACTCACTGTGGAGACATCTTTAGATGAGCTGGTGATGAGGCCAGGCAGTAGGGCCACCCCACTCTCCATGATGGCACCATGGAAGAGTCCTTGGGACATTGGAGACACCACATGTGAGGACACACTAGTGCCACCTGCAGACTCGCCAAAAATGGTGACCTGATCAGGGTTGCCTCCAAAGTGGGCGATATTCTGCTGGACCCAGCGTAGGGCGGCCACTTGGTCCAGGAAGCCCCAGTTGCCAGTGGCATGCTGGTCTACAGTGCTGAGAAATGGAAAGCATGATGATCAATAGATGGTCCTCTGTCTACTCAGTCCCCATTGACCATCCCTGTCCCAGGCTCACCTGAAGAAGCCCAGAACTCCCAGGCGGTACTGGATAGTGACCACCAGGACATTTTCAATGGCTGCCAGAATAGAACCATCAAACATGGAAGCCGAGCCCATCACCAAGGCACCACCATGGATCCAGACCATCACCTGGGAAATCAGGAGATATACCATGTGGTAGCCACCTTGCCCAATCCCGTCCTGGCTGAACCCCTAGTCTGTACACCACTTTGGTTGTGTAGCTACCCACACAGAACACTAATAGGACCTCATGACCTAGGGCACTGGTGACAGAGTAAGTTCAATTTGGAAGAACAGGCCTCCCATACTTTGGAGTCAAACCCGGAAGCAGAATGTGGATCTATTCCTCTCAGAACTACTCTGAAAGGAAAAGAAAATTGATGTTTCTATGATTACCCCACTTGAACATTAATTTAAAGTGTCATCTAATCTCTGGCCCAAAAAAATAAACCATGGTCATGGAATTTAGTGATCTCAAGGTGCACCTTTGGGCACCTGCATGGATCTCCTGGGTACAAGCTGGTGAGTTGGTTAGTGGGTTAGAACATTTGGCCTCTGAGAGCATCCAGGGCTCTTTGACTCCATTTCTAAGTTAGCTACCTGCCTACCTAAGAGACCTTCTTGGAGAAATGAGAAATTTTCATGGTAGTTCACTCCACAGTGGTGGCCATCTGAACCTGTGACTTCCAGTGTCATTGGTATTATTATGTAGTACTTGGGGTCAATCCCAGGCCTTCACAGCATTATGCTAACTCTCTACCTTGAACCATGTCCCAATCCAGCTTCGAAACACATTACAAAGGAAATGTTCTCCCACCCTTCCACTGACCATGACTTAACACTCACAGGCAGGTTAGAGCCCTCAGGGGCATGTGCAGGCGCGTAGATGCTGAGGTACAGGCAGTCCTCTGACATGGGGATGGGAGGCAAGTTTGTACTCCCTAGGTTCAGAGCCTCTAGATTCAATGCATCTGCATTTTGCAGACACCTGGTGACAATGGAATACAGTTACTCCAGGGGATGAGCAGTGGTCAATTCAGACCTCAGGTCCTGACTCGATCCCAGACAACCTCACTACCTGCCTTAACTGATGCCTTGCCTCACATGATCCTTCTTTCAAGTCATTTCCTACTGGTTTCCAGGCCACAGGCTCGGGGAAGCAGGGATGGATTCCCGACCCCCAGGGAGGCCTCAAGATTGTTGAGCACTTGATTCCAACTCCTTCTGAGGCTGGGCAATCCTGATTCTAAGGCCCTGTCTGGGAAACCCTGGCGCCCCTGTTGACAGTCACTATGTATTACTATCCCCACTCAGGCCTGGAAGAGCATAGGTGTCCCCACACAGGTGGTGCCTGAGTGGATGGAGGTTAGTTCTCACAGAAGGGTAATGGGGCATCCCACAGCCCAATTTGAGACTCTCAGAAAACCTCACCCCTCCACTGACTCTCGAGCTATAAGCACATGCCCCTTTCCCTTGGCCCTGTGGATGGGGTCCCCAAGGAGCCACCACTGTTGCCTTCCTCAGGGATCTGCAGCATCGACTGCTGGAGTCAAGGTCTTTTATAGGTTCAGAGAGCCACTCCGACCCTCTCCCAGAATCATCTCCCTTGGTGGGAGAGAACCCCTGAAATAAGCTAAGTCCAGGGACATTATTTTCTGCTCTGTGTTCAGCACCTGGAGCTAATGCCTTTTGGGTTCCACACTCTGAGGCAGGGGCCTGGCAAAGTTACTTCTGCATTGGAAGAATGAGTGTGGGAATTACCCCAATGTAGAGGGATACGTTTTTGTATATTTGTTCATTTCATACCTGGGTTTCAAAGATGGTGCATTAGTTTGCAAAAAACACATTAGCACTGACCTACAGCCCCAGGCCTTGCAGTATAGTGTAGATGAAGGAGCCACTGCAGCCTGGCCCAGGGCTCGGATTACCCACCATCACCCCATCCCTGAGGTTTCCCAGACCCCAGGAGAACTTACATGGCCGGGTGGGAGGTCCCATCCCTCACACCACTCCAAGCTTCAGGGGGTTCAGGGGCTGCAAAGCGCAGTGGTCCTACAGGTGGCTTGGCAAAGGGAATTCCCAGGAAGGTGTGGATCCCCGCATCGGTGCCCTTCACATGGATGAGGCTGCCCCGCACCTGCCCGGTGTGGGTGGTACGGATGGGGCTGACTGAGTCCTGGCCTGTGGGCAGAGAGATGCACTTCAGGCTCAGGTCTGCCCACTCAGCTGCTGACCTACAGCACTGGGCTTGGTTGGCCCTCCTCAGCTCAGCCTTGTGGAGGGAGCCTGATCTGTCAACATTCGCTTCAGAATCTTTCTGCCCATCCCTAGTCCCTATCCCCACTACCACTATCACTCGACCAGCTCACAGCCTATCCCTCCAGGCTCACCAAACCCCTGTGCCTTGCCACCATCCTTCAGCCCTAGCAACTGCCAGCAGAATGTCTTTTGGGCTGATGGGGCAAGAGTGTCCACTGCACTCACTGTGTCAGGTCATGTCATGCACTAGGAGGACTGTGGGAATGGAACTAAAGTTTCCCATCCTCAAGGGTCTCATTCTAGAGAAGACAAGAAATGACATAAAGAAGCATCATTCATGTAAGGAAAAACAGACGTATGGAAACATGGACCAATGGGAGCTATGAGTTCAGACCATACAAATCTTGTCCTGCCTGGGCTTGGAGATCAAGGCAAGGAGCCATTGAAAAGTCAAGCTAGATATATCTGGCTTGTCCAAGTCATGATATTTGGTAAAGGTTGATGTTGGGCATATTGGGTTTAAATCTTCTCTCTATCCAAGAATGGCCTGCTCTTGGGTGCTGTGCAGCTCTCTGGCTGTCCCAGTCCTCTCTGTGCTTCAGGGTGTAGGAAGTTGGCAGTCAGGTCCACAGTTCTCCTGCTATTGCTGTCATCTCCACAGCTCCCACATCACTGGAGCCTTCCCTCCCCTAGGCTCAAGATTTCACTCCAGAATGTGGTAGATCTGAGCTGGTTTCCATAAGAAAAAGTTAAAAACTCCAAACCTCCTCCTCTCTCCCACCAGATCCCCTAGGATCTGCATGTTTGATGCTCCCTGGTACAGGTCAGGCCAAGGCAGCAGCCACTCACAGGACCAGAGAAGGAAATTGGGCAGCATCCCTCCAAGTCCAAAGACACTCCTCTCCCTACCAACATGCTGTCTACACACAGTGCCTTGCCAGAGGGATCTTGGTCCATGTAACTCTTTGTGGTGACTGGCCACTAATGCCTGATATTTGTAATTACAAAGGGCAAAGCCTTCGAATTAATCCTGATGACATAATGTCGCAGCTTCCTTGAGAAGAAGCCCTGCATGAATCTCATCCATGTATGTATGTAGGGGTGTGAAGTTTCCTTGTGTCCTGATGAGGAAATGGTCACACCAGAAAAGATGGGTTTGTGACAATTTAGGTGAGAGACAAAGATGAGTAGTGTGTAACACCTGGACCCTATTTAAGACCTAGATGGGCCTGTGGAGGAGCCAGGACTTGGTGGGTAGAAGACTGTAGGACACAAATCTATACCCTCTCAGGACTCAGGTGTTTTTTTTTTTTGTATGTGAGTTCAAGAAAAAGATTGTTGAAAATAGAATATTTCAGGGGAGGGGCTGGGGTTGTGGCTCAGAGGTAGAGTGCTCGCCTGACATGCCTGAGGCAATGGGTTCTATCCTCAGAACAACATAAATATAAAATAAAGACATTGTGTATGCTTATAACTAAAAAAATAAATATTAAAAAATACAATCTTTCAGTGAAGCTAGAAAAATCTTTCTGCTGAAAAAATTCTCGTTCTCTCAGCCCCAGGTAAGAGAGGAAGCCTATCAGTGGTGATCCAAAGGGGACAAGGGACCATGGATTCCTCTGTGCAGATTAGACTGGGAAAGTTGGGACTATGTACAACACCCACAATAGGAGCCTTTTGCGTGGGAGGGATCAGGGCTGCTGACACTCCCTGGGCATGGTACTCTCTTACCAGCACCTTCTGATAAGGGCCTAGAGACTTCTAGAAGGTACAGGGCACTTCGCCTTTGTTCCAGAACACAATCCAAGGCATGCCAGCTTGGGTTTGCCAATGAAGGGAACCCAGCAGGCACTCAGATCCGCATTAAGAAGTGGTACCACGGGCTACTGTAATGCCCAGGGCCAGTATCCTTGCCTGTGGAGCCTAGGGAAGGTGCCAGCACTTCTCTGGCCAAGGGATCAAAACACTCGGAGCCAAATGTAACCATCAAGCTCTTATATTGCTGTTGTTATTATCCAAGGGTGAGTAGTAGCTACAGCCACAGACACACACAGGAGGGGAAGGTCCTCTATCCCTGTTCCTTTGCCAAGAGGCTTCTCACTTGCCCATACTGTGCTCCTCAGAACCCCTCACACTAGCTCACTCCTCCATGGGGGTGTCCTCAGGCAGCTCTGACCCTCTCTGGCTCACCCTCCAGCCCCTCATCCCCTTCATCTGTCTTCTCTACCAACTCCCCCGCCCTGGTGCCTTCCCTCCAGGCTCAGGCTCTGTCTCTGTGCACTTTGGCAGATCCAACCTGGTCTCTACCACCCTCCCCATGGCAGCCTCACCTTGGCCCTGGATGAGGAGCATCAGGAGCCCATAGGCCACGATGAGGAGCCAGACAGGAAGTCGATGCAGGCACATGGTCGGCTCCCAGGGTTGCTTCTGTATTCCTGGGCTTCACCTGGAAATGCAGAGCAGCATTCTGCCAGGTGGAATTTGGATCTGACAGTGAGGAGGCGGGGAAATGGGTGGTGCCCTGCAAGGTGTGTGCTGTAGGAGAGTCACTCTGAACTCTCAGAGGTTATGGAGCCAGTGTGCTGTGGGCAGGGCCCTACCCCTCTTCTTCCCTTGGCCACCTCCGAAGGTACTGCACAGCCTCTGCAGCCTTCTGAGATCCCAGGACCCCTCTCCTCACACCTGGAGTCACTAATTCCCTGTCTTTGCTGTCACAGGCCTATGAGGGTGTTGGGGAGGAGAGGAGGGAGCAGAGAGCTGGATGTAACTGGAGAAACATGGGGGGCTTCTCTGGGGGGTGCAGAATGAAGATTTCCAGAGATGGAGAAATATAGATGACCTTGCTGGAGTGTGGGGAACTGCTTACACAGTGGCAGGGAGATGTGACTGTGACCTTCATAGTTGATTGGGTGCCCTTCAATAGTTCCTAATCTCTTATAGACCATGTTCTGAGATCCTAGGAGGGCTCCACCCTTCTTAGTCTGACCCTTCTTGTGAAGGCATTTCTGTAGATACCCCATCCACATAAAACCAAGGTCCAATTTACAGTCATTATCCACTGGAAAGGTGCGAAATAAGTGCCTGCCTGTCCAGGGAACTCCTAGGGATTAGATGCCTCTGGGAGATTCTGAAAGATCCTGAGCCCTGCATGGGTGAATGGAAGCCCGTCTGGTTAGGAGGATCTGCTCAACCTGACTTCCCTGATGAAGGGGTGTGGGGCTCAACTTCAGACAGCCTAGAGATTCCCCTGCAAACCATCCTTGGCTAGCCTACCCCCACCCCATCATAGGTTCTCACACCTCAATATTGTTTCCTTCTCAGCCACATTGGGGAATAATCAGCTTTATCCACAAGTGAGTAGCCATCATGCTGAGAGCACTGCTTCTCCTTGACCTCCACCCAATCAGCAAGGCTGTTGTGGATTCAGTTCTCCTTCCAGTGTACTCTGCTCCAAGCCATTGCCCAGCTCCAGCCTGGGCAGATGCTTACTCTGCTCTGATTCTCCTCACCTAGTTTTCAGCTGGGTTCTGGGCTCCTCCCAGCTCAGTCCTATTATAAGCTCCTTTGTGTCAACTGGACACCAAGTGCTTCTTCCTAATCTGGAGTCTGCTAGGGTGAAGGTCCCCAGGGGCTCTGCCATTTATGGCACCATCTTACACAGGCCTTGTCTTTGACAATGACCAAGGTAATAGTAATAATGAGAAATGATGAAGAGTGTCAGGAGCGTATCTGTGTATGTGTTTGTATATATTATACCTTATACATATATAGAGATGAGAGAGAGAGAGAGAGAGAGAGAGAGAGAGGATGGAAGATGGAGGCAGAGTCTAAAAGTCAAAACAAACATCTGCAGTGAGATCCCCCAACACATGGTTTAAATACAATTTGATCTAAGACCATCAGACCAAGTGTTGAAGAGGATGGAGCAACTGATACCCTTGTAAATGGCTGGTAGAGATGCAAAGTGACAGAGTCTTTGTGGAGTAAATTTGTTATTTCCCTTAAACATTCCACACACACTTGCCATGTGATTCAGCAATTCTCCTCTCCCGTCTTTCCTCAAGAGAAATGACAGCTTGGGTCCATATAAATAATTTATGACAATGTTCCTAAGAGCTTTATTAGAATTGGTCAAAACATGGAAGACACTCAGATGTATATTAATTGGTCAGTGGATAAAGTGTGGTGTGTCCCTACAAGGAATGCCACTCCCCAGGAAAAGGAATCTGAGATCCGCTTGCATCTCAAAAGTAGTATGAGAAGTGACAGAGCCATTCCTAAAAGTGTCCATGTGCATCATATTTGGGGCAAGGCCAACTAGAGGAACCCAAGCAATTAGGTGACTGCCTTAGAGCAGGATTCAGGGCAAAGAAGGACTACAAAGGGGCATGAGGAAGTTTAGGAAGTGAAAGAAACTGGTAAAGCTTGTGGTGGTGGTGTTTGCTTATCTTACATATTACCTCAGAGTGAGTAAATTGTACACTCAGTAGATTAATTTAATTGCATATAAGTTATTCCACACTGGGTTGTGAATGGATGTAGCTCAGTGGTATAGTGCTTGCCTAGCAGGCCAAGGAGGTAGGTGTGGTCCCTAACACTGTACACACACACACACACACACACACACACACACACATGCTCCACACTGAAGAATTTTAAAAATCTATTAAGTATCTAAAAAATATTGTGGGAAACACTTTGGGTAATACAGTGTGCTTCTGCAGAATTGAAAGATGGAAGCTTCCTCGCAGGAACTCATTAAATGCTATAAGGTTGCACCTATCATTCTTCACCAAAAGGAAAGTCCTTTATGTGCTGGGTCCCTTCTGGCTTAATGTTAACCTTGTCTGTGCACTGGTGGCCCAAATGGCCAAATGGAATTGTCATTTTTGCCCCAAATTCATGAAGTCTTTGATTGGGCTTAAATATAATGAATGGAAACGAGGGGGTCATCTCCCCTTGGGTAACTTGTACCCAAGGAGGGCATGTCAGTCAGAGGTTTGGAATTGGGGGACTCCCAAGGTCTTTGGGATGAGAAATCAGCCTCTTAATGTCTAATAGAAAAAGATTTGAGGGGACCCAGAGGCACAATGATCATTATTTGCTAACTTTGTACAATGAGAAAAGATGAGAGGGTTTTCATATGAGGGGCCAGAGAAATTTAGGGACAGCAATGAAGGGAGAAGAAAAATCACTGATGTGGATGTTATAGTGAGTGGGGGATGGTCAGGAGACTGTAGGGGGAATTCTGCAAGGCAGAAGGACACCTTACTAGATAGAGAGGTTCTCAGGGATGAGGGACAAGAATCTCTTCTCTGGACCTCCTGAGCCTCCAAGGCCTCTTCCAGGACACACCACACAGAGAAACATCTTCTCAGGTGTGTTATAATCATGTCAGTGTGGGGATCACAGTGTCTGCAGATTCACAGAGAATAAGAGCCACCTTTAGGAGACAGGATCCTGAGGACCCCACCTGGCTCTCCTGGACATACCCAGCTGGCCCAGGCTTTAGAATCAATGGAGAAAGCCAGTCCTGCTCCTCACAAGTGTGGGGATGGAAATAGATTGGTGAGTGGGTTGTTTTAAATAAGCAGAGACATTTTCTAGTAGTTTGCAGTCTTGGTGGCTGAGATTTGGGTGGTAGGTTTAGGGTCTGAGAACTTGTGTCCACCGAATTCACACATTGAAACCTAGTCTCCAGTGTGATGATATTAAGGGTTAAGGTCCTAGCTGGGAGTGGTGGTGCATGCCTGTAATCCCAGGGACTCTGAGGGCTGAGACAGGAGAATGGAGAATGAGGAATTCAAAGCCATCCTTAGCAATTTTGAGGTGCTAAGCAACTCAGGGAGACGCTGTATCTAAAATACATACATACATACATACAAAATAGGACTGTGGATGTGGCTCAGTGGTTGAGTGTTCCTGATTTGAACCCCAGGTACCAAAAGAAAAAGAGTTATGGTCCTAAGGGTATGAATAAGATATCACTGGGTTGTCTTGATGAGTTCTTCTTCCTCACTTGTTCAACTCTGAACATTATAGAAGTGCCAAGACAAGAATTTAAAAGAGTTTTTTTAATAAAGGCTTTTCCTGGAGAAAGAAAGGGGCCATAGCTGTGTAAAGGTTAAATTTAAGTTTTGCTCTCCTGTTAAGTTTAAGTTTTGCTTTTCTGTAAGTTTAAGTTCTGTTTTCCTGGAACCCGAAACTTATGTTAAAAACAGTTACTTATGTCAAAATGTACCCTGACCCAACACCCCCTGACAAAAGGCATGATTATTCTGTAATGGTTATTTTGTAACAATCCCACCCTCACACCCTAACCGCCATATGAACTTCCCTGTTTAAACACTGCATTAAAAACTCTGCTTAAGCTGTGCTCAGGGCTCCAGCTTCTCTCAGGAGAACTCTGAGCCCCAGCATGCTGGTCCAATAAACCCCTTTGCTTTTGCATGAGACAGTCTCTTGGTGGTCCTTTCCTCCGACGTTTGCCCGACCCTAACATTTGGGGGCTCGTCCGGGATTCGTCAGTGGCAGACGAAAGACCCCAACAGACATTTCTCGGGGTAAGTAAGGCACCTCCTTTTTGTTTTCTTCGTTGTGATCGCTCAGGACTTTTAATTTTAGGGCTTGGCAAGGTGGCTGTTGGCAGAGAGCGTAAGTTCTCCCCGACGGTGGTGGACAGACGTGTCCAGAAGCCACAGGCTACATCCCCAGGGGACACCTTGGTGGACTCGGGAAATCGAGGGACGGAAGTGCCCCCGATGCGAGGGACAGAAGAGCCCTCAGCTCAGGTGTATTTTGCCAATGATTCAGACTCAGTGACTCTGTTGCCAGCCCGTCAGGTTCTGCCAGCTACTCAGTTTTGGTTTCTATTTCAAACTTGTGGTGGACGTCTATTGTTTGTCTTTGTTGTCTGTGTCATTACTTTCACTGTTTGCATATCCCTCATTATGGGACAAGGTACCTCAACTCCCCTGTCTTTGACCCTTGATCATTGGACTAAAGTCCACTCAAGGGCCCAGAATCTCTCTTTTTCAGTGAAACGCTGGACCTGGCAGACTCTCTGTACATCAGAATGGCCCACTCTCGGAGTCGGATGGCCCCCAGAAGGATCCTTCCACCTCCCTCTAATCCGAAAAGTCAGAAATATTGTTTTCCAGCCGGGGCCACATGGTCATCCAGATCAACAGCCATATATTCTCACTTGGCAGAACCTCTGTGAATCTCCCCCTTCATGGGTGAAACCTTTTCTTGTACCTGCCTCCACCTCTACCCCCACCATCCTGTCCCTCAAACCCTCCGCTCCTTCTCCTCTTCCTCCCCCTCTTCCCTCCATCCTCCCTGAATTACTAGATTCCCCTCCTCCACCCCCATATCCCTTGCCCCTCAGCTCCCAACGTCCTATAGACAATTCCCCTGAAGCAGATCCGATCCCTTCGGTAGAGGAAACTGCTCCAGATGACTCCCTTGCGGTAAGCCCAACTCCTCCTCCATTGGAGGAAATTGGGCCAGCAGGGGGAACCCGCCGACAGCGAATAATTAAGAATCTTGATGCTCCAGTAATGCTCCCCCTCCGCCCCTACGGGCCAATGATTGATGATGGACAAGGGGGAGAAATACAAGTTTACCAATATTGGCCCTTCTCCTCTTCTGATCTATATAACTGGAAAAATATTAATCCCTCTTTTTCTAAAGATCCCACCCGACTCACAGGTTTAATAGAGTCACTGATGTTTTCACACCAGCCTACTTGGGATGATTGCCAACAGCTTCTAGGGACCCTCTTCACAACTGAGGAACGAGAGAGGATCCTCCTGGAAGCCAGGAAAAATATTCTTGGACCAGATGGACGACCAACCCAACTTCCCAATCTAATTGAAGCTGCCTTTCCCCTGAACAGACCCAACTGGGATCCCAACACCCTCGAAGGTAGGGAGCATCTGTCCACTTATCGCCGGACTCTAATAGCGGGTCTCCGAG
>NW_026000221.1:12973044-13016250 GCF_001458135.2 Marmota marmota marmota
AATGCCGCAGTCTGGCTGGGCACAATCAGGAGCCACTTGTCAAAAGAAACTAACTTTATTTTTAGAACCACACACGCCAAACAAAACAGCCTCTCAGGAAAAACCCTCAGAGCCTCAACTGCCACCACCGGCTTTCCACAAGCCTCTCTCTCCCACACAAGCTTCTCTCCACCTCCCACAATCCTCCTGCTCTTGAGGCCGATTGGCTGGGTCACGTGGGCGGAGCCAAAAAAGTCCCCCAATGAGCAGCTCCGTGGTCTGAAAGGGCAGGGAAACAGCCCAATGAGCATCACCGCAGAGGAGCCAATCAGCTAGATGTTGCTGGGCCCGCTGTGAGCCAATCATCAGCCGGCAGCTGGAAGTTTGCTGGGGCCCCTTCAGCTGTGGCTCTCAACACTGGTCCTATAAACCCCTTTGCTTTTGCATGAGATAGTCTCTTGGTGGTCCTTTCCTCTGACGTTTGCCCGACCCTAACAGCTGGTGGTATCCTGGTATCCCAAGAAGTGAGAGCATCCTGCACCTTTTAGACATTTTAGACTTTCTTTGTTTTCCTGATCTCTTCCCCCTTATCTCTTCCTTCCTGATGAGGCCCAGGAGATGCTGGTGGAATGACCAAAAGGTGAGAAGCAGGTGGGCTGGAAAGGCCAAGGTGGAGTGTTGGGGCCGGAAGGGAGCTGCATCCCAGGAGACCTTACTTAGCAGCTCCCTGTCTGTTCAGGGGGTGCTTCATGAACCACCTTCTAGGAGGGGCAGTATATGTAGGGAATCCTGGTGGTCAAAGTGCTCAGGAGGCATTACCATTCTAGTCTCCCAGGGGTGGTCTCCAACTTCCTGGACTCCAACTGGCCTCCATTTTCTCCATCAACCCTATTACCTATCTACATTGACTGCCTGTCTTTAATTCTGGCTTCAATATGGTCATGGGAGGCATTATTTGCCCCTTATACCATGTAATGGCTCAGTGAGAAGGTGCCGTCCATGAGTGAAAAAGCCGAAAGCAAGCTCCCCTCATACTCCCAATCTGCTCGCATCTTACTTACTTTCTTTCTTCTTCTTCTTTTTTTTTAAATTTTTTTTTCAGACTGAGATTTGAACCCAGGAGAACTTTACTAGTGAACTACATCTCTAGTTCTATTCATTTTCACTTTTGAGAAGTATTGGCATGAGATCACTATTGGCATCAGATCTGCCATTTTAGGTCGGGAGCCATTTTATTCAGGGCCTCCCAGGCTTCGATTTAGGAGCCATTTTATCTAGGGACTCCAGGCTTCCATTCCGAATGTGCCTGCTAGAAGGTTCACCCCAACCCAGCCCAGGACACAACCCCTAAGCATGCTTGTTGCTGCTGTCCCAGGAAGGACAGCCTTGTCAGTTTGCTCCATGCTACTGCCAACAAATCTCTTGTGAGGGATTCAGAACCCTCCTCAAACCCCAGACTTTGACCCCCTTGATGACCCCCTTCCCACCGTTCTCCACCTTCTGCTCTGACCCCTCTGGGACCTCCCTCACCTACTTTCTGTCCACCTGCTACTCCTTCTTGCTTGGCGCCCTCTACCCAGCCCGCACCTTTGCTTCCCTTTTGAGAAGTGGCAGGGTCAGAGGGAGTTGTCCAGGTACATGTCCCTTTCTCCCTTAGTGACCTCTCCCCAATGGAAAGGAGGCTAGGGTCCTTTACCTCCAATCCCTCAGGGTACAGTAAGGAATTCCAATACCTAACCCAATCATAAGATCCAACATTCCATGATCCTATCCAACTGTCTCCTACCTGAGGAATGCAGGAGACTTTGGGAGCAGGGTTAGGGAATAGCAGTTTTACCCAGCTTCTTCCTGTTTTATGTCAGGACTTACATTGAACTGTAAATGGAAGAGGCCTGCAGACTCAATAGGAGACTGACCTGAGGCCCTAGGAAAAAGAAAACAAATGTAAAAGTGTCTTTTGCCTGAACTCCTACAATACTAAACCCCAAAGCATATTTTATGGCACCTTACTAATTACCAGGTAGTCATGATTTCTAGGACCCTTTGGGTTTTTTCCTTAAGTTCCATATTTTGGGAGCTCATGATTTTGATCCTACACATCCAGGTTAATGTTTTTCTGATCAGTCCTATTTTTGTTCAACTTTTTAAACCTCTGTAACATTGGAATGAAGATTTGCCTACAAAAAGCTACAAGGCCTTTGCTATTGTGTTCTGTGTGCACACTTGTGTTATGTGTTATATGTCTGTGTGTGTGTACGTCCGTATATCATGTACATGATATCCAAATTGGCAGATGTACAATGAGTGCTCATAAATTAATAGAAATGGATCCTTTAATTCACATGATTTAAGAAGTTTCAATCTCAACTGGGTAAACAGATGAAAGTAAAGATGTCTTTAGGATTATTTACCTCACAAGTATCTCCAGGTGGTCAAAGAAGTATTAACTATTGATGTCTATAGAATGTCTAATACCCATTGTTTCTAGGACTTTTCTTCAACAAAGGAGAAATGGCTAATACTGTTCAATACGCTTGTCTGATAGCTTGGTAAAAATGAGTAAGTTAGATTTTACATGGGATTACTCATAAATGTGTTTATTAGACATCTGATTAATTTGTAAGGTTAAAATGCTAACTGTTAAATATAACATAAAGTACTCTTAAGTCCTTAAATTCCACTAGGTAAAATTATTGTTGTTTTAATAAAAAAAAGAGGTTAAGATTGCTTTGTTATCATTGAACACAAGGTTACTAAAAATTTAAAGTTCCAACATGTATAATTCTATATACTTGAGCATTATATTTTCATGAAATGGTAAACAAATGTGATTCTCTATACAAGAGGTCCAAAAGTTTTAACTGTGTTTCAATTAGAGTACTTTAAATTACATAGACTATTTCTTCTCATTAAAATGGAGTAATCTGACTAAATTTAGAAATTCACAAGGATTGTTTCAAAGTGAATAAAAAAGGGGATAACAGATGGGAAAGGACAATTAGAAGGTTCCAGGCATGGAACCATATTTAATAGAAGGAAAAGAAAATGATTATGGATAAAAAAAAACTTTATTTGATGAAGTAAATAAGAGGGTTAAAATAAGTGATAAAGAGATCTGATATAAACCAAAATTTAATCTACGTATTAAAATAACAAGCATTTCTTAAAACGTTAATTTACTGATAACATTGTGTTTATTATGTTTTACTTTTTAGAGCAAATAATCTTGAAGGAATTTTGGTTTATACAACTGTTAAACAAAGTCTAAATTTTCTTTAAAAGTGAAACTTGGTTAATATAAAAACATCAATGGAATTATGGTGCTATTTCTCTTCTTTATATATTAAATGTGTTCATATCTTCCAGGTATACAAATCTTTAAGATAGAGGGTTTAAAAGAACATTATATCAAGCTGATATTCTCCAAACTAAAGTTGTATGGTAATTTTAGATTCTTAAGGATAACAAATTTAATTGGGGATTTATTTATATCATTTAATGCTTGACAACTGGACCTGTTATCAATAAGATATGTAAAGTATTTTGTTCCTTTTTACAGTGGGATACAATTTAAATGTATTTTTAAGTTAATGATTGCCTAATCTATTTAGAGTTTATTATTGTAAAACACAAATGCATTTTTCTACCTTTCCACAAAAAAGCTAAATTCTCTCAGCCTTTCTGTAACTCATGTTTTAAATGTAATATCATATTGTATTAGCTAACATTCATATGGATTAGTGGGAAGAACCACCAATCAGGTGCCCATCAGTGAGGTCTCCTCACCAATCTAGGATCTTAGCAAGCTTCCCTGACCAACCCCAGTAGGATAATGGACTCCAAAAACCCTTTTTCTGTCCCAAGTCCACCCTTCCTGCCCTAAGCCCAATAAAAATTTCAGGCTGATCCAGCCCCACTTGCTTCTCCTCCACCTGCCATGTTGGTCTGAGGGTCTCACTTGGGAGCAAAATCTCAAAAAAACCTCGTTCAGCAGCCTTTTCAATCTTCCTCCTTTTGTCGCTGCTGTCTGATCTTACATCTGGTGCCGAAATCCTGGAGGGATTTTCTGGCCTCTCCCTTAAGGGATTGAGATCCACTCTCCCCACTTCAAAGGAACCAGGAAATTCCTAAGCTGCTCCTTTCCCTCTCCCTTCATCCAGGCTGACAGGATTGGGGTAAATTCCCTTGTTTCCCATGACCTACCAACCCCTTTGTATCTGGGGGTAGGAGGCTATTGGTAATTCCCGCACATACCACAGACCTCCACCGGTTCCATTCAAGGCCCCAGGAACTGTGGAGATGTCACAGTCCTTGTGTGACCCCTTCCGATTCCTTTGGGCCCCCAGTGGGTTGCAGGAATGCCTCAACCTTATCTGTTCCTTGGGTGAGTGCGATCAGAATTTGGGACACCTTTTTATGCTTCCACCCACCCCTGAGGGATTCAGAAGGTCATGGGAAACACCGAGTCCTCCTTAGACCCCAAATCTCCTTTGGGTTGTCTTTGGCCAAATTTGGACTCACTCAAGACCTATGCCAAAAACCCCTCGTCTTACTCCACTGTGACCTGGCCCCAGTGTCACTTAGACAGTGGGTCATAATGACCCCCAGAAGGCACTTTTGCTTTAAAATCCCCACTGAATTGGACAATTTCTGTCACTGGACAGGAAAGTGGGCAGAAGTCCCTTACATCTGGAGGCACATTCAGGCTCTTTGAGACTCTCTCCTGTCGTCCCTTCTGCTCTACCTGCTCTACTGCTCAAGTTTTCCTTGCTAGGGAAAATCCCAAATGCCTATCTCATTGTTCTACATCTCCTTCCTCATTCTCAGATCCACAGGAGCTGCTCTCAGCCCCACCTTCCTGTCTTCCCCCTCCCTTCCCACACCTGTACCCCTCCCCCTTCTGCTGCTACCACAGTTCCTCCTCCCCCACTCCAGGACCTCCCCCTCCATCCCTCTCCCCCTCCTGACCCTCTTCCTCTCCTGCAGCCATGGATCCTCCACCCAACTCTTCTACTGATACAACCCTCCCTTCTCTTCCCACTCACTCCTCTCTTCTCCTGTTAGTACTCACAGCTGGTCTCAACAGGCCCTCTCACCAGATAACCCAAAGCTCCTTTGTCCTCTCAGGGAAGTGGCAGGTGCCAAAGTACATGTCCCATTATCACTTCAAGATCATTCCCAGATTCAAAAGTGCCTTGGGTCCTTATTCACTGACTCATTTACTTATATTAAGAAACTTTGATAACTCTCTCAGACTTATGATTTTACCTGGCATGACTTTATGTCATTCTTTCCTCCACTCTACCTGATGAGTGAGCCAGCATCCAGAAGGACACATGAGATCATGTCTATCAAATTCGCCTAACAGATATGACTCTCCCCACAGGTAAAGTGCCACTCCCCTAACTGAAAGCAACTGGGACTATCAAGATGGCCAACAAAGTCACCATTACTGCACTCACATGGTCCAATATCTTATACAGGCATACATGCAGTTTCAATAAGGTGGTTAACTTTGATAAGCTGACACAAATCACCCAGGAACCAGAAGAGAATCTAGCCTTATTTCTCAAGCGCCTTACAGAGGCCCTCACCAAATATACTAAGCTGGATCCTGAGTCTCTCTCCAGGGCTACAGTGTTAGCAACCCATTTCATTACTCAATCAGACAATGATACTAAAAAAAGGCTCAAAGGAGCTGAGGAGGGCCCTCAGACTTCTATCTGAGATCTGGTGCAAATGGCCTCTAAAATCTGTAATGCCCAGGAAGAGTTGGCTGAAGTAGCCAGGCAGGCTCAATTGCAGAAAAGGTAACACTCCAAACCTAGATCTTGGTGGTGGCCCTGAGGCCTATGGCTCCAGTGAGAGCTTCACAGGGGAACCAGGATTCCTCTCCACCAGAGCCTTTCTTCAAATGTGGATCAATGGTCTCTGGGCTTGCCAATGCCCAAACCCATGGCCCCCCACTCCAGACCTGGCCCCCCGGTAAGTAGACAGGATGCTGGAAGAGCAAGTACCCCATGGCTAGCACTTCCTTGGCACCTCCACGCATGGGTATGACCAGCCAGGCTGCCCCTTTTCTTGAACAATTGGTGTTCGCAGAAGACTGAAGAAGCCTGGACTCGAGGACCCCCATCACCGTCCCTGAGCCCAGGGTAACACTGCAGATAGTGGGTAAGTCCATAACCTTCATTGTGAACACGGGAACTACCTATTCTGTCTTGCCTGCCCACACTGGGTCTCTGTTTCCTTCTCAGGTCTCGGTTATGGGGATTGACGGCAAACCCTAATTCCCAAACAGAACTGCTAAGCTGATCTGTGCCCTGGAGGGACACCCTTTCACACACTCTTCTCTGGTCACTCCAGCCTGTCCAGGTCCTCTCCTAGACAGAGATGTTCTACAACTTCTAGGAGCCACCCTCCAACTATACTCCTAGAGTACTACCACACATCTTCTTCTGCCTATAATCCTTACCTTCTCTAATAACCCAACAGTACCTACTGTGCCATTTCCCACTGACCTAGTGGATCCCCAGGTCTGGGTCACCTCCAAGCCAGTCATAGCCTCCCACCACAAGCCAGTCCGTATCTAGCTGAAACCCCAAATTAAATTTCCTTTGCTTCCCCAAATTCCCATCTCCAAAACCCACAGGAAAGGACTTAAACCCATCATAGACTGGTGACTTGCCCAGGGACTCCTCATCCCTTCTGACTCCCCCTGCAACACTCCCATATTGCCGGTACGTAAACCCTCAGGAGCCTATCACTTAGTCCAGGACCTCCGCCTAATTATTGAGGCAGTTATTCCCATTCACCTGGTGGTTCCCATCCCTCACACTCTTCTTTCGCATATTCCCCCTTGAACCACTCACTATATTGTCCTGGATCTTAAAGATGCCTTCTTTACAGTGCCTCTCCATCCTGACTCTTATTACCTCTTTGACTTCATATGGGAAGACCCTACATCCTTTAGGTCTCAACAGATGACATGGACAATCCTACCTCAAGGCTTCAGGGACAGTCCTCACTTCTTTGGGAAAGGCTTGGCACAGGATCTAACTGCTTGTGACTTGGGGGATAGCACTCTCTTACAGTTGGATAGAAGCCTTCCCTACCTCCAGGGAAACTGCTGACACCATCTCGTCCATCCTCATTGAGCAGATCAATCCCAGGTTCAGACTTCCCGCCTCCATCCAGTCAGACAACAGTCCAGCCTTCACTTCTCAGGTGGTTCAACTAGTCTCCAAAGGCCTCAACATCACTTGGAGGCTCCACATCTCTTATGGACCCCAATCCTTGGGTAAGGTTGAGAGGGCTAAAGGCATTCTCAAAGATCATCTCACTAAACTTGCTATTGAACTCAGGCTGTTTTGGCCCAATCTCCTGCCATTGGCCCTCACCCAAATTCGGGTAGCCCTAGAGCCCCTTCAGGTCTGAGCCCCTTTGAGCTACACTGTGGGTGCCCTTTCTTAATCAACCAAAGCTTTCCACTTATTCCTTCTCCCCTTGTGTCCTTCCTGCCCTGTTTCATACTTCTACACAAACTCCTAAGGGAACATGCAGACTGTTGCCTTCCTGGGCCATCCATTGCCTCAATCCCAGTACAGCCACAAACTGAATCAAACCCTCTTCTACAGGATGACACACACTCTTACTTTGGTAACTGCGTCCTCAATCATTGGAACTTCGCTGGATGGGACCCCATACAGTCATACTTACTACCCCAGTGGTTGCCAAGGTTTTGAGTCACTCCCCCTGGTACCACGTCTCCTGCCTTAAAAAAAGTGCCTGTTCCAATTGTTCACTCCTGGACTTCCAGCACGTTGGGGCCCACCAAACTCAAGATTTCTTGCCAACCCTCTTTTTCTTTTAGTAATCGTTACTCCTCTCAAGCTTCTATAACCCACAGATGGTTCTTCTACATCCAAGAGACATGGCACCAGGATGGCACCACCTGATCTCAGTTTATGGGTCAAGGTGATTGTTCTTCCATTGGCTGTAATAGGTGGTCACCCTTAACATTACTGGATTCAACTGAGCCACCTTGTCCCACCTATGTGCAGCAATGCTATGCTTCATATCAGACCAAACTGAGGAATCTGGTAAGTGTTGACCTAACACATATGGCGGGTGTCTTTATAATTCATGCAAGAAACATATCCTAGATCAGCCTTGCTATGAGAAACAAGCATACACCAAATTAACTCTTTGGGAACCATGGGACCCAAATTGGGCTTCCAGTGTTGATGGTAAATTTTATTCTTGGGGCTTTCCAAGCACCCCTCAGCCTCTATCAAAATCTGGAGAACTTATATACAAGTGTTTCCTCCAATTCACAAAAATATCCAGGAGCAAGAGAAGAAACTCCAGCACCAGCTGGATCAGTTGCCCATCCTAAAGCTGACCCTTTCTCAGGGATGGCCCTAATATGTCAGGGCCTTCAGCTTCTCAATTTATCCAAAGTTAATAACATTTCAGACTGTTTCCTCTGCTCAGGTTTGCATCGTATTCCATTAATTGTGATCCCCATTCATCTTCCTCTCAATACCTCAACCATACCCCAAGGGCCCCCTCTTCAGCCTTTGAGGAAGTCCCTCTTTTTCATAACTCATCAGGGAATTTCCCCAACTGCTACACTGCCTCTGGTTCAGCACCCTGTGACCAGATCATTCGAATCCCTTTTTCAATATTAGCTCTGACGGGATTCTTTTTCTGGTGCAATGATACCCTAACAAAAAAATCTAATCTTCAACATGCCCTTTGCTTTTTAATGTTCTTTCCATCTTGGTCCCTCAATTAACTCTGTACAGTGAGGCTGAATTAAAATGACTTGTTACTATCTCCCTTTCCAGGACAAGATGGGCTGTCTTTCTAACAGTAATTGTTGGACTCTCTCTTGCCTCCTCACTCACTGCCTCCAGACTGGGGGCAGGAGGACTTGGTTATGCAGTAACCACTACTCAGAAGCTTGAACAACAACTTTGGGAAGTGGTAGAGGTGTCGTTCGCCTCTCTCGCTTCCCTATAAAGGCAAATCACATCTATTGCTCAAGTTTCATTACAGAACCGTCACATCCTAGATCTCTTGATGGCAGACAAAGGAGAAACCTGTCTATTCCTGAAAGAAGAATGCTCGTATGATATTAGTGAAACTGGATTGATCAAAAAGAATGTCGACACCCTCCTTTCGTTTGGGTGAAAGGCTTAGCAGCAACAATCAAACGACCCTTGTCCAGGCTGGCTAAACTCAACCCTCATTATGTGGCTGACTCCTATTCTCACTCCTATATTAGTAATAGGACTTCTATTAATGATTGCTCCCTGTCGCGACCCCTCGCCGGCAAGGGAAAACACGACACAGGATTCTTCTTTCAGCAGTTTATTCAGGCCTTGAGTCATGTATCATCTTCTAGCGCCCGCCTGCCGCCACACCCAAGCACAGCTTAATAAAGCCCCCCGCATCCCAATCCCAAGCCGCCACGTGGATCTCTCTCATAGGGTGGTAAGGGATTGCGCGCCAACTCTCCATAAAAGGAGTTGTTTATCACAGGCCACAGTGGAAGCCGGCGCCATCTTCTAATGGCGGCCACGGTCTATAAGAATGGCTTACCACAGCTCCCTTCCTCCTCAGGTTTGTCGCAAAGCACATGGGTGAAATTGCCAGAGTGACCTACAACCTGATGCCCCTATACTGCTATAGTAGCCTCTTTACTGAACCAACACCTGAACCACCCCCTTCCCCCCAGTGACCCTAATCAGCAGTAAGTAGCTAGTTGGACATTGACGCCCTATATTATCAAAAAGGCTAGGATGTTAGGTCAGTTTGAGGTGATTAAGCAACCCTCATGCACCAAAGAACCACCAATCAGGCACTGACAGAACCACCTGTCAATAAGCAGGGTTTCCAGACCAATCCTGGATCTTTGCAAGCTCCCTCAGCCAACCCCAGCAGGACAAGAGATTCTAAAAAACCCCTTTTTCTGTCCCAAGTCCTCCCTTCCTGCCCTAAGCCCAATAAAAATTTCAGTCTGGTCCAGCCCCGCTCACTTCTCCTTGGACCTGTGCAGTTGATTTGAGGGTCTTGCCCAGGAGCAAAATCTCAAAAAAATCCTCCTTCAGCAGCCTTTTAAATTTACCTCCTATTGGTCGCTACTGTCTGACCTTACAAAATGGACTTTAAAAAGAGACAATATATGCTGACTTTGTAAAATGATATTTAAGAAAGAGGCAGAGATCAGCTTAAGAGCTAGAACACTTCACCTAAGATATACACATCTGTTAGCCCCCAAGAACTTATAAGACCGCAGGCTGAAAAAGAGAGATGATTAGCAAGAATGCCCAATAAAAATCTAGAGAAACTTCCAAAGCCCGAAGTTTTTAGTTTTAAGGCCTACAGATATTCTTAACCTAAACATGTAGGCTTGAAGTTCACTAGTATGAGTATCCAGCCCTAAGTAACAAAAATAGATATTTTACAGAATCAGATGACATTAAATAACTTAACTACATATTGAGAGGATGGACATCCATGACATTAAAGTTAAATGTTGGGTTGGGGCTGGGGCTCAGTGGTAGAGAGCTTGCCTAGCATGTGCGATGATCTGAGTTCGATTCTCAGCATCACATAAAAAATATATATATGAATAAAATAAAGGTATTGTGTCTAATTACAACTAAAAAAAGTTTTTTTAAAAAATATTTAAATGTTGTGTTTACATTTCTGATAACTCTGGCTATGTTAAAGATTTATATTCCCAAATAAAGGCCTTGTCCTCTCCAACCTTGTTATGGGGACAACTTCTCAGCCCTCATACTTCCTGGAGAGAGATTTTTGGCTTCTCTCATTTAATATCAGGTCTTCTAGGACAAAAGAGCTCCTTGGCATCTTCAACAAATGGTGCTGGGAAAACTGGAAACAATAAGTGCTGGCGAGGATGTGGGGAAAAGCGTACACTTGTACATTGCTGGTGGGACTGAAAATTGGTGAGGCCAGTTTGGAAAGCAGTAAGGAGATTCCTTGGAAAGCTGGGAATGGAACCACCATTTGACCCAGCTATCACCCTTTTTGGACTATTCCCTGAGGATCTTAAAAGAGCGTACTATAGGGATACTGCCACATCAATGATCATAGCAGCACAATTCACAATAACTAGACTGTGGAACCAACCTAGATGCCCTTCAATAGATGAGTGGATAAAAAAAAATGTGGCATTTATACACAATGGAGTATTATGCAGCACTAAAAAATGACAAAATCATGCAATTTGCAGGGAAATGGATGGAATTAGAGCAGATTATGCTAAGCGAAGCTAGCCAATCCTTAAAAAACAAATGCCAAATGTCTTCTTTGATATAAGGAGAGCAACTAAGAACAGAACAGGGAGGAAGAGCATGAGGAAAAGATTAACATTAAACAGAGATGAGTGGGTGGAGGGAAAGGGAGAGAGAAGGGAAATCATATGGAAATGGAAGGAGACCCTCAAGGTTACACAAAATTACATATAAGAGGTTGTGAGGGGAAAGGGGAGGGGAACAAGGGAGAGAACTGAACAACAACAGATGAGGTAGAGAGGGAAGATGGGAGGGGAGGCGAGTGGGGATAGTAGGGGATAGTAAAGGTAGCAGAATACAACAGTCACTAATATGGCATTATGTAAAAATGTGAATGTGTAACCGATGTGATTCTGCAATTTGTATTTGGGGTAAAAATGGGAGTTCATAACCCACTTGAGTCAAATGTATGAAAGATGATATGTCATGAGCTTTGTAATGTTTTGAACAACCAATAAAAAAAATAAGAAGAAATAAAGAGCTCCTTGGTAAGTCTGTGCTCATATGAGCCCTTGACACAAATGGGCTATTCCATTTGTTTCCCTACAAGCCAGCCTGGGGTTATAGCAGGCCTGGCCACAGGAAGGGCAGGAATAACCACATCCATTTCCCACTTTCATCAGCTCTCCAATCAGCTGATAGGGGATAACCAGCAGGTAGCTGAATGTATAGTAACTCTCCAGAATCAACTGGACTTCTTAGCCTCTGTGGTCCTATAAAACCACTGTGGACTGGACATATTAAGAGCAGAGAAAGGAGGCCTCTGCCTATACCTACAGGAGCAGTGCTGTTCTATGTCCACCAGTCAGGGGTAGGAAGAACAAGCAAAAAACAACTACAAGAGCAGCTAGAAAAGAGGAAACAGCAAATAGGCCAACAGTCCCCTTGGGGAATGTGCAGTCTAGTGTGGCCTTGGCTTCTCCACCTCGCAGGACCACTATTAGTCCTTTGTATGTTCCTTTCTGACCATGACTGTTAAGTTGCCTACAGAAGTTCCTGCAAGATCAGATACACAAATTCACCAACAAGTGGTCAATCAACATCTTCTCCTTCAAGACTACCAGCCCCTGACTCCCAAGACGGAGCCCTATGACTCATGGTCAATTGCTCCAACTCCAGAAACTCTGGCTCCACCTAAAACCCTCCCTGACCCCCTTCATAGGAATGAGATTCTGTGCCCTTAACTAGCTGAAGAAACTACAGAAGAAACACCACTGTGTCCCCCCCACAACCCCACATCTATGAAAATAACAATGGAAGAATAATTGGTTTGAGATATTGACACCAAATCTGCCATTTTAGATCATGAGTCATTTTTATATAGGGACTCCAAGTTTTGATTTAGGAGCCATTTTATCTAGGGACTCCCAGGCTTCGATTCTGAATGTGCCTGCTCAAAACCTTAACCCCACCCCAGCCCAGACACAACCCCTAAGCATGCTTGCTGCTGCTATCCCAGGAAGGACAGCCTTGTCAGTTTGCTCCATACTATGACAATAAATCTCTCATGTGGGATTCCGATGTGTGGTGTTGTCCTTAGATGTTGCAAGTGTCCTTTCAGAGAGGGTCTCACTTCGTTGCTGAAGCTGCCCTTGTACTCCTGATCCTTCTGCCTCAGACTCCTGAGTTGCTGGGATTGCAGATGTGTGCAACCATGCCAGGCTTGGCATCTTAAGTTGGAAATAACTTTGCAAACTCTGAATAATTTTCTGTGGTTTATAAGCTACCCACTTTGTGATGTTATTTGTTACAGCAATCTGAATGTACGAAGATATAGGGCTTTAGGTAAACAGATTTTCTAGTCTAGTCTGTCTAGTGGTCAATGTCAGAGATGAGAATACCTGAGACTTGCTGAGAAGTAGATGTGGGATTTTGACACTCAGGTGTGGGCAACATTCTCACAGCATAGCCCTCCTTTGAAGGGTGTTGGAGGAGAGGAGACAGAAAGTACTGGGGAGGTGGGGTGAGGTGAGGAAGGGAGGAGTATACTCAGGCCCAGTTGGGAGTATATTTAGGCCCAGTGGAGGAAGGTGGGCATCCACTGGGCTTACTCATCCACAGCTTCCTGGGGGGATTGACTGAGTGTGTCTAATGAGAGAGGACCCAAGGCAGCCTGGGCAATGACCATCATGAGGTGAGTTCTTCATCAGTGTTGGCTGAATGGACAAATGAAGCGTATATGAATGGCTCTGGGAACGAGAGGGCCAACCCTGGCTCCTGGGTGAGAAACAGAGGACAACACAGGCAGACCCCACCTGCACGTAGCCCATCACTTCCTCCCTGAACAGGGAGCTAGAGCTCTGTGGGCTTGTCCTCAGCTCCCTTTAGCTCCTGGATATTCTGTGGCAGGGTCTTCGTCCAGAACTGCAATCTCTAGGCCTTCAGGGCCAGGCCCACAGCAGGCTGGATGGCCAGCTGCAGATACAGCTGGTCAGTGGCCAGTGGGGCAGGCCTTCACCATTGAGGTTCTTATGCACACACCTTTCCAGTAGTGTGGGGCGAGGGTCACTCTGAACCCTGCTAAGCTCAGACTTACCATCACCCTTACCCTAACCTACCCATTTGGCTAGGCCCAGTGGCCAGGCTGGCAGGAGCATTGAGCATCAGGAAAATTTCCTGATTTAGGAAAGCAAAGTGTGACTCTACTTTGTATATAACCAGAGATACAAAACATTGTGCTCTATATGTGTCATATGAATTACAATGCATTCTGTGGTCATATATAACAAACATATTATTTTTAGAAAAAGTATAAATAAATAAAAAAATAAAATAAACATAAAAAGGATTGGGGATATGACTCAGTGGTTCAGTGCCCTGGGGTTAAATCCCCTGTACAACAACAACAAAAGAAGTTGGAGAATGAAAAAGAAGGAAAAGTCTTGTTCTGCTGTACATGGAGAATTGTCAGAAATCCTGGTGAGAGTTCAGACGACAAAGAGACAAAGAAAGAGCTAGAACATCCTAGAGATTGGGTAAGTGGTCATGTTCAGAATGCTCATGGCAATGTGCTTTGTAAAGGCCATCCTAAGGAGGCTTCAGAAGGAAGTGGGAGCCATCTGTGGAAATTAGAAGAAAGGCTCTCTTTGATCACTACAAACACTTGGCTACACTGTATTCATGCCTAAAGATGCCATGGAAGGTCAAATATAAGATTGACAATCTAGAGGATTTAGAGAACATTTCTAAGCAAAATATGGAAGGAGTTGTGTGGTTATTTTTGGTCATTTTCAGTGAGATTTACAATGATACTTGACAAAGGCAAGCATACCCTAAAACACTGGGAATGTCACAGTCTGCCCACCTAAAGAGCAAAATGGGAGATTGGGTGAGAATATAGAGGATGGGAAAGAGATTACTGTGGGTGGGAAGGAGCCACGCTCTCTGCTTCAAAACCATGGGAGAGAAGGCCTGAGGCCTACACATAATCTTCCAGGTGCCCTTGCATCAAGAGCCCCGAAGACCATGGAAGGGGCCCCAGCATTGTCTCAGGATTCTGCTCCTTGTGTTCTAGCAAAATGCTCTGGGTCTGTCCAGGCATGGTTCACGAAAGCCCACGCATGACTCCTGATGCTGCTCCAAAGGGAGCAAGCAACAGACTTTGGTGACGCCCACATGGTGCTATTTTGCAGGTGCAGAGAATCCAAGGGCTCTGCTGTCACAACAGTGTCTCCTGGAGTTTCAAAGGAAAGTTCTGGAGGCCCTTCTGTTGGGGTGAAGTCACTGCAAAGATTCTTCACCAGAATGCCTAGTGAGGCCATGAGAGTTGGACCACTGCTCTTGAGACCCCAGAAGTTTAGAGCCACTGACAGTGTGCAATGCCAGCCTAGGAAAGCCACAGGCCATGGCAAGCAGCCCATGAGAGCAGCTATGTGGGCTGCAACCAGCATCACCCCAGGGGTGGGGCTGCCCAAGGCCATGGGGAATACCCTGCCCTGTGTCTAGGAGGCTGGACTTGGAGTTTGGAGATCTAGTGTGTTCTTTGGTTGTTTTCAGACTTGCTATGGGTATGGGAGCCCTTTCTACTTGTTATTCCTCCTTTTGGCCACAGGAATATCTGCCCTGTGACTGTTTCAAGGCTGTATCCTGAAACCATGTACTTGTTGGAAGTCATTTGCCTTGAGTTTCAGATGGGACTTGGGACTTTGCACTTTGGAGTCATGCTGGCAAGGCTTCAGCCTTTGAGGACTATAGGCATGGATTGACTGCATTTTGTATTGAAAGAAGAACGTGAACCTTGGGGGTGGGGGCAGAATGGTATGGTTTGGGTATGGTTTTCCCGCCAAAGGTTCCTATCATGAAATACTGGTCCCCAGTGAGGTGGTACCTTTCAGAAGTAGGACCTAGTGATTGGCTCAGGACTGCCCTGTGAACAGACAATGCTAGTCTTTCGAGTAGATTAATTCCTTTGAGGTGAGTGTGTATTTTCTAAAGGAGCAAGTCTGGGGCTGGGGTTGTGGATCAGTGGTAGAGTCCTTGCCTAGTGCATTTGAGGCACTGGGTTCAATTCTCACCACCACATAAACAAACAAATAAGAGTCCATCAATAACTAATAATGTTTTTTTAAAAAAGCAAGTCTTCCTCTTCAATTTCTGTTGCTGCCTCTCTCACCATGTGATCTGTCTTCCACAGAGTCCTACAATGTCATGCCATTACCAAGTTATGATAGAGCCAAAATTCGTTAACAAGACCGAACCAGAGAGGGTCACCTGGGCAGAGGTAAATAAATCTATTTTCTTTATACATCATCCAATGTCAGGTCAGTTCTATTGTTTTAGCACCCCAAAATGAACTGTGATATGTTCCAAGTCAAAAGGCACACTCATGTCTGTAATCCCAGGGACTCAGGAGGCTGAAGCTAGCTTCAGAAAATTAGCAAGTCCCTAAGCAACTTAGTGAGATGCTGCATCAAAATGCAATGAAAAGGGCTGGGGGACATGGCTCAGTGGTAAAGCAACCTGGGGTTTCACTTAGTACTCAAAAGGAGGCATGGGTGGTATGCACCTCTTCCCTGTAACAGGCTGCCTACACAGAATTCCTTACTGGGTGAAATTTCTTTTCATGTAATGTACACAGACAGCAGACCCAGATGCCTCAGGTGTGTGTTGTGACAGAATGGACAAAGTCTGCTAAAATGTCCCTGATCAGAGACTTGTTAAGTCAGCAGCACATCATCCTTTCCACTTGATGGTGGAGGAAGCTGCAACATGTAAGAGTGTGAGGTGACTCCTGTGTTAGGAAGGGGAAAGCATGGTGCCCCAGAGGGTGAGTTGTGGTCATGTAGATGGAAACCAGGCATGAGAAAAAAAATATCTCTCTCTCTCTCTCTCTCTCTCTCTTACACACACACACACACACACACACACACACACACACATCACACACACATGTAAATTCCTGGGCATTGTGTGTAAGTCCCTGAGGTCTTGATGGTTCCTCCTCTTGAAGGAGCCAGGACTGGTGGGGACAGAAGAAGGTGGAACCCAAATCATGCTCTGTTGTTACTTATTAATACATTTTTCTAATGGGGGAAGCCAAGACAATATTTATAATGGCAGCCATCATTGACGCTGGGCAGCTTTCATTGTCTAGAAAGTCCTAGTGACTTTTGAGAGGAGCCTGGTCAACAGCAGGGAAGTGGGAAAGACCCTTTGAGGGTGTGCCATGGGGGAGAGGTGAGTGTGTACTCCTCCTGGGCATAAAGGGGAGGAGTAGCAGGAGATAAGGGGGGCCCCATGGTAGAAGGCTTTTATGGAGGGTATCAAGGGCAAGGACAGCCCAGGCATCCTGCCAACCTTGCCTAACTTCTGATGAGGGCCTGGATGCTGCCTGTTGGCTCAGCACCCTTTCACATTTGCCCTAATGGCCATGCCATACCGTTTTTTAGTTCAGGTGCATAAAGTGACAGGAATCCAGTGACATCCCAGATCCCCTTTAGGACACAGTGCCTTGGGCCTTCTGTATATCTCCCAAAGACAGATAACCTTGCCTGGAGCCCCTTTGAGAGGGCCAGGTCACCCCTCTGGCCAAAGGCATGACCTAGAGCCAAATGGCAGCAGGAAGGTGTTCCTAAGTGGCTGTTTTTCCCATTGGCAGCTGGAGCTCCAGCACAGCCAGCACTCAGTGTCCTGAATGCCCGTCCAGAGACAGGGAAGTTGGCCCTGCTCTTCTGGGTTCCTCAGTCTCCCCTCATACCCTGCCTTCTCCTTGGTGGTGTTGACATCAGGCTGACTGACCCTGTCTGTACTTCAGGGGAGACACCCTGGGCATTTGGGGGAGCCCGGGGTGGCTGCACATTCCCCTCTGTCCTCTATCATTTCCACCATCCTCCCCCTCCCTGTCACCTACCCTCCTGCAGCCTCTGTCTCTTTATCTGCACCCTTTGGCTAATGGGACTCCAGACCAGATCCCTCCAAACCCAAACTGGAGCCTCACCGTGGCCTTGGAGGAGGAGCAGCAGGACCCCACAGGCCACGATGCCCAGCTGCCCAGGAAGTCTATAGAGCCACATGGTCGGCTCCCAGGGCTATTTCTGTGCTGTTGTCGTGGCTCTGCTTCAGATGTCCACACAGAAAAGGACCTGGGCCCAGGTAAAGTTTAGATCCCCAGGGAGGAAGCAGAGCACTGAGTGGTATCCTGCAAGCTGGGCACTGTGGGAGAGCCACTCTTAACATGCAGAGGTCCCAGAGCCAGTTGGGAACTGGGCAGGACAAGGCGACCTCAGGAACCCACTCCTCATCCCTAGAGTCACTAATTTACTGTCCTAGCAGCCACTGGCTCTTTTATTCTCTCTCTCTCTCTCTCTCTCTCTCTCTCTCTCTCTCTCTCTCTCTCTCTTTCTTTTTGCTGCTGTGACCAAAGACCTGACAAGAACAACATAGAAAAGGAAAAGTTCATTTGGGGCTCATGGTTTCAGAGGGCTCAGACCATAGACAGCAGGTCCATTGCTTAGGTCTCAAGGAGAGGCTGAATATCATGGTGGAAGGGTGTAGTGGAGGAGCGTTGCCCAAGACATCATACCAGGAAGCAGAGGGAGAGCGAGCTCCACTCAACAAAGACAAAATACATACCCCAGAGTCATGCCCCAGTGACCCACCTCCTCCAGCTCCACCCTCCATGGCTACAGTTACCATCCAGTGAAGCCTCATCAGGGGATTAATTCAATGATTGGGTTAAGGTCTCATAATCCAATCATGTCACCCCTAAACTTTGGAGTATTGTCTCACACATGAGCTTTGGGGGACACCCCCTCTCTAAACCATAACACTGGCCCATGAGGGGGTTGGGGTGGAGAGGAGGGAGCAGTGGGCTGTAATTGGAGGAGCCAGGAGGGCTTCTCTGAGGGGACACAAAATGAAGATCTGCCAAAGGTGAGAATGGTGACCTTGGGGCATGAAGGGGACTGCCTGAGCAAACTGGGCAGTGTGACTGTGCCCATGGTACTGGGAAGTCCTTCTTCCTCTCAGCATTCATAGTTTCCTGAGTTCCCTCCAAGGTCCTTGTAGTCCTGGTCTGAGGGTCTGTGTAAACCTGTCCCTAATTGGTCCTGGCTGCTCTGTTGAAATACACTGGTGACTGCAACTGTGACACTTCTTAAGAACCCACCCCCTCCACTTGGTCTCCCCCTACCCTGTGGCTTCCCCTGAGGACAGCTCCCTCTGAGAGTGAGTTTTCTGTTATTTACGCACCTGACAAACCTTTTGAGGAATTTCTGGTTCTAGCACTGTGGGCCTGGACGGGCTTCTTGGGCATCTGGTGCCGCTGGGGAGACAGGCCCATAAGCAGGAGATGTCAAATCTTCTCAAATCCTGCAAGGACATAGGGAATACAGCAGGAGACAGGAGTGCCTGCTCTGCCTGACTTCCTGGAGGAAGGGGTGTGGGCTCCACCTCAGATGACCTTCAGTACCTTCTCCTAACAGGCCTTGGCTTCTTCATTCTAGCTTGGGTTCATTCCTAAATGCCAGGATAGCAAGTGTCCTTTATTGGTGTCTTTCTAGGAGTGACAATATTTTCAGGTGGCTGTGTCCTGGGCTTCTCCTTGACTTCTACCTAAACAGCAAGATCTGTTGTTAATTGAAAGTTTTCCGTCCACTGCACTGTGGTCCAAGCCACTGTCCCAGCTCCCATCCAGGCAGATGCTCTCTCTGTATTTCCCTGACCTAGTTCTTAGCTGGGGCTGTGGAGGTTGAGATATTCTAGCTCCTCCCAGTTCATAGTCATGCTATAAGCTTCTTTATGTCAACTGGAAAACACAGTGTTCCTTCCTAATCTGGAAGTTGTTATCTACCTCTTGGTGAAGGTCCCCAAACTGATAGTAAAAATGTGGAATGAAGAAGGATCCTCAGAGCATTAAGGCATGGGGGGGTGAAGTGGAAAACTGTGTTGTGATTGTGTCAGTGTGGGGTTCACAGTGTCTGCAGATCCACAGAGAATAAGAGGCAACTTCGAAGACAGGACCCTGAGGACTCCACCTGGTTCTCCAGGATGCACCCAGCTGGCTCAGGCTCCAGAAGCCAATGGAAAAGCCCAGTCCTGCTTCTCATAAGTATTGGGCCTGTCACCTCCTTGGGACAGAAAGAGATGTGTGTGTGTGTGTAGATTTAAATGTTAACGAAGGATGACATTTAATCCCCAAGTGGCTCAGGGATATGGAACTTTGGTTTTGTTTGTAGCTTGGGTGGGTTAGATGTGGGAACTCTAAGGGTTTGGCCTGAAAGTTTGTGTGCTGCAAATGCATACAGTGAAAGCAAGTCTCCATGGGCTGGGGATAGAGCTCAATTGGTAGAGTGCTTGCCTAGCACACACTAGTGCATTAAGTTCTAATGCACTAAGCTCATCCCCCAACAACATACACACACACAAACACACACACACACAAAATGTATAACTAATAAAATCAGTCCACTACCTGGGCTTTGATTGAGAAAGAAAGAAAGAAAGAAAGAAAGAAAGAAAGAAAGAAAGAAAGAAAGAAAGAAAGAAAACCAGCCAATCTGAAAGTGATGAATCATTGGAAGGGGACTCTGTTTAGGAACTGTCAAATAGGCCCAAAAGAACTTGTTTGGCCCTTCTGCTAAGTGAGGACATAGTGGGAATGTGCCATCTAGAAACCAAAGTAAGACATCCCCTGACAACATATCTGCTAACACTTGATTCTGGACTTGTCACCTCCTCCACAGAAGACAACACATTTGCATTGTTTATGAGCTACCCAGTTTATTGTGTTTATTTGTTGATATTTAGGTGGTAGCACTATGATCAAACCCAGGACCTTCTGCATGCTTGGAAAGTACTCCGCCACTGAGCTACTCTCCCAGGACTTGTAAGTTTATTTTACCCTCAGGTCTCCACTGGTGACCAGCCTGGGCTGCATATGTAATTCTTTTCCCTTAGCCTCCTGAGTGGCTTGGGTTATGGGCATGTGCCATCATACTGAGCTAGGGTATTATTGGAGTTGTTGCTGTTGTTGCTGTTGCTGTTGTTGTCACAGCAGCCTGATGGAGTAAAACCCTGGGGCTTGTGGTGTACAGCTTTTCTGTAGAAGTCCCACTGGTATGAGAACATGGATACTTGCTGAGAGATGGGCAAGAGGTTCAGAAAAGTACAAGCACCACTTCCTAAAACTTCTCCGTCAGCATGGGAGGGTGTGGCAACTGGGAAGAGGGCATAGATGGGGTTGTAGAGAAGGAGAGAGAGAAGATAGGGAGGGACTCAGGCACAGGGGGGTGAGGAGGAAGGTGGGCATGCATTGGGAATTACTGAGTGTGTCTAACAAGAGAGGACCCATGGTGGAATGTATGGACAAATAGCTATGTGAATGAGTGGGTTATCCCTGGTTCTTGGGTGGGTATGTGTGGGCACCACAGGAAGATACCATCACACCTAGCACACCCCTCTCTTCCTGACAAGGAAACTAGTGTTCTGTGTGCTTGTCCTCCACCTCCTTTAGCTCCTGGATCTTCTGAGGCAGGGTCTTGGTCCAGAACTGAAACCTGTGTGCCTTCAGGGCCTGGCCCACAGCAGGCTGGATGTCCAGCTGCAGGTACTGTTGGTCCTGGTCGAACAGTGGCCAGTGGGATAGGCCCTCTCTGTTGGGGTTCCTGTGCACATGCCCTCCCAGCAGGGCAGGGCGAGGGTCAGTCTGAGATCCTTTGAACTCAGACCTGACCTTCCACCCCAATTATAAATAGGACAGCCAGCCAGGCACACAGGGGTGTTGAGAATGTGGAAAGGAGTCCCGATGTAGAAAAGCAATGACCTCTCACTACTGTCATTTCACACAGGGCAGAGCAACCTGGCCTGTGTTGCCGTTCCCTGTGAGAGGCTGGCTTTCATGGTAGTCCAGCACTATGGCTCACCCTCTGGACCACTGTGAGAAGAGACAGTGACCTGCACCCAAAAAGCACCCTCTTTCAGTGTGGATCATCCTGTTGGGTAGGGGGCTAGGATGTGATGAAGGACACACAATAGCTAATGGGGTCACCTCAGACAAGTGGAGCAGTGGAGGGCTCTTGCCCCCTGGGAGGTTGCAGTGTTAAGGTTTTCTCACCCATTTCGAGCAAAGTTGGCCCAGTACTTCATCATCCTCCTGCTAAGCAGCTCCTCCTCCTCAGTGAGCACAACTGTGGGAGGAGGAAGGCAAGGGTCCAGGTCCTGGCCAACCCCATCCAGCTGTCCACTCCTGTGCCACAGTCACCACCCCAGCCCCAGGCTTGTGTCCCTTCCCTATCACAACAGTCCCAGGGCCAGGCCCTCTGCTTGCCCAACCTGCCTTTACTACTCCCAGCCTTTAACTGAATTAACACTGGGCTCCTCCTTGGCCTAGCAGTTTCCTTATTTGGACACTGTGAAATCATTTAAGAAATAATTAGGCTTTTACCCAACCCCTTCTTCTCCTATGCTAGACACCATGTTTGGGGGTGGGAATAGGTAGAAAGGAGTGTAGATTAGAGTGGGAAAGGTCTAACCCTGGAATGACCCATTGAGTTGTAAGATGGTAGACACTGGATCCCATGTTCTCGCTTAGCCCCAGTTTCTCATTGTACCATGAGAGTGATTGTCACCTTGTAGTCATGAGAATACTTCTGTGGAACAAGGAGAACTCACCTCTGAAGCCATTAATGAAGGATCCAAAGACAAAGATGAACTCGTCACCATGGTCAGCCTTCACATGTGGAGGCCTCATGTCCTTAATGATGCTGGGCGGATGCTGGAATTCATAGAAGTAGACAGGAGCATGGGAGCCTGGAGGGTGGACGGGATGTGTCACTCTTGGTGTCAAGATTGCTAGGTCCAGCACTGTTTGAATCTTCACAGTGGCTTGGAAGCTCAAAATGGATCAGGGTGTAGTTGGAAGGCTCTTTGTTAAGTCATATCTTGGACTTCCTGGCTGTGTGGTCACAAGCAAGCCCTTGAGTGCCACTAACTTAGTTCCCTCCTCTGTAAAATGAATGTGATGTCTATCTGTTACTCTAGCCATAAGGATTTACTGAGATGAGGGCCTTCAGGTGCCTGGGAACAGGGTCTAGATAAAGACATGTGTCAGGACCTGACACCAGACCTCTCCTGGGACCCACAGCTCTGCGCTGTCTCCTAGGAAGCCAGGACTCAGGTTCAGATACACTCACTCTGATCATGTGCTACTTGGAGTGCAGGCATCACAAACATGAAGTCTGCCATCATCTCCTGGAACTGGAGTCGGAGGGTGTGGGGGTCCTCGTTGTCTCCCATGTACTCCTTCATCAATAGGTCAGCACATTCAGCAGGCAACTTCATCTAGTCCAGGGGATCAGGGAGAGTCAGGTAAGGCAATCTCTGGGGTAGGGAGGCAGGATTTAAAGGGTAGGGATTGGGGTTTGGGATGTGTCTGGGAATAGGGCAAAGGTGTCAAGCTGTGCTGCCCCACCACAAATGCACATAGATCTATCTTGTTCCTGGGGATTACTGAAAAGGAAGAGTGTCTGGCTGCACTCTGCCTGGTGCAGGACCCTAGAAGTCTCACCATCTATGCTGATATTCTCTGCAGAACAGCTCGCATGGTCTGTCTGTCTACGTCTTTCTGGATTTCAGGTGGGCCCAAGAACTGTGTGGTGAAATGATAGTCTAGAGTTGGGGATGGGATATCCAGGAGGTACGAAGTCTAAAGCCACTCCCCCCTGACACTATCATGAGGGTTTGTAGAGGGGTCTCACCATGGGAAGGAGCCAGCCATACTCATCATTGTTGATACCAATGATGCTTGGAACACGTTGAAAATCAGCAGAGGCCAGAAGCTCCTGGGGGTGCCTGGGTAGGAAGGCCCCATCCACCACAGCAGGAATCATCTTGAAGGGCTAAGGGGGCATTCAAAGTCCATGATTATGGGAAGAAAAGTCTCTTTTCTAATGACACCAAAGTTACCTCCAACCCATCCTAACTAACCCATGATGCATTCATAGATTCTACACCTGGTTCAGCATATTTTTATCTCAATTCCCATCCAGAACTCTGAGGATATAAGAAGACCAAGCCCTGGAAATGAGATCCTTGTTCCACAGTAGAAGGCACTGTATTTTCCTTAGACCATAACCCCTGTCTCCTCACTAACATCCATTCAGCCTTACCTTGGTAATAGCTAGCATTTCCTGTTCACTCTTGCCCCACAGGCAGCTCACCAGGGCCTCTGACTCTACTTGCTCACAGGCAGACAGGTTGGCCACCATCTGTAAAGAAAGGGCAGTATTGCCTAAATCTCAGCTCTGTGCATGTTGCCCTTAATTCTCAAAGTGTACCTTGTTATACTGCTGCAGGTGTGAAATTCTTCCATCTTCCCTGAACCTCAGGTGTCAGCCAGAGGAGCCATCACACCGGCTTATATGGGTCTTCTGAGGATAAGGACCCCTGGGTGCAGTTTTGCAGAACATAGAGCAAAATCAAACACTTGAGGCAGAGGTGTGTAGATTCTGACCTTTGAGGTCCTCTAAAACCCTGGGGTTGTGGCCAGTCTCAAAGACACCTGCATGGTCTTTGTTACCATGGAACAGACAGAGTGGCAGAGGCTCTGAAGTTGAAGGGTGAGGCATCAGATTTGGCTGTGGGCAGTAAAGGATACTCACTGTGGAGACATCTTTAGATGAGCTGGTGATGAGGCCAAGCAGCAGGGCCACCCCACTCTCCATGATGGCACCATGGAAGAGTCCTTGGGACATTGGAGACACCACATGTGCGGACACACTAGTGCCACCTGCAGATCCACCAAAAATGGTGACTTGATTAGGGTTGCCTCCAAAGTGGGCGATATTCTGCTGGACCCAGTGTAGGGCGGCCACTTGGTCCAGGAAGCCCCAGTTGCCAGTGGCATGCTGGTCTCCAGTGCTGAGAGATGGAAAGGATGATGATCAGTAGATCGTCCTCTGTCAACTCAGTCCCCATCCATCATCTGTGTCCCAGGCTCACCTGAAAAAGCCCAGAACTCCCAGGTGGTACTGAATACTGACCACCAGTACATTTTCAATGACTGCCAGAATAGAACCATCAAACATGGAAGTTGAGCCCATCACCAAGCCACCACCATGGATCCAGACCATCACCTGGGAAATCAGGAGATATACCATGTGGTGGCCACCCTGCCCACTCCATCCTGGCTGAAGCCCTACTCTGAACACCACTTTGTCTTCTTTAGCTACCCACACAGAACGCTAGTAGGACCTCATGACCTAGGGCACTGGTGACAGAGTAAGTTCAATTTGGAAGATCAGGCCTCCCATATTTTTGGAGTCTAACCAGGAGGCAGAATGTGGATCTCTTCCTCTCAGAACTAGTATAAAAGGAAAAGAAAATTGATGTCTGTGATTATCCCACTTGAACATTAATTTAAAGTGTCATCTAATATCTGGTCCCAAAAATAATCCATGGTCATGGAATTTAGTGATCTCAAAGTGCAGCATTTGTGCACGTGAATGGATCTCCTGAGTACAAGCTGGTGAGTTGATCATTGGCTTAGAACACCTGGCCTCTGAGAGCATCCAGGGCTCTTTGACTCCATGCCTAGGTCAGCTTCCTGCCTGCATAAGAGGCCTTCTTGGAGCTGATAGTGAGAAACTTTTCATGGTAATTCACTCCACAGTGGTGGCCAGCTGAACCTGTGTCTTCCAGTGTCATTGATATTGTTATGTATTATTTGGGGTCAATCCCAGGGCTTCACAGCATTGTGCTAACTCTCTACCTTGAACCATGTCCCAAGCCCACTTCTAATGTTCTCCCAAAAAATGTTCTCCCACCCTTCAACTGACCATGACTTAACACTCACAGGCAGGTTAGAGCCCTCACGGGCATGTGCAGGCGCGTAGATGCTGAGGTACAGGCAGTCCTCTGACATAGGGATGGGAGGCAAGTTTTTCCTCCCTAGGTTCAGAGCCTCTAGATTCAATGCATCTGCATTTTGCAGACACCTGGTGACAATGGAATACAGTTACTCCAGGGGCTGAGCAGTGGTCAATTCAGACCTCAGGTCCTGACTCCATCCCAGACAACCTCACTCCCTGCCTTAACTGATGCCTTGCCTCACATGATCCTTCTTTCCAGTCATTTCCCACTGAGTTCCAGGCCACAGGTTCAGGGAAGCAGGGATGGAGCCCAGACCTCCAGGAAGGCCTCAAGGTTGTTGAGAGCTTGTGTCCACTCCCCCTGAGGCTGGGCAATCCTGACTCTAGGGCCCTGTGTGGGAAACACTGGCTGCCTTGTTGACAATCACCACTTATCCCTGTCCCCATTCAGGCCTGGAACAGCATAGGTGTCCCCACACAGCTGGTGCCTGAGTGGATGGAAGTTAGTTTCTCATAGAAGGGTAACAGGGCATCCCACAGCCCAACTCGAGACTCTCAGAAAACCTCACCCCTCCACTGAGTCTCAAGCTGTAAGCACATGCCCCTTTCCCTTGGCCCTGTGAGTGGGGTCCCCAGGGAGCCACCACTGTTGCCCTCCTAGGGATCTGCAGCATCGACTGCTGGAGTCAAGGTCTTTTATAGGTTCAGAGAGCCAAGCCGACCCTCTCCCAGACACATCTCCCCTGGTGGGAGAGAACACCTGGAGTAAGCCAAATCCAGGGACATGTGTTCTGCCCTTGGGTTCAGCACCTGGAGTTAATGCCTGTTGGGTTCCACGCCCTGAGACAGGGGCCTGGCAAAGTTACTCCTGCATTGGAAAAATGAATGTGGGAATTGCCCCAATGCAGAGGGATATATTTTTATGTATCTGTTTATTTAGGGCCTGGGTTTCAAAGCCCATGCATTAGATTGCTAAAAACACATTAGCACTGACCTATAGCCCCAGGCCTTTCAGTGCAGTTTAGATAAAAGAGCCACTGCAGCCTTGCCCAGGGCTTGGAATATCCACCCCCACCACAACCCTGAGGTTACCCAGATCCCTGGTAAGCTTACATGGCCGGGTGGGAGGTCCCATCCCTCACACCACTCCAAGCTTCAGGTGGCTCAGGGGCTACAAAGCGCAGTGGTCCTACAGGTGGCTTGGCAAAGGGAATTCCCAGGAAGGTGTGGACCCCCACATCAGTTTCCTTCACGTGACCGAGGCTGCCCCGCACCTGCCCAGTGTGAGTCATCCGGATGGGGCTGACTGAGTCCTGGCCTGTGGGCAGAGAGATGTACTTCAGGATCAGGTCTCATCAATCAGCTGCTGACCTGCAGCACTGGGCCTGGTTGGCCCTCCTCAGCTCAGCCTTGTTGGAGGGAGCCTGATCTGTCAACATTCACTTCAGAATCTTTCTGCTCATCCCTTATCCCTATCCCCACCACCACTATCACTCGACCAGCTCACAGCCTATCCTTCCAGGCTCACCAGGCTCTTGTGACTTGCCACCATCTTCTCAGCCCTACCATCTTCCAGAAGAATGTCTTTTGGGCTGATGGGGCAAGAGTGTCCACTGCACTCACTGTGCCAGGTCATGTCATGCACTAGGAGGACTGTGGGAATGGGACTAAAGTTTCCCATCCTCAAGGATCTCATGGTTGAGAAGACGAGAAATGACATAAAAAAGCATCATTCAGGAAAGGAGAATCAGGTGTTAGGAGGGGAGCTATGAGTTCAGACCCTACAAATCTCGTCTTACCTGGAGTTGGGGATCAAGGCAAGGAGCCAGTGGAAAGTCAACCTAGATATACCTGGCTTTTCCAAGTCGTGATATTTGTTAAAGGTTGATATTGGGCATGCTGCATTTAAATCTTCTCTCTACCCTAGAATGGGCCCGCTCTTGGGTGCTATGCAGCTCTCTGGCTGTCCCAGTTCACTCTGTGCTTCAGGGTGCAGGTAGGTGGCAGTCAGGTCCACAGTTCTCCTGCTATTGTTGTCATCTCCACAGCTCCCAGAACACGGGAGCTTTCCCTCCCGCAGGCTCAAGATCTCACTCTAGAATGTGGTAGATCTGAGCTGGTTTCCATAAGAAAAGGTTAAAAACTCCAAACCTCCTCCTCTCTCCCACCAGATTCCCCTAGGATCTGCATGTTTGATGCTCCCTGGTACAGGACAGGCCAAGGCAGCAGCCACTCACAGGACCAGAGAAGGAAATTGACCAACATCTCTCCAAGTCCAAAGACACACTCCTGTCCCTACCAACATGCTGTCTCCACACAATGCCTTGCCAGAGGGATCGTGGTCCATGTAACTCATGTGGTGACTGGCCACTAGTGCCTGATTTTGTAATTACAGAGGACAAAGTCTGCTAAGTATTCCTGCTCACAGTCTGATGACATAATGTAGCTGCTTCTTTGAGGATAAGCCCTACATAAAACAGCAGGACGAATCTCACACTTGTATGCATGTAGTGAAGTGAAGTTTCCTCGTGTCCAGATGAGGAAAATGTCACACTAGAAAAGATGGATTTGTGACCATTTAGGTGAGAGACAAAGATGAGTAGTGCGTAACACCTGGACCCTATTTAAGACCTAGATGGGCCTGTGGAGGAGCCAGGACTGGGTGGGCAGAAAACAGTGGGATGCAAATCTATACCCTCTCGGGACTCAGGTATTTTTTTTCTTTTTTTGGAAGTGAGTTACAGAAAAAAGACTGTTGAAAATAGAATCCTTTGGGGGTGGAAGTGGGGCTGGGGTTGTGGCTCAGAGGTAGAGCACTCCTCTGACGTGCGTGAGGCAATGGGTGTGATCCTCAGCACCACATAAATATAAAATAAAATATTGTGTCTACCTATAACTAAAAAAATAAATATTAAAAAGAAAATAGAATCTTTCAGTAAAGCCAGAAAAATCTTTCTACTGAGAAAGTTCTGGTTCTCTAAGGCCCCAGGTAAGGGAGGAAGCCTATCAGTGGTGGTCCAAGGGGGACAAGGGAACATGAATTCCTCGGTGCAGATTAGGCTGGGAAAGTTGGGGCTAAGACCAACACCCACAATAGGAGCCTTTGTAGTGGGAGGGATCCAGGGCTAGTGACACTCCCTGGGTATGGTACTCTCATGCCAGTGCCTTCTGATAAGGGGCTAGAGACTTGTAGCAGGTACAGAGCACTTCATCTTTGCTGTAGAATACAATCCAAGGCATGCCAACTTTGGTTTTCCAAAGAAGGGAACCCAGCAGTCATTCAGATCAGCATTGAGAAGTAGTACCACGGGCTACTGTAAACCCAGGGCCAGTTACCTTGCCTGTGGACCCTGTGGAAGGTGCCAGCACTTCTCTGGCCAAGGGGTCAAAACATTCAGAGTCAAATGTAACCAGCAAGCTCTTCTTATTACTGATGTTATTATCCAAGGGTGAGTAGTAGTACAGCCACAGCCACACATGGGAGGAGAAGTCCTCTATCTATGTTGCTTTGCAAGGAGGCTTCTCACTTGCCCATAATGTGCTCCTCAGAATCCCCTCACACTAGCTCACTCCCCCATGAGGGTGTCCTCATGCAGCTCTGACCCTCTCTGGCTCACTCTCCAACCCCTCATCCCCTTCATCTGTCTCCTCTACCAACTCCCCCGCCCTGGTGCCTTCCCCCTAGGCTCAGGCCTCTGTCTCTGTGCACTTTGGCAGATCCAACCTGGTCTCTACCACCCTCCCCATGGCAGCCTCACCCTGGCCCTGGATGAGGAGCATCAGGAGCCCATAGGCCACAATGATGAGCCAGGCAGGAAGTCCATGCAGGCACATGGTCGGCTCCCAGGGCTGCTTCTGTATTCCCTGGGCTTCACCTAGAAACGCAGAGCAGCATTCTGCCAGGTGGAATTTGGATCTGACAGTGAGGAGGCTGGGAAATCGGTGGTGCCTTGGAAGGGGTGTGCTGCAGGAGAGTCACTCTGAACTCTCAAAGTTCATGGAGCCGCAGTGGGCAGGGCCCTACCCCTCTTCTTCCCTTGGCCACCTCCCAAGATACTGCACAGCCTCTGCAGCCCCTTTGAGATCCCAGGACCCCTCTCCTCACACCTGGAGTCACAAATTCCCTGTCTTTGCTCTCCCAGGCCCATGAAGGTGTTGGGAAGGAGAGGAGGGCGCACAGAGATGTATGTAACTGGAGGCACTTGGAGGGCTTCTCTGAGGGGGCAGAATGAAGATTTCCAGAGATGGAGAAATACAGATGACCTTGTTGGAGTGAAGGGAACTGCCTGCACAGTGGCAGGGAGGTGTGACTGTGACCTTCATAGCTGATGGGGTGCCCTTCAATAGTTCCTGATCTCTTATAGACCATGTTCTGAGATCCTCTGAGGGCCCCTCCCTTCTCAGTCTGACCCTTCTTTGTGAAGGCATTTCTGTAGATACCCCATCCACATAAAACCAAGGTCCAGTTTATAGTCACTTATCCACTGGAAAGATGTGAAATGAATGCCTGCCAGTCCAGGGAACACCCAGGGATTAGGTGCCTCTGGGAGATTCTGAAACATCCTGAGCCCTGCGTGGGTGAATGGAAGCCAGTGTGGGTTAGGAGATCCTCCTCAACCTGACTTCCCTGATGAAGGGGTGTGGGGCTCAACTTCAGGCAGCCTAGAGGATCCCCTGCAAACCGTCCTTGGCAGGCCTACTCCCACCCCACCATAGGCTCTCACAACTCAGTGTTGTGTCCTTCTCAGCCACATTGGGGAGTAATCAGCTTTATCCACAAGTGCATAGCCAGCATGCTAAGAACACTGCTTCTCCTTGACCTCCATCAAATTAGCAAGGCTGTTGTGGATTCAGTTCTCCTTCCAGTGCACTCTGCTCCAAGCCATCACCCAGCTCCATCCTGGGCAGATGCTTTCTCTGCTCTGATTCTCCTCACCTAGTTCTCAGCTGGGCTCTGGGCTCCTCCCAGATGAGTCCTATTATAAGCTCCTTTGTGTCAACTGGACAACAAGTGCTCCTTCCTAATCTGGAGACTGCTAGGTTGAAGGCCCCCATGGCATTTATGGCACCATCTTACACAGGACTTGGGTTTGAAAATCACCAAGATAATAGTAATAATGAAACAATGAAGAGTTTCAGGAGTATATCTGTGTGTGTGTTTGTATATATTATAACTTATACATCTATAGAGATGAGAGAGGGCAAGAGAGAAAGAGAGAGAGAATGGAAGATGGAAGCAGAGACTAAAAGTCAAAACAAACATCTGCAATGAGATCCCCAACACGTGGTTTAAATACAATTTGATCTAAGACCATCAGACCAAGTGTTGAAGAGGATATGGAGCAACTGGTACCCTCATAAATGGCTGGTAGGGATGCAAAGTGACAGAGTCTTTTTGGAGAAGAGTTTGGTATTTCCCTTAAAGGTTCCACACACACTTGCCATATGACTCAGCAATTCTCTCAGGTCTTTCCTCAACAGAAATGACAGCATGGGTCCATATAAATAATTTCTGATGATGTTCCTAAGAGATTCATTAGAATTGGTCAAAAAATGGAAGTCATTCAGAGGTATAGTAACTGGTCAGTGGATAAAGTATGGTGTGTGCCTACAAGCAATGCCACTCCCCAGGAAAAGGAATTTGAGATCTTCGTGCATCTCAAAAATAGTATGAGAAGTGACAGAGCCATTCCTGAAAGTGTCCATTTGCATCACATTTGGGGCAAGACCAACTAGAGGAACCCAAGCAATTAGGTGACTGCCTTAGAGCAGGATTCAGGGCAAGGAAGGACTACAAAGGGGCATGAGGAAGTTTAGGAAGAAAAAGAAACTGGTAAAACTTGTGGTGGTGGTGTTTGCTTATCTTACATATTACCTCAGAGTGAGTAAATTGTCCACTCAAGAGATGAATTTAACTGCATGTAAGTCATTCCACACTGGGCTGTGAATGTATGTTGCTCAGTGATATAGTGCTTACCTAGCAGGCCAAGGAGGTAGGTATGGTCCCTAATACTGCACACACTCACTCTCTCTCTCTCTCTCTCTCTCTCTCTCTCTCTCTCTCACACACACACACACACACACACACATGCGCGCACTCACATGCTCCACACTAAAGCAATTTAAAATCTATTTAAGATCTAAAAAATATTGTGGGAGCCCCTTTGGGTAATACAGTGTGCTTCTTCAGAATTGAAACATGGAAGCTTGCTCGCAGGAACTCAGTAAATGCTATAAGGATGTACCTATCAGTCTTCACCAAAAGGAAAGTCCTGCATGTGCTGCGTCCCCTCAGGCTTAATGTTAACCTTGTCTGTCCACTGGTGTTCCAAATGGCCAAATGGAATGGTCATCTTTTGCCCGGAATACATGAAGGTCTTTGATGGGGCTTAAATATCGTGAATGGAAACAAGGGGTCATCTCCCCTGGGAAAACTGGTGCCTCAGGAGGGCATGTCAGTCAGAGGTTTGGGACTGGGGGACTCCTAAGGTCTTTGGGATGAGAAATCCAGCCTCTTAATGTCTGAGAGAAAAAGATTTGAGGGAACCCAGAAGCACACTGAGCATTATTTGCAGGAATCCTGGTGGTCAAAGTGCTCAGGAGGCATTACCATTCCAGTCTCCCAGGGGTGGTCTCCAACTTCCTGGACTCCAACTGGCCTTCATTTTCTCCATCAACCCTATAACCTATCTACATTGACTGCCTGTCTTTAATTCTGGCTTCAATAAGGTCATGGGAGGCATTATTTGCACCTTACACCATGTAATGACTCAGTGAGAAGGTTCCCTCCATCAGTAAAAAAGCTGAAAGCAAGCTCTCCACAGACTCCCAATCTGCTGGCATCTTACTTTCTCTCTTATTTGTTTTAAATTTTTTTTCAGACTGAAGTTTGAACCCAGGAGAACTTTACTAGTGACCTACATCTCTAGTTCTATTCATTTTTAATTTTGAGAAGTATTGGCATGAGATCATTATTGTCGTCAGATCTGCCATTTTATGTCGGGAGCCATTTTATTCAGGGCCTCCCAGGCTTCGATTTAGGAGCCATTTTATCTAGGGACTCCAGGCTTCCATTCTGAATGTGCCTGCTAGAAGGTTCACCCCAACCCAGCCCATAACACAACCCCTAAGCATGCTTGTTGCTGCTGTCCCAGGAAGGACAGCCTTGTCAGTTTGCTCCATGCTACTGACAACAAATCTCTTGTGAGGGATTCAGGACCCTCCCCAAACCCCAGACTTTGACCCCCTTGATGGACCCCCTTCCTACTGTTCTCCACCTTCTGCTCTGACCCCTCTGGGACCTCCCTCACCTACTTTCTGTCCACCTGCTACTCCTTCTTGCTTGGCGCCCTCTACCCAGCCTGCACCCTTGCTTCCGTTTTGAGAAGTGGCAGGGTCAGAGGGAGTTGTCCAGGTACATGTCCCTTTCTCCCTTAGTGACCTCTCCTAAATGGAAAGGAGGCTAGGGTCCTTCCCCTCCAATCCCTCAGGGTACAGTAAGGAATTCCAATACCTAACTCAATCATAGGATCCAACTTTCCATGATTCTATCCAACTGACTTCTACCTGAGGAAGGCAGGAGAGTTTGGGAGGCGGGTTAGGAAACAGCAGTTTTACCCAGCTTCTTCCAGATTTATGTCAAGACTTACATTGAAATGTAAATGGAAGAGGCCTGCAGACTCAGTAGGAGACTGATCTGAGGCCCTAGGAAAAAGAAAACAAATGTAAAAGTGTGTTTTACCTGAATTCTTAGTATACTAAACCCAAAAGCAAATTGTAAGGCACCTTACTAATTACCAGGTAGTCATGATTTCTAGGACCCTTTGGTTTTTTTTTTTTTCCCTTAGGTTCCATATTTTGGGAGCTCATGATTTGGATCCTATACACCCAGGTTAATGTTTTTCTGATCAGTCCTATTTTTATTCAACTTTTTAAACTTCTGTAACATTGCAATGAAGATTTACCTACAGCAAGCTACAAGGCCTTTGCAATTGTGTGCTGTGTGCACACCTGTGTTATATTTTGTATGTCTATATGTGTGCACATCGATATATCATGTACATGATATCCAAATTGGCAGATATACAATGAGTGCTCATAAATTAATAGAAATGGATCATTTAATTTCACATGATTTAAGAAGGTTCAATCTCAATTGCGTAAACAGATGAAAGTAAAGATGTCTTTAGGATTATTTACCTCACAAGTCTCTCCAGGTGGTCAAAGAACTATTAACTCTTGATGTCTATAGAATGTCTAATATCCATTGTTTCTAGGACTTTTCTTCAACAAGGGAGAAATGGCTAATACTGTTCAATACGCTTGTCTGATATCTTCATAAAAATAAGTGTATTAGATTTGACATGGGATTACTCATAAATGTGGTTATTAGACATCTGATTAATTTATAAGATTAAGATGCTAACTGTTAAATATAACATAAAGTGCTCTTAAGTCCTTAAATTCCACTAGGTAAAATTTTTGTTGTTTTCTTCCATTGATAAATAAAAAAAGGGGCTAAGATTGCTTTGTTATCACTGAAAACAAGTTTACCGAAAATGTAAAGTCCCAACAGGTGTAATACTTGAACATTATAATTTCATGAAATGGTAAACAAATGTGATTCTCTATACAAAGAGTTCCAAAAGTTTTAACTGTGTTTCAATTAGAGTACTTTAAATTACGTAGAGTATTTCTTCTCATTAAAATGGAATAATCTGTCTAAATTTAGAAATTAACAAGGATTGTTTCAAACAGTGAATAAAAAAGAGGATAACAGATGGGAAAGGGAAATTAGAAGGTTTTAGGCATGGAACCATATTTAATAGAAGGAAAAGAAAATGATTCTGGATAAAAAAGACTTTGATGAGACCCAGAATAGCAAAAACAATGCTAAGCAGGAAGTGTGAATCAGGCGATATAGCGATACCAGACTTCAAACTATACTACAGAGCAATAGTAACAAAAACAGCATGGTACTGGTACCAAAACAGGCGGGTGGACCAATGGTACAGAATAGAGGACACAGAAACCAATCCACAAAACTACAACTATCTTATATTTGATAAAGGGGCTAAAAGCATGCAATGGAGGAAGGATAGCATCTTCAACAAATGGTGCTGGGAAAACTGGAAATCCATATGCAACAAAATGAAACTGAATCCCTTTCTCTCGCCATGCACAAAAGTGAATTCAAAATGGATCAAGGAGCTTGATATCAAATCAGAGACACGCCGTCTGATAGAAGAAAAAGTTGGCTACGATCTACATACTGTGGGGTCGGGCTCCAAATTCCTCAATAGGACACCCATAGCACAAAAGTTAATAACTAGAATCAACAAATGGGACTTACTCAAACTAAAAAGTTTTTTCTCAGCAAAAGAAACAATAAGAGAGGTAAATAGGGAGCCTACACCCTGGGAACAAATCTTTACTCCTCACACTTCAGATAGAGCCCTAATATCCAGAGTATACAAAGAACTCAAAAAATTAGACAATAAGAGAACAAACAACCCAATCAACAAATGGGCCAAGGACCTGAACAGACACTTCTCAGAGGAGGACATACAGTCAATCAACAAGTACATGAAAAAATGCTCACCATCTCTAGCTGTCAGAGAAATGCAAATCAAAACCACCCTAAGATACCATCTCACTCCAGTAAGATTGGCAGCCATTAGGAAGTCAAACAACAACAAGTGCTGGCGAGGATGTGGGGAAAAGGGTACACTTGTACATTGCTGGTGGGACTGCAGATTGGTGCAGCCAATTTGGAAAGCAGTATGGAGATTTCTTGGAAAGCTGGGAATGGAGCCACCATTTGACCCAGCTATTCCCCTTCTTGGTCTATTCCCTAAAGACCTAAAAAGAGCATGCTACAGGGACACTGCTACATCGATGTTCATAGCAGCACAGTTCACAATAGCAAGACTGTGGAACCAACCTAGATGCCCTTCAATAGACGAATGGATAAAAAAAATGTGGCATTTATACACAATGGAGTATTACTCTGCATTAAAAAATGACAAAATCATAGAATTTACAGGGAAATGGATGGCATTAGAGCAGATTATGCTAAGTGAAGCTAGCCAATCCCTAAAAAACAAATGCCAAATGTCTTCTTTGATATAAGGAGAGTAACTAAGAACAGAGTAGGGACGAAGAGCAGGAGAAGAAGATTAACATTTAACAGGGATGAGAGGTGGGAGGGAAAGGGAGAGAGAAGGGAAATTGCATGGTAATAGAAGGAGACCCTCAGGGTTATACAGTGGAGGAGGTAGAGAGAGAGGAGGGGAGGGGAGGGGAGAGGTGGGGAGGGGGGATGGTGGAGGATGGGAAAGGCAGCAGAGCACAACAGACACTAGGATGGCAATTTGTAAATCAATGGATGTGTAACTGATGTGATTCTGCAATCTGTGTATGGGGTGAAGGTGGGAGTTCATAACCCACTTGAATCAAAGTGTGGAATATGATATGTCAAGAAATTTGTAATGTTTTGAACAACCCACAATAAAAAATTTAAAAAAAAAAAAGACTTTGATGAAATAAATAAGAGGATCAAAATAAGTGATAAAAAAGTCTGTATAGATTGGAGATGTATATATATATATATATATATATATATGAAAGAATCAGTGAAAGGTGTCAGATCAGGCGGGGCAGGCAGCAACCAAAGTTGGCAGATTTAAAAGGGCCACTGAACAGGCTTTATCGAGATATCACTCCCAGGCGGAACTCAATCAGACCCACGGAGGGGACAGGGGAAGGGTCTGAGGAGAAACCGAGTGGAAGCTTGACCGGACTGGACTTTTATGGGGCTTACAGCAGGAAGGGAAGGGCTTGGGACAGGAAAAGGTGTCTCTAGGGTCCCTTGCCACCTTGGAGTTGGTCAGGGGAGTTGGCTGAACTCCAGGATTGGCCAGGGGGTCCTGTTGATTGACAGGCGTTAGTCAGGAGATCTGGCTGATTGACAGGCGTTTCCGCTGGCATCTGATTGATGTTCAAAGCAGCGCGGGCTGCTTTGTTCTAAGTTGCCACTAAGTCGCCACCAAGTCGCTGCCACGGACCTAACATAAGGTATTGAAGGTTTTTCCTAAGGTCAAATATTAATGTAATGATATAAAAGAAAGTTTAATCTACTTGTTAAAATGACAATGATTTCTTAAATTGTTAATTTACCAATAACATTGTTTTTATTAAGTTTTACTTTTTAGAACAAATAATCGTGAGGGAATTTAGGATTATACAACTGTTAAACAACAACTGTTCCAAGGTTTAAATTTTGTTTAAAAGCTAAACTTGGTTAATATAAAAACATCAATGGAATTATGGTGCTATTTCTCTTCTTTGTATATTAAGTGTGTACATATCTTCCAGGTATACAAGTCTTTAAGATAGAGGGTATAAAAGAACATTATATCAAACTGGTGTTCTCCAAACTAAAGTTGTATGGTAATTTTAGATTCATAAGGATAAAAAACTTGAATTGGGTATTTATTTATATCATTTAATTCTTTACAACTGGACCTGTTATCAGTAAGATGTGTAAAGCATTTTGTTCCTGTTTACAGTGGGATACAATTTAAATGTATTTTTAAGTTAATGAGTGCCTAATCTATTTAGAGGTCATTATTGTAAAACACAAAAGCATTTTGCTACTTTTCTACAAAAAAAGCTAAAACCTCTCACCTTTCTTCTCATGTTTTAAATGTAATATTTTGTGTTAGCTAACTTTCATATGGGTTAGGTGGGTTTGAGGTGATTAAGAACCTGTGTGCATGTAAGAACCACCAATCAGGCACCAACAGAACCACCTGTCTGTCAGCGGGGTCTCCTCACCAATCCTGGTTCTTAGCAAGCTTCCCTGACCAACCCCAGGAGGACAATGGACCCCAAAACCCCCTTTTCCTGTCCCAAGCCTTCTTCCTGCCCTAAGCCCCATAAAAATTTCAGACAGGTCCAGCCCCACTCACTTCTCTACCCGGCCTTTGGTCTGGGGGTCTCACTTGGGAGCAAAATCTCAATAAAGCCTCCTTCAGCAGCCTTTTCAATCTGCCTCCTTTGGTCACTGCTGTCTGAACTTACATCTGGTGCCGAAATCCAGGAGGGATTTTCTGGCCTCTCCCTTAAGGGATTGAGATCCACTCTCCCTACTTCAAAGGAACCAGGAAATTCCTAAGCTGCTCCTTTCCCTCTCCCTTCATCCAGGCCTACAGGATTGGGGTAAGTTCCCATGTTTCCCCTGACCTACCAGTCCCTTTGTCTCGGGGTATGGGGGGGGTCTATCAGTAAGTCCTGTACGTGCCATAGACCTCCACCCATTCCATTCAAGGCCCAGGAACTGTGGAGACTTCCCAGTCCTTGCGTGACCTCTTCCGATTCTTTTGGGCCCCTGGTGGGTTGCAGGGTCACCTCAACCTTATCTGTTCCTTGGATGAGTGCAATCAGAATTTGGGACACCTTCTTCTGTTCCTACACACCCCAGGGTTTCAGAAGGTCATGGGAAACAGCGAGTCCCCCTTAGACCCCAAATCTCCTTTGGGTTGCTTTTACCAAATTTGGACTCACTCAAGACCTAAGCTGAAAACCCCTCGTCTTTACTCCACTGTGGCCTGGCCCCAGTGTGACTTAGACAGTGGGTCATAATGGCCCCCAGAAGGAACTTTTGCTTTTAAATACTCACTAAACTGGACAATTTCCATCACTGGACAGGAAAGTGGGCAGAAGCACCTTATATCTGGAGGCACATTCAGGCATTTTGAGGCTCACTCCTGTCCCCCCTTCTGCTCTGCCTGTTCTACTGCTCAAGCTTTCCTTGCTAGGGAAAATCCCAAACCCCTTTCCCATAGTTCTACATCCCCTTCCTCATTCTCAGATCCACAGGAGCTGCTCTCAGCCCCACCTTCCTGTCTTCCCCCTCCCCTCCCACACCTGCACCCCTCCACCTCCTGCTGCTACCACAGTTCCTCCTCCCCGACTCCAGGACCTCTCCCTTCATCCCTCTTCCCCTCCTGTCCCTCCTACTCTCCTGCAGCCATGGCTCCTCCACCAGATTCTACTACTCATACAACCCTTCCTTCTCTTCCCACTCACTCCTCTCTTCTTCTGCCAGTACCAATACCTAGTCTCAACAGGCCCTCTCAACAGATAACCCAAAGCTCCTTTGCCCTCTCAGGGAAGTGGCAGGTGCAAAGGGATTGTCCGAGTACATGTCCCATTCTCACTTCAAGATCTTTCCCAGATTCAAAAGCGCCTTGGGTCCTTTTTTGCTGACTCTTCTAATTATATTAATGGACTCTGATAACTCTCTCAGACTTATGATTTTACGTGCATGACTTTATGTCACTCTTTCCTCCACCCTGGATGACCCTGGATGACTGAGCCAGCATCCAGAAGGCCAAATGAGATCATGCTGATCAAATTCATCTAAAAGATATGACCCTCCCCACAGGTAAAGCAGCCACTCCCCTAACTGAAACCAACTGGGACTATCAAGATGACAAACGAGGTCACCGTTACTGCACTCATATGGTTCAATATCCTATACAGGCATGCATATAGTTTCAATACGTTGGTTAAATTTGATAAGCTGAGACAAATCACCCAAGATTCAGATGAGAATCCAGCCTTATTTCTCAAGTGCCTTACAGAGGCCCTCACCAAATATACTAAGCTGGATTCTGAGTCTCCCTCCAGGGCTAAAGTGTTAGCAACCCATTTCATTACTCAATCAGACAATGATACTAAAAAAAGGCTCAAATGAGCTGAGGAGGGCCTTCAGACCCCTATCTGAGATCTGGTGAAAATGGCCTCTAAAGTCTATAATGCCCAGGAAGAGTTGGCTGAAGTAGCCAAGAAGGATCAGTTGCAAAAAAAGGGAACACTCCAAACCCAGGTCTTGGTGGTGGCCCTGAGGCCTATGGCTCCAGTGAGAGCTTCACAGGGGAACCAGGATTCCTCTCCACCAGAGCCTTGCTTCAAATGTGGATGCAATGGTCCCTGGGCTTGCCAATGCCCAAACCCATGGCCCCCCACTTCAGGCTGTGTCCCACCAGTAAGCACACAGGAGATTGGAAGAGCAACTGCCCCATGGCTGGCCCTTCCTTGGTACCTCCATGTGTAAGTATGACTAGTCAGGCTGTCCCTTCTCTTGAACTATTGGGGTTCACAGAAGACTGAAGATGCCTGGACTCGAGGATCCCCATCACCCTCCCCAAGCCCAGGGTAACACTGCAGATAGTGTGTAAGTCCACAACCTTTGTTGTGGACAAGGGAGCAACCTATTCTGTCTTGCCTGCCCACACTGGGCCTCTGTTTCCTTCCCAGGTCTTGGTGATGGGGATTGACGGCCAACCCTCCTTCCCAAACAGAACTGCTAAACTGACCTGTGCCCTGGAGGGACATCCTTTCACATACTCTTCTCTGGTCATTCCAGCCTGTCCAGTTCCTCTCCAGAAAGAGATATTCTCCAACTACTAGGAGCCACACTCCAACTACATCCCTAGAGTACTACCACCCATCTTCTTGTACCTTTAATCTTCAACCTCTCTAATAACCCAACAGTACCTACTGTGCCATTTCCCTCTGAACTAGTGGATCCCCAGGTCTGGGTCACCTCCAAGTCAGTCGTAGCCTCCCACCACAAGCCAGTCTGTATCTAGCTGAAACTTCAAACTAAATTTCCTTTGCATCCCCAACTTTCCATCTCCAAAACCCACAGGAAAGGACTTAAACCCATCATAGACTGATTACTTGCCCAGGGACTCCCCATCCCTTCTCACTCCCCCTCCCATATTGCCCGTACGCAAACCCTCCAGAGCCTATCACTTAGTCCAGGACCTCTGCCTAATTAATGAGGCAGTTATTCCCATCCTTCCATTGGTTCCCAACCCTCACACTCTTCTTTTGCATATTCCCCCTTTGACCACTCACTATATTGTCCTGGATCTTAAAGGTGCCTTCTTTACAGTGCCTCTCCATCCTGACTCTTATTACCCCTTTGCCTTCATATGGGAAGAAGCTACATCCTTTTGGCCTCAGTAGCTGACATGAACAGTCCTACCCCAAGGCCTCAGGGACAGTCCCCACCTCTTTGGGTAAGTCTTGGCACAGGATCTAACTGCTTGTGACTTGGGGGAGAGCACTCTCTTACAGTTGGATAGAAGCCTTCCCTACCTCCAGGGAAACTGCTGACACCATCTCCTCCATCCTCATCATGCAGATCATTCCCAGGTTCAGACTTCCCGCCTCCATCTGGTCAGATAACCATCTGACCTTCATTTCTCAGGTGGTTCAACTAGTCTCCAAAGACCTCAACATAAGTTGGAGGCTCCACATCCCTTACTGACCCCAATCCTTGGGTAAGGTTGAGAGGGCTAACGGCATTCTCAAGGACCATCTCACCAGACTTGCTATTGAACTCAGGCTGTCTTGGCCCAATCTCCTGCTTTCCAATCATTCCTTGTCCCCTTGTGTCCTTCCTGTCCTATCTCATACTTCTACACAAAATTCTAAAGGAACACACAGACTGTTGCCTTCCTGGGCCATCCATTGACTCAATCCCAGTACAGCCACAAACTGAATCAGACCCCCTTCTACAGGGCGACACTTCTTACTTCAGGAATTGCATCCTCAATCATTGGAACCTCGATGGATGGGAACCCGAAAAGACATACTTACAACCCCAACGGCGGACAAGCTTTTGGGCCTCTCCCCCGATACTGTGTCTCCTGCCTTAAAAAAATTTCCTCTTCCAAATGTTCACTCCTGGACTTCCAGCACTCTGGGGTCCACCAAACTCAAGATTTCTTGCTGACCCTCTTTTTCTTTTAGTAATCATTACTCTCCTCAAGCTTCTATCCCAACCCACAGATGGTTCTTCTACATCCAAGAGACATGGCACCCAGATGGCACCACCTGCTCTCAGTTTATGGGTCAGGGTGATTGTCCTTCCATTGGCTGTAATAGGGCAGTCACCCTTAACATTACTGGATTCAACTGAGCCCCCTTGTCCCACCTATGTGCAGCAATGCTATGCTTCATATCAGACCAAACTGAGGAATCTGGTAAGGGCTGACCTGACACCTATGGTGGGTGCCCTTATAATTCATGCAAGAAATGCTTCCTAGATCAGCCTTGGTATGAGAAACAAGCATACACCAAATTAATTCTTTGGAAACCATGGGACCCAAAATGGGCTTCTGGTGTTTTGGTAAATTTTATTCTTGGGGTTCTCCAAGCACCACTCAGCTTCTATCAGAATATGCAGAACTTATATACAAGTGTTCCCTCAAATTCACAAAACCATCCAGGAGCAAGAGAAGGAACTCCAACACCAGCTGGATGCAGTTGCTCATCCTAAAGCTGACCCTTTCTCAGGGATGGCCCTAATATGTCAGGGCCTTCAGCTTCTCAATTTATCCAAAGTTAATGACATTTCAGACTGTTTCCTCTGTGCAGGTTTGCATCGTACTCCGTTAACTGGGATCTCCATTGATCTTCCTCTCAATACCTCAACCATACCCTAAGAGCCCCCTCTCCAGCCTTTGAGGAAATCACTCTTTTTGATAACTCATCAGGGAATTTCCCCTGCTGCTACATTGCCTCTGGTTCAGCACCCTGTGACCAAATCATTCAAATCACTTTCCCAACATTTGTTCTGCTGGGGTTCTTTTTCTGTGGCAATGCTACCCTCACAAAAATTCTAAGCCTAACATGCCCTTTGCTTTTTATATTCCTTCCATCTTGGGCACTCAATAAACTCTGTATAGTGAGGCTGAATTAATATGACTTGTTACTATCTCCCTTTCCAGGACAGATGGACCGTCTTTCTAACAGTAGTAGTTGGACTCTCTCTTGCCTCCTCACTCACTGCCTCTGGACTGGGGACAGGAGGACTTGGTTATGCAGTAACCACTACTCAGAAGCTTGAACAACAACTTTGGGAAGTTGGTAGAGGCATTGGCCAACCCTAACTTCCCTACAAAGGCAAATCACATCTATTGTTCAAGTTTCATTACAGAATCTTCGAGCCTTAGGTCTTCTGATGGCAGACAAAGGAGAAACCTGGCTATTCCTGAAAGCAGAATGCTGCTATTATATCAGTGAAACTGGATTGATCAAAAAGAATGTCGACACCCTCCTTTCATTTGGGTGAAAGGCTTAAACAGCAACAATCAAATGACCCTTGACCCTTGTCCAGGCTGGCTAAACTCAACCCTCATTACGTGGCTGACTCCCATTCTCACTCCTATATTAGTAATAGGACTTCTATTAATGATTGCTCCCTGCCTCCTCAGGTTTGCCCAAAAGCACATGGGTGAAATTGCCAGAGTGACCTACAACCTGATGCCCCTACACCCCTACGGTCGCCTCTCTACCGAGCCAACACCTGAACCGTCCCCTTCCCCCACTGCCCCTAGCCAGCAGGAAGTATCCAGATGTATGTCACCGCCATATATCATCAAAAAGGCCAGGATGTTAGGTCGGTTTGAGGTCATTAAGAAACCCAAAGAAAATGGGTTCCAACCAAGAATTGTGTATCCAGCGAAATTAAGCTTCAGGATGGAAGATGAAATTAAAACCTTCCACGA
>NW_026000221.1:13039555-13132483 GCF_001458135.2 Marmota marmota marmota
GTAGTCCTGGTCTGAGGGTCTGTGTAAGCCTGTCCCTATTCAGTCCTGGCTGCTCTGTTGAAATACACTGGTGACTGCAACTGTGACACTTCTTAAGAACCCACCCCCCTCCACTGTCTCTCCCCCTACCCTGTGGCTTCCCCTGAGGACAGCTCCCTCTGAGGTTGAGTTTACTGTTATTTATGCACTTAATAAATGCTCTGAGGACTTTCTAGTTCTAGCACTGTGGACCTGGAAGGGCTCTCTTGGGTGTCTGGGGCCACTGGGGAGACAGGCCCATAACCAGGAGTTGTCAAATCTTCTAGAATCCTGCAAGGACATAGGGAATACAGCAGGAGACAGGAGTGCCTGCTCTGCCTGACTTCCTAGAGGAAGGGGTGTGGGCTCCACCTCAGATGACTTTCAGTACCTTCTCCTAACAGGCCTTGGCTTCTTCATTCTAGCCTGGGTTCATTCCTAAATGCCAGGATAGCAAGTGTCCTTTATTGGTGTCTTTCTAGGAGTGACAATATTCCCAGCTGGCTGTGCCCTGGGCTTCTCCTTGACTTCTACCTAAAGAGCAAGGTCTGTTGTTAATTCAAAGTTTTCCATCCAATGCACTATGGTCCAAGCCACTGTCCCAGCTCCTGTCCAGGCAGATGCTCTCTCTGTCTGTATTCTCTTGACAAAATTTATAGCTGGGGCTGTGGAGGTTGAGATATTCCAGCTCCTCCCAGTTCATAGCCGTGTTATAAGCTCCTTTATGTCAACTGGACAACACAGTGCTCCTTCCTACCTGGAAGTTGTTGTGTAACTCTTGGTGAGGGTCCCCTAACTGATAGTAAAACTGTGGAATGAAGAAGAGTCTTCAGAGAATTAGGGCATGTGGGGGGTGGGGTGAAGTGGAAGACTTACATATATGGAGAGAGAGAGAGAGAGAGAGAGAGAGAGAGAGAGAGAGAGAGAGAAACACAGAGAAGAAGATTGAAGCAGAAGCTAAAAATCCAGGAAAATATCTGCAGTGACAAATTCCTGTACAGGCCCATTCCATATCATCAGGTTTAAGACCCCCTAAAAGCAAGTTTTGGTGAGAATATGGAGCATCTGTTACCCTCATATTTGGTTGATGATATAAAAAATGATGTAGTCATTTTGGGTGATACCTAGGCATTGTCCTTAAAAGTTTCACCCAGAACTGGGAGAAGTGGCACATGCCTATAATCTCAGCAACTTGCGGGGCAGACACAGGAGGATTCTGAGTTCAAGGTAAGCTTTACAAACATAGCAAGTCCCAAAGTATTTTAGGGACACCCAGTCTCAAAAGATAAATAAATACAAAATGGATTGGAGCTATAGTCAGTAGTGAAACAACCCTGGGTTAAATTCCTAGTACCCTCCTCATCAGAAAGAAAAAAAAATGAAAGAAAAAACAAGTTTCACTCAATCTCAGTGATTTGACACAGAGGATTCTAATCTCAGGGCTTTACCTAAAAAAAAGAAGAAGAAGAAGAAGAAGAAGAGCACATGTCAACAGTGATTTCTGAAAATATACATCTCAAGTTTTATGTAAAATAGCCTAAGTCAGGCGTGACTGTACCCTTATTGCAATTCAGGTACTCAGAAGGTCAAAGGAGGAGGATTGGAAGTTGGAGGCCAGCCTGGGTAAGTTAGTGAGACCCAACTCAAAATAAAATAAAAGGTATGGATAAGAAGATCAGTTTTACAGTGCCCATGGGTTAAGTCTCCACTAATAAGAAAAAAAAAAGAATAAGAGGGAGGAGGACAAATGGAAGTCAATCAGGTGTGCATCAAGTGGTAACTGGATAAAGTGTGGCAGATGCGTACATGCAAGGCCACTCCTGAAAAAGAGAAGAAATTGCAAGTTCAAAGCCAGCCTCAGCATTTTAACGAGGCGCTAAGAAACTCAGTGAGATCTGTCTCTAGTAAAATAAAAAAGAGGGCTAGGGGTGTGGCTCAGTGGTCGAGTGCCCCTGAGTTCAATCCCTAGTACCCCCAACCACCAAAAGAAGCTCTTCAAAAGAGCTACTGAAACTACTGAAAATCTGAAAAATACTCTGAGGTCCCACTCTGGGAAGCATCCTGTGCATGCTCAGAACTGAAAAACACCATACAGGGGCATGTTTGCAGCAGGAGCACAAGGAATGTTTTCAGCACAGAGTGGAAGGATTATGCACCAGTCCCTGTACACTAAAAGGAGCTAAAAGGTCTTTTCACCTCTGCAGAGATCCAGTCAGCCCAGGTTTACCGCTATCCTCGTCTGCCCCCTGGTGTCCAGGATGGGAAACACAGCAATCTTCATCTTCCACCCTAAAGGCCTTGGTGCCCTGTGGTGGGGCTTTAATGCATTGGGTGAATGAGGGGACTTTCTCTGTGGTGCCCCATGGAGGCAAGTTGGTGAGAGGGAGGGTATAAGGGGAGTCCCAGGGTCCATGGAGTAAGGGACACAGCCTTTCCATGACAGAGAGAAAATGCTTTGGAGGAACAAAAGGGAATATTGAGCTTCATTTGGCACTTTTGGTTACTGAGATAAAATATGAGAGGGTTTCTATTGGAGGGGCCAGAAAAGTTTAGGGAAAACAATGAGGTGAGAGGAAAGGTCAATCATGTGGATGCCATAGGGAGTCGGGGATGGTCAGGAGGCTGTAGAGGGAATTCTGAAAGATTCTGGATGGAGAGGTCCTCAGGGAGCCAGGGACAAGAATCTCTTCTGCTATGTGTCTGGACCTCCTGACATGTCAAGGCCTCTTCCTGGACACACCCACAAAGAAACATCTTCACAGCTGTGTTGTGACTGTGTCAGTGTGGGGCTCACAGTGTCTGCAGATCCACAGAGAATAAGAGGCAACTTCAGGAGACAGGACCCTGAGGACCCCACCTGGCTCTCCAGGATGCACCCAGCTGGCCCAGGCTCCAGAAGTCAATGGAAAAGGCCAGTCCTGCTTCTCATAAGGATGGGTCCAGTCACCTTCTTGGGACAGAAATAGATGAGTATGTCCATAGATTGAAATGTTAATAATGGATGACATTTAATCTCCAGGTGGACTCAGGGATATGGAACTTTGGTTTTGTTTGTAGCCTGGGTGTGTTAGATGTTGGAACTCTAAGTGTTTGGCCTGAAAGTTTGTGTGCTGCAAATTCATACAGTAAAAGCCAGTCTCCATGGGCTGGGGATAGAACTCAATTGGTAGAGTGCTTGCCTAGCCTGCACTAGTGCATTAAGTTCTAATGCACTAAGTACACTAAGTTCTAATGCAATAAGCTCATCCCCAACAGTACACACACACACACACACACACACACACACACACACAAATGCATAACTAATAAAATCAGTCTACTACCTGGGCTTTGATTGAAAAAAAAAAGAAGAAAGCAAGCCAGTCTAAAAGTGAAAATCTAAAAAAAAATAAAAAATAAAAATAAAAGTGAAAATCTTTGGGAGGGGACTGGGTTTAGGAAATATCAATAGTTTTTGATATTTAGTTCCAAGAGAACTGTTTACCCCTTCTTCCAAGTAAGGACATAATGGGAAGGTGCCATCTAGAAACCAAAGCAAGACCTCCCCAGACAACAAAACTGCTAACACCTAGATTCTGGACTTGTCACCTCCTACACAGAAGACAACACATTTGCAAAACAAAGCCATCCAGTTTATTGTGTTTATTTGTTTATATTTTGATAGTAGCTTTGTGATCAAATCCAGGACCTTGTACATGCTTGGCAAGTACTCCACCACTGAGCTACTCTCCCAGGACTTGTTGTTTTACTTTGAGCTTGTGTCTCCTGGAGTGGACAACCTGGGCTGCATATGGAATTCTTCTCCCTCAGCCTCCTGAGTGGCTTGGATTATGGGCATGTGCCACCGTGCCTCACTACATTATTATTTTAGTTGTTGTTGCTGTTGCTGTTGTTGTCACAGCAGCCTGATGGAGTAAAACACTGGGGCTTCTGGTGTACAGGTTTTCTACAGAGGTCCCACTGGTATGAGAACATGGATACTTGCTGAGAGGTGGGCAAGGGGTTCAGAAAAGCACCAGCTCCACTTCCTAAAACTTCTCTGTCAGCATGGGAGGGTGTGGCAACTGGGAGGAGGGGATAGGAGGGGTTGTAGGGAAGGAGAGGGGAGGAAGGGAGGGAGGGATCAGGCACACTGGGGTGAAGAGGAAGGTGGCATGAACTGGCTTACCCATCCACAGCCTCCTTGGGAATTACTGAGTGTGTCTAACAAGAGAGGACCCATGGCGGAGTGTATGGACGAATAGCTATGTGAATGAGTGGGTCAACCCTGGTTCATGGGTGGGCATGTGTGGGCACCACAGGAAGACCCCATCACCTAGCACACCCCTCTCTTCCTGACAAGGAAGCTAGAGCTCTGTGTGCTTGTCCTTAGCTCCCTTTAGCTCCTGGATCTTCTGAGGCAGGGTCTTGGTCCAGAACTGCAGCCTGTGTGCCTTCAGGGCCTTGCCCACAGCAGGCTGGATGTCCAGCTGCAGGTACTTCTGGTCCTGGTCGAACAGTGGCCAGTGGGGTAGGCCCTCTCCGTTGGGGTTCCTGTGCACATGCCCTCCCAGCAAGGCAGGGCGAGGGTCAGTCTGAGCTCTGTTGAACTCAGACCTGACCTTCCACCCCAACTATGGACAGGGCAGCCAGCCAGGCAGAGAAAGGATTTGAGAATGGGGAGAGATGTCCTGATGTAGGAAAGTAATGACCTCTCACTAGTGTCATTCCACACATGGCAGAGCAACCTGGCCTGTGTTGCCCTTCCCTGTGAGAAGCTGGCTTTCATGGTAGCCCAGCACTATGGCTCACTTTCTGGACCACTGTGAAAATAGACCAGTGACCTGTACCCAAAAAGAACCCTCTTTTAGTGTGGGTCTTTCTATTGGGTACAGGGCTAGAATGTAATGAAGCACACACAATTGCTAATGGGGTCACATCTGACAAGAGGAACAGTGGAGGGCCCGTGTCCCCTGGGAGGATGAAAGGCTTAGGTGTCCTCACCCATTTCGAGCAAAGTTGGCCCAGTACTTCATCATCCTCCTTTTCAGCAGCTCCTCCTCCTCAGTGAGTTCAACTGTGGGAGGAGGAAGGAAAAGGTCCAGGTCCCGGCCAACCCCTTCCAGATGTTCACTCCTGTGCCACAGTCACCACCCCAGCCCCAGGCTTGTGTCCCTTTCCTATCACAGAGTCCTGGGGCCAGGCAGACCCTCTACTTGCCCAACCTACCTTTACTCCTCCCAGCCTTTAACTGAATCAACACTGGGCTCCTCCTTGGCCTAGATGTTTCCTTCTTTTGGACACTGTGAAGTCATTTAAGAAATGATTTGGCTTTTACCCAACCCCTTCTCCTCCTATAATAGACACCAAGTTTGGGTGGGAACAGGTGGAAGGAGCATAGATTGGAGTCAGAAAGTTCTAACCCTGGAATGACCTGTTGAGTTGTAAGATGGTAGACACTGATTCCCTTGCTCTCTCTAAGCCCCAGTTTCTCATTTTACAATGAGAGCAATTGTCACCCTGTAGTCATGAGAATGCTCCTGTGGAACAAGGAGTGCTCACCGCTCATGCCACTGATGAAGGATCCAAAGACAAAGAGAAGCTCGTCACCATGGTCAGCCTTCACATGTGGTGGCTTCATGTCCGTGAATATGCTGGGCCGATGCTGGAACTCATAGAAGTAGACAGGAGCATGGGAACCTGGAGGGTGGACAGGATGTGTCCCTCTTGGTGACAAGATTGCTAGGTCCAAAGCTGGCTTGAATCTTCACAGTGGCTTGGAAGCTCAGATGGATCAGGGGCAGTTGGAAGGCTCTTTGTTAAGTCATATCTTGGACTTCCTGGCTGTGTGGTCACAGACAAGTCCTTGAGTGCCACTACCTTAGTCCCCTACTCTGTTAAATGAGTGTGATGTCTATCTCTTACCCTAGCCTTAAGGATTTACTGAGATGATGGCCTTCAGTGCTTGGGACCAGGGTCTGGATAAAGACATGTGTTAGGACCTGACACCAGACCTCACCTGGGACCCACAGCTCTGAGCTGTCTCCTAGGAAGCCAGGATTCAGGTTCAGATACACTCACTCTGATAATGTGCTACTTGGAGTGCAGGCATCACAAACATGGAGTCCGCCATCATCTCATGGAACTGGAGTCGGAGGGTGTGGGGGTCCTCGTTGTCTCCCATGTACTCCTCCATCAATAGGTCAGCACATTCGGCAGGCAACATCATCTAGTCCAGGGAATCAGGGAGAGTCAGGCTAGGCAATCTCTGGGACAGGGAGACAGGAGTTGAGGGTAGGGATTGGGGTTTGCAATGTGTTGGGGAATAGGACATTGGTGTCAAGCTGTGCGGTGGCCCCACCCACAAATGCACATATCTCAATCTTTGTTCCTGGGCATTACTGAAGAGGAAGAGTGTCTGGCTGACCTCTTGCCTGGCACAGGACCCCAGGAGTCTCACCGTCTGTACTGATATTCTCTGCAGAACAGCTCGCATGGTCTCTCTGTCTACGTCTTTCTGGATTTCAGGGGGGCCCAAGATCTGTGTGGTGAATGGATAGTCTAGAGTTGAGGGTGGGATGTCCAGGAGGTATGAAGTCTAAACCTGCTCCCACCTGACACTATGATGGGGATTTGGAGAGGGTTCTCACCATGGGAATGCCCCAGCCATACTCATCATTGGTGACACCAATGATGCTCGGAATCAGCTGAAAATCAGCAGAGGCCAGAAGCTCCTGGGGGTGCCTGGGTAGGAAGGCCCCATCCACCACAGCAGGAATGATCTTGAAGGGCTAAGGGGACATCCAAAGTCCATGATTATGGGAAGCAAAGTCTCTTTTCTAATGACACACCTCCAACCCATCCTAATTCATCTTATGATTCTCAGACCAACATTCAGAGATTCTACACCTGGTTAAGCATATTTTTGTCTCAATTCCCATCCAGAACTATGAGGATATAGAAGACCAAGCCTTGGAAATGACATCATTGTTCCACAGTAGAAAGCACTGTACTTTCCTTACACCATGAACCCTGTCTCCTCACTAACGTCCATTCAGCCTACCTTGGTAATAGCCAGCATTTCCTGTTCACTCTTGTCCCGCAGGCAGCTCACCAGGGCCTCTGACTCTACTTGCCCACAGGCAGACAGGTTGGCCACCATCTGTAAAGGCACCAAATAGAAGCTGAAACATCCCTCCAGACAGGGAGGGGGTTGCTGCCTAAGGTCTCAGCTGTGTGCAGGTTACCCATAATTCTCAAAGTGTGTCGCGTGTGTATTGCTACAGGTGTGAAGTCCTTTCACTTTCCCTGAAGCTCAGATGTCAGCCAGAGGAGCCATCACACCTGCTTACATGGGTCTTCTGAGGATGAGGCCCCCAGGGTGCAGCTTTGCAGAACACAGAGCAAAATCAACCACTTGAGTCAGAGGTGTGTGGATTCTGACCTTTGAGCTCCTCAGAATCCCTGTTGTGGTGGCCAGATCTGGAGACACCTGCATGGTCTTTGTTCCCATGGAACAGACAGAGTGGCAGAGGCTCTGAATTTGAAGTGTGAGACAGCAGATTTGGCCTCGGGTAGTAAAGGATACTCACTGTGGAGACATCTTTAGATGAGCTGGTGATGAGATCAGGCAGCAGAGCCACCCCACTCTCCATGATGGCACCATGGAAGAGTCCTTGGGACATTGGAGACACCACATGTGAGGACACACTAGTGCCACCTGCAGACTCGCCAAAAATGGTGACCTGATCAGGGTTGCCTCCAAAGTGGGCGATATTCTGCTGGACCCAGCGTAGGGCGGCCACTTGGTCCAGGTAGCCCCAGTTGCCAGTGGCATGCTGGTCTCCAGTGCTGAGAAATGCAAGGATGATGATCAATGGATGGTCCTCTGTCTACTCAGTCCCCATTGACCATCCCTGTCCCAGGCTCACCTGAAGAAGCCCAGAACTCCCAGGCGGTACTGGATAGTGACCACCAGGACATTTTCAATGGCTGCCAGAATAGAACCATCAAACATGGAAGCCGAGCCCATCACCAAGCCACCACCATGGATCCAGACCATCACCTGGGAAATCAAGAGATATACCATGTGGTAGCCACCTTGCCCAATCCCGTCCTGGCTGAACCCCTAGTCTGTACACCACTTTGGTTGTGTAGCTACCCACACAGAGCTCTAGTAGTACTTCATGACCTGGGGCACTGGTGACTGAGTAAGTTCAGCTTGGATGATCAGGCCTCCCATACTTTGGATTCTATCCATGAATCAGAACCTGGAACGATTCCCCTCAGAACTATTCTGGAGGGAAGGAAAGTGATGTTTCTGTGATTACCCCACTTGAACATTAATTTAAAGTGTCATCCAATTTCTGGTCCCCAAATTAATCTACGATCATTGAATGTAGTGATCTCAAAGTGCAGCTTTGGGCACCTGCATGGATCTGCTGGGTACAAGCTAGTAAGTTGATCAGTGGGACAGAACATTTGGCCTTGAGAGCATCCAGGGCTCTCTGACTCCATTCCTAGGTTAGCTTCCTGCCTGCCTAAGAGACCTTCTTGGACATGATGAGAAACTTTTCATGGTAGTTCATACCACAGTAGTGGCCAGCTGAACCTGTGTCTTCCAGTGTCATTGGTATTCTTATGTAATACTTGGGGTCAATCCCAGGCCTCCACAGCATTGTGCCAGCTCTCTACCTTGAACCATGTCCCAAGCCTGTTTCTAAATATCTTCTAAAAGAAATGTTCTCCCACCCTTCAACTGACCATGCCTTAACACTCACAGGCAGGTTAGAGCCCTCACGGGCATGTGCAGGCGCGTAGATGCTGAGGTACAGGCAGTCCTCTGACATGGGGATGGGAGGCAAGTTTTTCCTCCCTAGGTTCAGAGCCTCTGTGTTCATTATATCTGCATTTTGCAGACACCTGGTGACAATGGAATACAGTTACTCCAGGGGCTGAGCAGTGGTCAATTCAGACCTCAGGTCCTGACTCCATCCCAGACAACCTCACTCCCTGCCTTAACTGATGCCTTGCCTCACATGATCCTTCTTTCAAGTCATTTCCCACTGAGTTCCAGGCCACAGGCTCGGGGTAAACTGGGATGGAGCCCAGACCCCAAGGGAGGCCTCAAGATTGTTGAGAGCTTGTGTCCCACTCCCCCTGAGGCTGGGCAATCCTGACTCTAGGGCCCTGTGTGGGAAACACTGGCTGCCTTGTTGACAATCACCACTTATCCCTGTCCCCATTCAGGCCTGGAACAGCATAGGTGTCCCCACACAGGTGGTGCCTGAGTGGATGGAAGTTAGTTTCTCATAGAAGGGTAACAGGGCATCCCACAGCCCAACTCGAGACTCTCAGAAAACCTCACCCCTCCACTGAGTCTCAAGCTGTAAGCACATGCCCCTTTCCCTTGGCCCTGTGAGTGGGGTCCCCAGGGAGCCACCACTGTTGCCCTCCTAGGGATCTGCAGCATCGACTGCTGGAGTCAAGGTCTTTTATAGGTTCAGAGAGCCAAGCCGACCCTCTCCCAGACACATCTCCCCTGGTGGGAGAGAACACCTGGAGTAAGCCAAATCCAGGGACATGTGTTCTGCCCTTGGGTTCAGCACCTGGAGTTAATGCCTGTTGGGTTCCACGCCCTGAGACAGGGGCCTGGCAAAGTTACTCCTGCATTGGAAAAATGAATGTGGGAATTGCCCCAATGCAGAGGGATATATTTTTATGTATCTGTTTATTTAGGGCCTGGGTTTCAAAGCCGGTACATTAGGTTGCAAAAAATACAGTAAGACTGGTCTATAGCCCTAGGCCTTGCAGTGCAGTGTAGATGAAGGAGCCAATGCAGCCTGGCCCAGAGATTGGAATACCCACCCTAACCAGAGCCCTAGGTTTCCCAGACCCCAGGAGAACTTACATGGCCGGGTGGGAGGTCCCATCCCTCACACCACTCCAAGGTTCAGGGGGCTCAGGGGCTGCAAAGCGCAGTGGTCCTACAGGTGGCTTGGCAAAGGGAATTCCCAGAAAGGTGTGGACCCCCACATCGGTTTCCTTCACATGGACGAGGCTGCCCCGCACCTGCCCAGTGTGGGTGGTTCGAATAGGGCTGACTGAGTCCTGGCCTGTGGGCAGAGAGATGCACTTCAGGCTCAGGTCTGCCCACTCAGCTGCTGACCTACAGCACTAGGCCTGGTTGGCCCTCCTCAGCTCAGCCTTGTGGATGGAGCCTGATCTTTCAACATTCACTTCTGAATTTTTCTGCCCCTACTGTGCCTATCCCCACCACCACTATCACTCGACCAGCTCACAGCCTATCCCTCCAGTCACACCAGGCTCCTGTGACTTGCCACCATCCTTCAAACCTAGCAACTTCTAGCAGAATGTCTTTTAGGTTGATGGGTAAAGAGTGTCCATTGAACTAACTTATCCAGGTCATGTCATGCACTAGGAGGACTGTGGGAATGGAACTAAAGTTTCCCATCCTCAAGGATCTCATGCTTGAGAAGACAAGATGACATAAAGAAGCATCATTCATGTTGTGAGAACCGGACGTTAGGAGGGGAGCTATGAGTTCAGACCATACAAATCTTGTCCTGCCTGGGCTTGGGGATCAAGGCAAGGAGCCAATGGAAAGTCAAGCTAGATATATGTGGCTTGTCCAAGTCATGATATTTATTAAAAGTTGATGTTGGGCATATTGGGTTTAACTCTTCTCTCTACCCCAGAATGGACCCACTCTTGGGTGCTGTGCAGCCCCCAGGCTGTCCCAGTCGTCTCTGTGCTTCAGGGTGCAGAGAGTTGGCAGTTGGGTCCACAGTTCTCCTGCTATTGTTGTCATCTCCACATCTCCCACATCACTGGGGCCTTCCCTACACCAGGCTCATGTACTCACTCTAGAGTTTGGCAGATCTGAGCTGGTTTCCATAAGAAAAAGTTAAAAACTCCAAACCTCCTCCTCTCTCCCACAAGATCTGATATTTGAAGCTACCTGGTACAGGTCAGGCCAGGGCAGCAGCCACTCACAGGACCAGAGAAGGAAATTGGCCAGTATCCCTCCGAGTCCAAAGGCACACTCTTGTCCCTACCAACATGCTGTCTCCACACAATGCCTTGCCAGATGGGATCTTGGTCCATGTAATTCACATGGCCACTGGCCACTAATGCCTGATATTTGTCACTATAAAGGACAAAGCCTGCTAAATATTCCTGCTTGGAGTCTGTTGACATTATGGAGCTGCTCCCTTTAGGAGAAGCCCTGCATGAAACAGCAGGAGGAATCTCTACCATGTATGTAGTGGTGTGAAGTTTCCTCATGTCAAGATGTGGAAAAGGTCACACCAGAAAAGATGGGTTTGTGACCATTTAGGTGAGAGACAAAGATGAGTAGTGTGTAAGACCTGGATCCTATTTAAGACCTAGATGGGCCTGTGGAGGAGCCAGGACTGGGTGGGCAGAAGACTGTGGGACTCAATTCTATACCCTCTCATACTCAGTTGTTTGTTTTTTTTTTTTTTTTTGGATGTGAGTTCAAGAAAAAAGACTGTTGAAAATAGAATTTTTCAGTGAAGATAGAGAAATCTTCCTGCTGAAATAATTCTGGTTCTCTAAGACCGCAGTAAGGGAGGAAGCCTATCAGTGGTGGTCTAAGTGGGACAGGTAACATGGATTCCTCTGTGCAGATTAGAGTGGGAAAATTGGGTCTATGTCCAACACCCCACACTAGGAGCCTTTGCCCTGGGAGGGATCAGGGCTGCTGACACTCCCTGGGCATGGTACTCTCCTGCCAACACTTTATGATAGGGACCTAGAGAATTCTAGAAGGTACAGAGCACTTCGCTTTTGTTCTAGATCACAATCCAAGCCATGCCAGCTTGAGTTCACAAGTAAAGGGAACATACCAGTCATTCTGATCAGCTTTGAGAAGTGGAACCATGGGCTACTCTGACCCCCAGCGCCATTTACCTTTCCTGTGGATCCTACAAAAGCTGCCAGCACTTCTCTGGCCAAGGAGTCAAAACACTCAGAGCCAAATGTAACCAGCAAGCTCTTATTGCTGTTATTATCCAAGGGTGAGTAATAGCTACAGCCACAGCCACAAACAGGAGGGGAAGGACCCCTATCCCTGTTCCTTTGCAAGGAGGCTTCTCACTTGCCCATACTGTGCTCCTCAGAACCCCTCACACTAGCTCACTCCTCCATGGGGGTGTCCTCAGGCAGCTCTGACCCTCTCTGGCTCACCCTCCTGCCCCTTATCCCCTTCATCTGTCTCCTCCACCAACTCCCCCGCCCTGGTGCCTTCCCTCCAGGCTCAGGCTCTGTCTCTGTGCACTTTGGCAGATCCAACCTGGTCTCTACCACCCTCCCCATGGCAGCCTCACCCTGGCCCTGGATGAGGAGCATCAGGAGCCCATAGGCCACGAGGATGAGCCAGGCAGGAAGTCGATGCAGGCACATGGTCGGCTCCAGGGGCTGCTTCTGTATTCCTGGGCTTCACCTGGAAATGCAGAGCAGCATTCTGCCAGGTGGAATTTGGACCTGACAGTGAGGAGGCGGGGAAATGGGTGGTGCCCTGCAAGGGGTGTGCTGCAGGAGAGTCACTCTGAACTCTCAGAGGTCATGGGGCCAGTGTGCTGTGGGCAGGGCCCTACCCCTCTTCTTCCCTTGGGCACCTCCCAAGGTGCCGCACAGCCTCTGCAGCCCCTCTGAGATCCCAGGACCCCTCTCCTCACACCTGGAGTCACTAATTCCCTGTCCTTGCAGTCACAGGCCCATGAGGGTGTCGGCAAGGAGAGGAGGGAGCAGAGAACTGGATGTAACTGGAGGAACCTGGGGGGCTTCTCTGGGGGGGGCAGAATGAAGATTTCTAGAGATGGAGAAATACAGATGACCTTGCTGGAATGAGGGGAACTGCTTGCACAGTGGCAGGGAGGTGTGACTGTGACCTTCATAGCTGACTGGGTGCCCTTCAATAGTTCCTAATCTCTTATAGACCATGATCTGAGATCCTCTGAGGGCCCCTTCCCTTCTCAGCCCTTCTTTGTGAAGGCATTTCTGTAGATACCCCATCCACACAAAACCAAGGTCCAGTTTACAGTCACGTATCCACTGGAAAGATGTGAAATGAGTGCCTGCAGGTCCAGGGAACTCCCAGGGGTTAGATGCCTCTGGGAGATTCTGAAACATCCTAAGCCCTGCATGGGTGAATGAAAGCCAGTGTGGGTTAGGAGAACCTGCTCAACCTGACTTCCCTGATGAAGGGGTGTGGGGCTCAACTTCAGGCAGCCTAGAGGATCCCCTGCAAACCATCCTTGGCTAGCCTACCCCACCCCCCAAAGGCTCTCACAGCCCAGTGTGGTGTCCTTATCAGCCCCTTTGGGGAGCAATTGGCTTTATCCAGATGAGTAGCCATCATGCTGAGAGCACTGCTTCTCCTTGACCTCCACCCAATCAGCAAGGATACTGTGGATTCAGTTCCCCTTCCAGTGTCCTCTGCTCCAAGCCATTGCCCCAGCTCCAGCCTGGGCAGATGCTTTCTCTGCCCTGAGTCTCCTGATCTAATTCATAGATGAGCTTGGGCCTCCTCCCAGCTCAGTCCTATTATAAGCTCCTTTGTGACGACTGGACAACATAGTGCTTCTTCCTGATCTGGAGTCTGCTAGGGTGAAGGTCCCCAAGGGCTCTGCCATTTATGGCACCATCTTACAGAGGCCTTGGCTTTGACAATGACCAAGATAATAGTAATAATGTGAAATGATGAAGAGTTTCAGGAGTATCTGTGTATGTGTTTGTATATATTATACCTTATACATATATAGAGATGAGAGAGACAGAGAGACAGAAAGACAGAGAGACAGAATGGAAGATGGAAGCAGAGTCTAAAAGTCAAAACAAATATATGCAATGAGATTTCCCAACACGTCCTTTAAATATAATTTAATCTAAGACCCATCAGACCAGTGTTGAAGAGGATATGGAGCAACTGCTACCCTCATAAATGGCTGGTAGGGATGCAAAGTGACAGAGTCTTTTTGGAGAAGAGTTTGGTATTTCCCTTAAAGGTTCCAAACACACTTGCCATATGACTCAGCAATTCTACTCTCAGGTCTTTCCTCAACAGAAATGACAGCATTGGTCTATATACATAATTTATGACAATGTTCCTAAGAGCTTCATTAGAATTGGTCCAAAACTGGAAGTCACTCAGATGTATATCAACTGGTCAATGGATAAAGTGTGGTGTGTGCCTATAAGGAATGCCACTCCCCAGGAAAAGGAATTTGAGATCTGCTGCATCTCAAAAATTGGATGTGAAGTGACAGAGCCATTCCTAAAAGTGTCCATTTGCATCATATTTGGAGCAAGGCAAACTAGAGGAACCCAAGCAATTAGGTAACTGCCTTAGAGCAGGATTCAGGGCAAGGAAGGACTACAAAGGGGCATGAGGAAGTTTAGGAAGAAAAAGAAACTGGTAAAACTTGTGGTGGTGGTGTTTGCTTATCTTACATATTACCTCAGAGTGAGTAAATTGTATACTCATGAGATTAATTTAATTGTATATAAGTTATTCCACACTGGGCTGTGAATGGATATAGCTCAGTGGTATAGTGCTTGCCTAGCAGGCCAAGGAGGTAGGTGTGGTCCCTAGCACTGTACACACTCTCTTACACACACACACACACACACACACACACACATATTCTACACTAAAGCAATTTAAAAAGCTATTAAAAATCTACAAAATATCACGGAAACACTTTGTATAATATGGTGTGCTTCTGCAGAAATGAAACAGAGAGGCATGTTCACAAGAACTCTGTAAATGCTATAAGGATGCACCCATCAGTCTTCACCAAAAGGAAAGTCTTTCCTGTGCTGAGTCCCACAGGCTTAATGTTAACCTTGTCTGTGCCCTGGTGGCCCAGTTGACAAAATGGAATTTTCATCTTTTGCCCGAAATTCATGAAGGTCTTTGGGCTTAAATGTAGTGAATGAAAACGAGGGGTATCTCCCTCTGGGAAAACTGGTGCCCTAGGAGGGCATGTCAGTCAGAGGTTGTGGAGTGGGAGGCTCCCAAGGTCTTTGTAATGAGAAATCCAGCCTCTTAATATCTGAGAGAAAAATATTTGAGGGAACTAAGAGGCACATTGAGTATTATTTGCTACCTTTGTACAATGAGAAAAGATGAGAGGGTTTTTATAGGAGGAGTCAGAAGAGTTTAGAGACAGCAAAGAAGGGAGAAGGAAAATCAGTGATGTGGATGCCATAGTGAGTGAGGGATGGTCAGGAGGCTGCAGGGGGAATTCTGCAAGACATTAAGCCTAAGGACACCTTACTAGATAGAGTTGTTCTCAGGGAACCAGGGACAAGAATCTCTTCTCTGGGCCTCCTGAGCCTCCAAGGCCTCTTCCAGGACACACCACACAGAGAAACATCTTCTCAGGTGTGTTATAATCATGTCAGTGTGAGGCTCACAGTGTCTGCAGATTCACAGAGAATAAGAGTCAACTTAGGGCTGGGGATGTGGCTCAAGCGGTAGCGCGCTCGCCTGGCATGCGAGCGGCCCTGGTTCGATCCTCAGCACCACATACAAACAAAGATGTTGTGTCCGCCGAAAACTAAAAAAAAAATAAATATTAAAAAAAATTCTCTCTCTCTCTCTCTCATCTCTCTCCCTCTCTCTTTAAAAAAAAAAAAAGAGTCAACTTAAAGAGACAGGACCCTGAGGACCCCACCTGGCTCTCCTGGACATACCCAGCTGATCCAGGCTTTAGAATCAATGGAGAAACCCAGTCCTGCTCCTCACAAGTGTGGGGATGGAAATAGATTGGTGAATGGGTTGTTTTAAATAAGCAGAGACATTTTCTAGTAGTGTGCAGTCTTGATTGCTGAGATCTTAGGCGGTAGGTGCTAGGGTCTGAGAACTTGTGTCCACCCAATTCACACATTGAAACCTAATCTCCAGTGGGATGATATTGAGGGTTAGGGTCCTAGCTGGGCATGGTGGTGCATGTCTGTAATCCTTGTGGCTCTGGAGGCTGAGATAGGAGGATGAGAATGGGGAATTCAAAGCTATCCTCAGCAATTTGGAGGTGGTAAGCTACTCAGGGAGACTCTGTCTCTAAAATACATACATACATACATACATACAAAATAAGACTGGGGATGTGGCTCAGTGTTGAGTGCTGCTGAGTTCAATCCCAGGTACCAAAAGAAAAAAGAGTTATGGTCCTTAGGGCATGAATAGGATATCACCAGGTTATCTTGATGAGTTCTTCTTCCTCAAATGTTCAAGTCTGAACATTAGAGAAGTGCCAAGGCAAGAATATAAAGGACGATTATTAATAAAGACTTCTCCTGGGAGAAGGAATGGGGCCATAGGTGGTGGTATCCTGGTATCCCAAGAAGTGAGAGCATCCTGCATCTTTTAGACATTTTAGACTTTCTTTGTTTTCCTGCTCTCTTCCCCCTTATCTCTTCCTTCCTGACTAGGCCCAGGAGATGCTGGTGAAATGGCCAAAAGGTGAGAAGCAGGTGGGCTGGAAGGGCCAAGGTAGAATGATGGGGCATGAAGGGAGCTGCATCCCAGGGGACCTTAATTAGCAGCTCCCTGTCTGTTCAGGGAGTGCTTCATGAACCACCTTCTAGGAGTGGCAGTATAGGCAGGGAATCCTGGTAGTCAAAGTGCTCAGGAGGCATTAACATTCCAGTCTCCCAGGGGTGGTCTCCAACTTCCTGGACTCCAACTGGCCTCCATTTTCTCCATCAACCCTATTACCTATCTACATTGACTGCCTGTCTTTAATTCTTGCTTCAATACGGTCATGGGAGGCATTATTTGTCCCTTATACCATGTAATGACTCAGTGAGAAGGTGCCGTCCATGAGTGAAAAAGGCAAAAGCAAGCTCTCCAAGACCCCCAATCTGGTGACATCTTTCTTTCTTTCCTTCCTTCCTTCCTTCCTTCCTTCCTTCCTTCCTTCTTTCTTTCTTTCTTTCTTTCTTTCATTCTTTCTTTCTTTCAATTTTTTCTGGACTGAGGTTTGAACCCAGGAGAACTTTACTAGTGAATTGCATCTCTAGTTCTATTCATTTTTAATTTTGAGACAGTATTGGCATGAGATCACTATTGGCATCAGATCTGCCATTTTAGGTCGGGAGCCATTTTATTCAGGGCCTCCCAGGCTTCGATTTAGGAGCCATTTTATCTAGGGACTCCAGGCTTCCATTCTGAATGTGCCTGCTAGAAGGTTCACCCCAACCCAGCCCATAACACAACCCCTAAGCATGCTTGTTGCTGCTGTCCCAGGAAGGACAGCCTTGTCAGTTTGCTCCATGCTACTGACAACAAATCTCTTGTGAGGGATTCAGGACCCTCCCCAAACCCCAGACTTTGACCCCCTTGATGGACCCCCTTCCTACTGTTCTCCACCTTCTGCTCTGACCCCTCTGGGACCTCCCTCACCTACTTTCTGTCCACCTGCTACTCCTTCTTGCTTGGCGCCCTCTACCCAGCCTGCACCCTTGCTTCCGTTTTGAGAAGTGGCAGGGTCAGAGGGAGTTGTCCAGGTACATGTCCCTTTCTCCCTTAGTGACCTCTCCTAAATGGAAAGGAGGCTAGGGTCCTTTACCTCCAATCCTTGAGGGTACATTAAGGAATTGTAATACCTAACCCAATCATAAGATCCAACATTCCATGATCCTATCCAACTGTCTCCTACCTGTCTTTTACCTGAACTCATACTATAATGAACACAAAAGCAAATTATATGGTACCTTAATAATCACCAGGCATTCATGTTTTCTAGGACCCTTTGGTTTTTTTTTTTTTTTCTTAAGTTCCATATTTCGGGAGCTCATGATTTTGATCCTACACACCCAGGTTAATGTTTTTCTGATCAGTCCTATTTTTATTAAACTTTTTAAACTTCTGTAACATTGCAATGAAGATTTGCCTACAACAAGCTACAAGACCTTTGCTATTGTGTTCTGTGTGCACACTTGCGTTATGTGTTGTATGTCTATACGTGTGTACGTCCGTATATCATGTACATGATATCCAAATTGGCAGATATACAATGAGCACTCATAAATTAATAGAAATGGATCCTTTAATTCATATGATTTAAGAAGGTTCAATCTCAATTGCGTAAACAGATGAAAGTAAAGATGTCTTTAGGATTATTTACCTCACAAGTCTCTCTAGGTGGTCAAAGAACTATTAACTCTTGATGTCTATAGAATGTCTAATATCCATTGTTTCTAGGACTTTTCTTCAACAAGGGAGAAATGGCTAAGACTGTTCAATACGCTTGTCTGATACCTTGGTAAAAATAAGTGTATTAGATTTGACATGGGATTACTCATAAATGTGTTTATTAGACAACTGATTAGTTTATAAGGTTATAACGCTAACTATTAAATATAACATTGTACTCTTAAGTCCTTAAATTCCACTAGGTGAAATTATTATGGTTTTCATCAATTGATAAATTTAAAAAAAGAGACTAAGATTGCTTTGTTATCACTGAAAACAAGGTTACTAAAAATTTAAAGTCCCAACAGGTATAATTCTATATACTTGAACATTATAATTTCATGAAGTGGTAAACAAATGTGATTCTCTATACAAAGAGTTCCAAAAGTTTTAACTGTGTTTCAATTAGATTACTTTAAATTATATAGAGTATTTCTTCTCATTAAAATGGAATAATCTGTCTAAATTTAGAAATTTACAAGGATTGTTTCAAACAGTGAATAAAAAGAGGGATAACAGATGGGAAAGGGAAATTAGAAGGTTCTAGGCACTGAACCATATTTAATAGAAGGAAAAGAAAATGATTCTGGATAAAAAGACTTTATTTGATGAAGTAAATAAGAGGGTCAAAATAATTGATAAAGATATATATATATAAAAGAATCAGTGAAAGATATTGAAGGTTTTTCCTAAGGTCAAATATTAATGTAATGAAAGTTTAATCTATGTGTTAAAATGACAAGGATTTATAAATTGTTAAATTACCAATAACATTGTGTTTATTAAGTTTTACTTTTTAGAACAAATAATCGTGAGGGAATTTAGGATTATACAACTGTTAAACAACAAGTGTTCCAATGTCTAAATTTTGTTTATTTATTTCAGATAGACCTCTCCAGATTTTCAGGGGAAAACAAGGGAACTTACCCCAATCCTGTTGGCCTGGATGAAGGGAGAGGAAAAGGAGCAGCTTAGGAATTTTTTATATTAACCAAGCTAAACTTGGTTAATATAAAAAATCAATGGAATTATGGTGCTATTTCTCTTCTTTGTATATTAAATGTGTTCATATCTTCCAGATATACAAGTCTTTAAGGTAGAGGGTGTAAAAGAACATTATATCAAGCTGGTGTTCTCCAAACTAATTGTTTGTATGGTAATTTTAGATTCATAAGGATAACAAGTTGAATTGGGTATTTGTTTATATCATTTAATGCTTTACAATTGGACCTGTTATCAGTAAGATATGTAAAGTATTTTGTTCCTTTTTACAGTGGATACAATTTAAATGTATTTTTAAGTTAATGAGTGCCTAATCTATTTAGAGGTCATTATTGTAAAACACAAAAGCATTTTGCTACTTTTCCACAAAAAAGCTAAAATCTCTCAGCCTTTCTTTAACTCATGTTTTAAATGTAATATCATTTTGTGTTAGCTAACATTCATATGGGTTAGGTGGGTTTGAGGTGATTAAGAACCTGTGTGCATGTAGGAATCAACAATCAGGCACCAACAGAACCACCCGTCTATCAGCAGGGTCTCCTCACCAATCCTGGTTCTTAGCAAGCTTCCCTGACCAACCCCAGGAGGACAATGGACCCCAAAACCCCCTTTTCCTGTCCCGAGCCTTGCCTTACTGCCCTAAGCCCCATAAAAATTTCAGGCTGGTCCAGCCCCACTTGATTCTTCTTGACCTACCCTGTTGGTCTGAGGGTCTCACTTGGAAGCAAAATCTCAATAAAGCCTCCTCGTTCAGCAGCCTTTTCAATCTGCCTCCTTTGGTAGCTGCTGTCTGAACTTATATTTGGTGCTGAAATCCAGGAGGGATTTTCTGGCCTCTCCCTTAAGGGATTGAGGTCCACTCTCCCCACTTCAAAGGAACCAGGAAATTCCTAAGCTGCTCCTTTCCCTCTCCCTTCATCCAGGCCGACAGGATTTGGTAAGTTCCCTTGTTTTCCCCTGATCTTCCAGCCCCTTTCTATCTGGAGAGGTCTATCCGAAAGTCACGGGCAGGCCATAGACCTCCACCCATTCCATTGAAGGCCCCAGGAACTGTGGAGACTTCCCAGTTTTGTAAGGCCTTCCGAGTCATTTGGGCCCCCGGTGGGTTGCAGGGACACCTCAAACTTATCTGTTATTTGGGTGAGTGCGATCACTATTTGGGACACCTTTTTCTGTTCCCACCCACCCCCGAGGGTTTCAGAAGGTCAAGGGAAACACCGAGTCCTCCTTAGACCCCAAATCTCCTTTGGGTTGCTTTTGCCAAATTTGGACTCATTCAAGACCTATGCCAAAAAAACCTCATCTTTACTCCACTGTGGCCTGGCCCCAGGTTGACTTAGACAGTGGGTCACAATGGCTCCCAGAAGGTATTTTTGCTTTTAAATTGTCACTGAATTGGAAAATTTCTGTCACTGGACAAGAAAGTGGACAGAAGCCCCTAACATCTGGAGGCACATTCAGGCTTTCTGAGACTCGCTCCTGTCCTCCCTTCTGCTCTACCTGCTCTACTGCTCAAGTTTTCCTTGCTAGGGAAAATCCCAAACGCTGTTCCCATTGTTCTACATCTCCTTCCTCAATCTCAGATCCACAGGAGCTGCTCTCAGCCCCACCTTCCTGTCTTCCCCCTCCCTATCCAGGCCAAGCATCTGCCTCCTCCCCTCCCACACCTGCACCTTTCCCCCTCCTGCTGCTACCACAGTTCCTCCTCCCCCACTCCAGGTCCTCCCCCTCCATCCCTCTCCCCCTCCTGACCCTCCTCCTCTCCTGCAGCCATGGCTCCTCCACCCAACTCTTCTACTGATGCAACCCTTCCTTCTCTTCCCACTCACTCCTCTCTTCTCCTGTCAGTACCCACACCTAGTCTCAACAGGCCCTCTCACCAGATAACCCAAAGCTCCTTTGTCCTCTAAGGGAAGTGGCAGGTACCAAATGGATTGTCCGAATACATGTCCCATTCTCACTTCAAGATCTTTCCCAGATTCAAAAGCACCTTGGGTCCTTTTTTGCTGGCTCTTCTACTTATATTAAGGAACTCTGATAACACTCTCAGACTTACGATTTTACCTGGCATGACTTTATGTCACTCTTTCCTCCACCCTTACCCTGGATGACCGAGCCAGCATCCAGAAGGACACATGAGATCATGCTGATCAAATTCACCTAACAGACATGACTCTCCCCACAGGTAAAGCTGCCACTCCCCTAACTGAAACCAAGATGACCAACGAGGTCACCGTTACTGCACTCACATGGTCCAATATCTTATACAGGCATACATGCAGTTTCAATAAGGTGGTTAACTTTGATAAGCTGAGAGAAATCATCCAGGATTCAGATGAGAATCCAGCCTTATTTCTCAAATGCCTTACAGAGGCCCTCACCAAATATACTTAGCTGGATCCTGAGTCTCCCTCTGGGGCTACAGTGTTAGCAACCCATTTCATTACTCAATCAGCCCATGATACTAGAAAAGAGCTCAAAGGAGCTGAGGAGGGCCCTCAGACCCCTACCTGAGATCTGGTGAAAATGGCCTCTAAAGTCTACAATGCCCAGGAAGAGTTGGCTGAAGTAGCCAGGCAGGCTCAATTACAAACAAAAAAAAAGGGAACACTCCAAATCCAAGGCCTTGATGGTGGCCCTGAGGCCTATGGCTCCAGTGAGAGCTTCACAGGGGAACCAGGATTCCTCTCCACCAGAGCCTTGCTTCAAATGTGGATGCAATGGTTCTTGGGCTTGCCAATGCCCAAACACACGGCCCCACAATCCAGGCCTTACCCCACCAGTAAGAGACAGAACATTGGAAGAGCAACTGCCCCATGGCTGTCCCTTCTCTTGAACTATTGGGGTTCACAGAAGACTGAAGAAGCCCATACTCGAGGAACCCCAGCACCCTCCCTGAGCCCAGAGTAACGCTGCAGGTAGTGGGTAATTCCATAACTTTGTTGTGGACACAGGAGCTACCTATTCTGTCTTGCCTGCCCACACTGGGCCTCTGTTTCCTTCCCCAGTCTTGGTTATGGGTATTGACGGCAAACTCTCCTTCCCAAACCAAACTGCTAAGCTAACCTGTGCCCTGGAGGGACACCCTTTCACACACTCTTCTCTGGTCATTCCAGCCTGTCTGGTTCCTCTCCTAGACAGAGATGTTCCCCAACTACTAGGAGCCACCCTCCAACTACACCCCTAGAGTACTACCACGCATCTTCTTCTAACTTTAATTCTTACCCTCTGTAATAACCAAACAGTACCTACTGTGCCATTTCCCCCTGACCTATGGATCCCCATGTCTGGGACACCTCCAAGCCAGTCGTAGCCTCCCACCACAATCCAGTCCATATCTAGCTGAAACCCCAAACTAAATTTCCTTTGCGTCCCCAACTTTCCATCTCCAAAACCACAGGAAATAACTTAAACCCATCATACACTGGTTACTTGCCCAGGGACTCCTCATCCCTTGTCACTTCCCCTTGCAACACTCCCATATTGCTGTTATGCAGACCCTCAGGAGCCTATTGCTTAGTCCAGGATGTCCACCTTATTAATAAGGCAGTTATTCCCATCCACCTGGTGGTTCCCAACCCTCACACTCTTCTTTCACATATTCCCCCTTTGACCACTCAATATATTGTCCTGGATCTTAAAGAAGCCTTCTTTACAGTGCCTCTCCATCCTGACTCTTATTACCTCTTTGCCTTCATATGGGAAGACCCTATATCTATTATGTCTCAACAGCTGACATGGATAGTCCTACCACAAGGCTTCAGGGACAGTTCCCACCTCTTTGGGCAAGCCTTGGCACAGGATCTAACTGCTTGTGACTTGGGGGACAGCACTCTCTTGCAGTTGGATAGAAGCCTTCCCTACCTCCAAGGAAACTGCTGACACCATCTCCTCCATCCTCATCATGCAGATCATTCCCAGGTTCAGACTTCCCGCCTCCATCTGGTCAGATAACCATCTGACCTTCATTTCTCAGGTGGTTCAACTAGTCTCCAAAGACCTCAACATAAGTTGGAGGCTCCACATCCCTTACTGACCCCAATCCTTGGGTAAGGTTGAGAGGGCTAACGGCATTCTCAAGGACCATCTCACCAGACTTGCTATTGAACTCAGGCTGTCTTTGCCCAATCTCCTGCCGTTGGCCCTCACCCAAATTCAGGCAGCCCTAGAGCCCCCTCAGGCCTGAGCCCCTTTGAGCTACTCTATGGGCTCCATTTCTTAATCAACCAAAGCTTTCCACTCATTCCTTGTCCCCTTGTGTCCTTCCTGCCCTAAATCATACTTCTACGCAAAGTCCTAAAGGAACATACAGACTGTTGCCTTCTTGGGCCACCCATTGCCTCAATCCCAGTACAGCCACAAACTGAATCGGACCCTCTTCTACAGGATGACACAGTCTTACTTTGGGAACTGCATCCTCTATCGCTGGAACCTCGCTGGATGGGATCCAGTGCAGTTATATTTACTATCCCCATGGCAGCCAACCTTTGGGGCCACTCCCCCTGGTACCATGTCTCCTGCCTTAAAAAAAAAAAAAAAAAAAAAAAAACGCCTGTTCCAAATATTCACTCCTGGACTTCCAGCACACGGGGGCCCACCAAACTCAAGATTTCTTGCTAGCCCTCTTTTTCTTTTAGTAATCATTACTCCTCTCAAGCTTCTATTCCAACCCACAGATGGTTTGTCTACATCCAAGAGACATGGCACCAGGATGGCACCACCTGCTCTCAGTTTATGGGTCAAGATGATTGTCCTTCCATTGGCTGCAATAGGGCAGACACCCTTAACATTACTGGATTCAACTGAGCCACCTTGTCCCACCTATGTTCAGCAATGCTATGCTTCATATCAGACCAAACTGAGGAATCTGGTTACAGCTGAACTAACACCTATGTCTGGTGCACTTATAATACATGCAAGAAACACCAAATTAACTCTTTGGGAACCATGGGACCCAAATTGGGCTTCCAGTGTTGATGGTAAATTTTATTCTTGGGGTTTCCTAAGCACCCCTCAGCCTTTATCAGAATATGCAGAACTTATATACAAGTGTTTCCTCAAATTCACAAAACCATCCAGGAACAAGAGAAAGAGCTCCAGCACCAGCTGGATGTAGATGCCCATCCTAAAGCTGACCCTTTCTCATGGATGGCCCTAATACGTCAGGGCCTTCATCTTCTCAATTTATCCAAAGTTAATGACGTTTCAGACTGTTTCCTCTGTGCAGGTTTGCATCGGACTCCGTTAACTGGGGTTCCCATTGATCTTCCTCTCAATACCTCAACCATACCCCAAGGGCCCCCTCTCCAGCCTTTGAGGAAGTCCCTCTTTTTCATAACTCATGAGGGAATTTCCCTTGCTGCTACACTGCCTCTGGTTCAGCACCTTGTGACCAGATCATTTGAATATCTTTCCCAAACTTTGCTCTGCTGGGTTTCTTTTTCTGGTGCAATGGTACCCTAACAAAAAAATCTAAGCTCAACATACCCTTTGCTTTTTATGTTCCTCCCATCTTGGTCCCTCAATTAACTCTGTACAGTGAGGCTGAATTAAAATGACTTGATACTATCTCCCTTTCCAGGACAAGATGGGCCATCTTTCTAACAGTAGTTGTTGGACTCTCTCTTGCCTCCTCACTCACTTCCTCCAGACTGGGGGCAGGAGGACTTGATTATGCAGTAACCACTACTCAGAAGCTTGAACAACAACTTTGGGAAGTAGTAGAGGCATCGGCCACCTCTCTCACTTCCCTATAAAGGCAAATCACATCTTTTGCTCAAATTTCATTACAGAACCTTCAAGCCCTAGATCTCCTAATGGCAGACAAAGGAGAAACCTGGCTATTCCTGAAAGCAGAATGCTGCTACTATTTCAGAGAAACTGGATTGATCAAAAAGAATGTCAACACCCTCCTTTCATTTGGGTGAAAGGCTTAAACAGCAACAATCAAATGATCCTTGACCCTTGGCCAGGTGGTTAAACTCAACCCTCATTACGTGGCTGACTCCCATTCTCACTCCTAAATTAGTAATAGGACTTCTATTAATGATTGCTCCCTGCCTCCTCAGGTTTGCCTGAAAGCACATGGGTGAAATTGCCAGAGTGACCTACAACCTGATGCCCCTACACCCCTACAGTCACCTCCCTACCAAACCAACACCTGAACCATCCCTTTTCCCCCAGTGCCCCTAGCCAGCAGGAAGTAGCCAGATTTAGGTTGCCGCCATATATCATCAAAAAGGCCACAACATTAGGTCGGTCTGAGGTGATTAAACAACCTGAATGCACGAAAGAACTACCAATCAAGTACTGACAGAACCACCTGTCAATAAGCGGGGTTTCCAGACCAACCCTGGATGTTAGCAAGCTCCCCCTGCCAACCCCACCAGGACAAGAGACCCCAGTAGGACAAGAGAGCCCTTTTCCTGTCCCAAGCCCTCCCTTCCTGCCCTAAGCCTAATAAAATTTCAGTCTGGTCCAGACCCGCTCACTTCTCCTCGGACCTGCCCAGTTGATCTGAGGGTCTTGCCCAGGAGCAAAATCTCAATAAAGCCTCATTCAGCAGCCTTTTGAATCTGCCTCCTATTGGTCGCTGCTTTCTGACCTTACAAAATGGACTTCAAAAAGAAACAATATATTATGACTTTGTAAAATGATATTTAAGAAAGAGGCAAAGATCAGCTTAAGAGCTAGAACACTTCACCTAAGATATATACGTCTGTTAGCCCCCAAGAACATATAAGACTGCAGGCTACAAAAGAGAGATGATTAGGAAAGAATGCCCAATAAAAATCGAGAGAAACTAACAAAGCTAGAAGTTTTAGTTTTAAGGCCTACAAATATTCCTAACCGAAACATGTAGGCTTGATGTTTGCTAGTATGATTATCCAGTCCTAATTAACAAAAATAGATGTTTTACAGAGTCAGATGACATTAAATTGCTTAATTACATCTTGAGAGGATGGACATCTGTGACATTAAAATTAAATATTGGGCTGGGACAGGGGCTCAGCAGTAGAGCACTTGCCTAGCATGTGCAATGATGTGAGTTCGATCCTCAGCACCACATAAAAAAATTAATGAATAAAATAAAGGTATTGTGTCCAATTACAACTAAAAAATTTTTTAAAAAAGAGTTAAATTTGTGTTTATAGTCCTGCTAACTCTGGTTATGTTAAAGATTTATATTCCCAAATAAAGGCCTTGTCCTCTCCAACCTTGTTATGGTGACAGCTTCTCAGTCCTCACATTTCCTAGAGAGAGATTTTTGGCTTCTCTCATTTAATAGCAGGTCTTCAGGTCCTAAAGAGCTCCTTGGTAAGTCTGTGCTCATATGAGCCCTTGACACAAATGGGCTATTCCATTTGTTTCCCTACCAGCCAGCCTGGAGTTACAGCAGGCCTAGCCACAGGAAGGGCAGGAATAATCACATCCATCTCCCACTTTCATCAGCTCTCCAATCAGCTGATAGGGGATAACCAGCAGGTAGCGGAGTCTATAATAACTCTTCAGTATCAACAGGACTCCTTAGCCTCTGTGGTTCTATAAAATCGCTGTGGACTGGACCTATTAACAGCAGAGAAAGGAGGCCTCTGCCTATACCGACAGGAGCAGTGTTGTTTTATGTCCACCAGTCAAGGGTAGGAAGAACAAGAAAAAAAACTACTATAAGAGCAGCTAGAAAAGAGGGAAAAGCAAGTAGGCCAATAGTGCCCTTGGGGAATATGCAATCTAGTGTGGCCTTGGCTTCTCTCCCCCTTGCAGGACCCCTATTAGTCCTCTTTATGTTTCTCCTACTAGGACCATGTCTGTTAAGTTGCCTACAGAAGTTCCTGCAAGATCAGATACACAAATTCACCAACAGTTGGTCAATCAACATCTTCTCCTTTAAGACTACCAGCCCCTGACTCCAAGACAGAGCTCTATGACTCATGGTCAATTGCTCCAACTCCAGAGACTCTGACCCCACCTAACATCCTCCCTGACCCCCTTTATAAGAATGAGATTCTGTGCCCCTAAGCAGCAGAAAGAAACAACTGAAAAAAGACCATCGTGTTCCCCCACAACCCCACATCTATAAAAATAACAATGGAGGAATATTGGCATGAGATATTGGCACCAAATCTGCCATTTTAGGTCCGGAGCCATTTGTATATAGAGACTCCCAGGTTTAGATTTAAGAGCCATTTTATCTAGGGAATCCAGGCTTTGATTCTGAATGTGCCTGCTAGAAAGTTCACCCCACCCCAGCCCATGATGAAACCCCTAAGCACACTTGTTGCTGCTGTCCCAGGAAGGACAGCCTTGCCAGTTTGCTACATGCTACTGACAACAAATCTCTTACATGGGATTCCAGTGGACTTTTTGAGTGTCCTTTCAGAGAGGGTCTCGCTAAGTTGCTGAGGCTGGCCTTGTACTCGTGACCCTCCTTACTCAGACTCCTGAGTTGCTGGATTTACAGGTGTGTACCACCATGCCAGGCTGGGCATCTTGACTTGGAAGTAACCTTGCAAACTCTGAATAATTTTCTGTGGTTTATAAGCTACCCACTTTGTGATGATATTTGTCACAGCAGTCAGAATGTACCAAGATACTAGGACTTTAGGTAAACAGATTTTCTAGTCTAGTCTGTCTAGTGGTCAATGTCAGAGATGAGAATACATGGGACTTGCTGAGAAGTAGATGTGGGATTTTGACACTCAGGTGTGGGCAACATTCTCACAGCATAGCCCTCCTTTGAAGAGTATCTAAGTGCTTGGAGGAGAGGAGAGAGAAAGTAATTGAGAGGGAAGGGGAGGAAGGAAAGAATATACTCAGGCCCAGTGGGGACTATATTCACACTCAGTGAAGGAAGGTGGCCATCCACTGGGCTTACCCATCCACAGCTTCCTGGGGGGATTTACTGAGTGTGTCTAATGAGAGAGGACACATGTCAGCCTGGGCAATGAACTCCATGAGGTGAGTTCTTCATCAGTGTTGGCTGAATGGACAAATGAAGTGTAGATTAATGGCTCTGTGAATGAGAGGGCCAACCCTGGCTCCTGGGTGAGAAACAGAGGACAACACAGGCAGTCCCCAAATGCATGTAGCCCATCCTTCCTCCCTGAACAGGGAGCTAGAGCTCTGTGGGTTTGTCCTCAGCTCCTTTTAGCTCCTGGATCTTCTGAGGCAGGGTTTTGGTCCAGAACTGCAATCTGTAGGCCTTCAGGCCAGGCCCACAGCAGGCTGGATGTCCAGCTGCAGATACAACTGGTCAGTGGCCAGTGGGGCAGGCCCTACCTTTGGGATTCCTGTGCACATGCCCTTCCAGCAGTGTGGGGTGAGGGTCACTCTGAATCCTGCTAAGCTCAGACTTACCCTAACCCTTAACTTTACCTACCCCATTAGGGCAGGCCTGGTGGCCAGGTGGGCAGGGGCTTTGAGAATGGTAAAATTTCCTGATATAGGAAAGCAATGTGTGACTGTACTTGGTGTAGAACCAGAGATATGAAAGACTGTGCTCTATATGTGTCATATGAATTGTAATGCATTCTACTGCCATATGTAACAAATTAGGAAAATACATAAATAAATAAATAAATTTTTAAAATAAAATAAAAATAAAAAGGAGTGGGGATATGGCTCAGTGGTTCAGTGCCCTGGGGTTAAATCCCCTATCCAACAACTACAAAGAAGTTGAAGAATGTTGTACTGTTGAAAATGGAGAATTGTCAGAAATCCTGGTGAGAGTTCAGACACCAAAGAGACTAGGAAGAAGCTAGAACATCCTAGAGATTGGATAAGTGGTCATGTTCAGAATGCTGATAGCAATGTGCTTAGTAAAGGCCATCCTAAGGAAGTGGGAGCCATCTGTGGAAATTAGAAGAAAGGCTGCCTTTGATGATTGCAAACACTTGGCTACACTGTATTTATGCCTAAAGAGTTATGGAAGGCCAAATACAAGATCGAAGACCTAAAGGATTCAGAGAACAACATTTCTAAGCAAAATATAGAAGGAGTTGTATGGTTATTTTTGGTCATTTTCAGTGAGATTTACAATGATACTTGACAAAGGCAAGCATACCCTAAAACACTGGGAATGTCACAGTCTGCCCACCTAAAGAGCAAAATGGGAGATTGAGTGAGAATATAGAGGATGGGAAAGAAGGAGCCAGGCTCTCTGCTTCAAAACCATGGGAGAGAAGACCTGAGGCCTACACATAATCTTCCAGGTGCCCTTCCATCAGGAGCCCCGAAGGCCATGGAAGGGGCCCCAGCATGGTCTCAGGATTCTGCTCCTTGTGTTCTAGCAAAATGCTCTGGGTCTGTCCAACCATGGTTCACGAAAGCCCACGCATGTCTCCTGATGCCGCTTCAAAGGGATCAAGCAACAGACCTTGGTGATGCCCAAGTGGAGCTATTTTGCAGGTACAGAGAATCCAAGGGCTCTGCTGTCACAACAGCTTCCCCTGGGGTTTCAAAGGAATGTTCTGAAGGCCAAGCTGTTGGTGTGGAGCCACGGGAAAGATTTTTCACCAGAATGCCTAGTGAGGCCGTGACACTGGGACCAGTGCTCTTGAGACCCCAGAATGCAGAGCCACTGGCAGTGTCAATGCCAGCCTAGGAAAGCCACAGGCCATGGCATGCAGCCCAAGAGAGCAGCCATGTGGGCTGCAACCAGCATCACGCCAGGGGCGGGGCTGCCCAAGGCCCTGGGGACCAGTACCCTGCCCTGTGTCTAGGAGGCTGGACTTGGAGTTTGGGGATCTAGTGTCTTCTTTGCTTATTTTCAGACTTGCTGGGGGTCTGGGAGCCCTTTCTACTGGCTTTTCCTCCTTTTTGCCACAGGACTATCTATCTGCCCTGTGCCTGATTCAAGGCTGTATCCTGAAATCATGTAACTTGTTGGATGTCATTTGCCTTGAGTTTCAGGTGGTACTTGGGACTTTGCACTTTGGAGTCATGCTGGCAAGGTTTCAGGCTTTGAGGACTATAGGCATGGAATGACTGCATTGTGCATTGAAAGCAGGATGTGAACCTTGGGGGAGCAAGGGCAGAATGATATGGTTTGGATGTGGTTTGCCCCCCAAACGTTCCTATCATGGATGACAGGTCCCCAGTGAGGTGGTACCTTTCAGAAGTAGGTCGTAGTGATTGGCTCAGAAATTGCCCTGTGAAGGGATTAATATTAGTCTTTTGGAGTGGATTAGATCTCACAGGAGTGGATTAATTCCTTTGAGGGGAGTGTAAGTTTTTCAAAAAGAGCAAGTCTAGGGATGGGGTTGGGGCTCAGAGGTAGAGGGCTTGACCAGCATGTGTGAGGCACTGGGTTCAATTCTGAGCACCACATATGAACAAACAAATAAAGGCATCAATAACTAAAATATTTTAAACAAAATTTTTAAATTTTAAAATTTAAAAAATTTTAAACAAAACAAAACAAAAAAACAAGTCTGCATCTTTCCTGTCTATTGCTTCCTCTCTCACCCTTTGATCTCTCTCCCAAAAAGTCCTGCAATGTTATGCCATTGCTATGTTACAACAGAGCTGAAAGTCCCTCATCAAGACTGAAACGAGAAGGTCACCTGAGCTGAGCTAAATATAGCTATTTCCTTTATACCTCATCCAGTGTCAGGTCAGTTATACTGTTTTAGCACCCCAAATCAAAATAAGATATGTTCCAAGTCAAAAGGCACACTCCTCACCCACCACATGTCTGTAATCCCAGCAACTCAGGAGGCTGAAGCCAACCTCAAAAAATTAGCAAAACCCTAAGCAACTTAGTGAGATGCTGTATCAAAATGCAATGAAAAGGGCTGGGGGACATGGCACAGTGGTAAAGCAACCTGGGGTTTCACTCAGTACCAAAAAGGGGGCATGGGTGGTATGCATCTCTTCCCAGTAACAGGCTGCCTACACACCCTGTAATAATAATTTCCTTATTGCGTGAAATTTCTTTTCTTTTTTTTTAAGAGAGAGAGAGAGAATATTAATATTTATTTTTTAGTTTTCGGCGGACACAACATCTTTGTTTGTATGTGGTGCTGAGGATTGAATCCGGGCCTCACGCATGCCAGGCGAACGCGCTACTGCTTCAGCCACATCCCTAGCCCGAAATTTCTTTTCATGTAATGTACACAGACAGCATCCCAGGTGCCTCAGGTGTGTGTTGTGACAGCAATGGACAAAGTCTGTTAAAATGTCCCTGATCAGAGACTTGTAGAGTCAACAGCACATCATCCTTTCCACTCGATGGTGGAGGAAGCTGCACCATGTAAGAGTGTGAGGTGACTCCTGTGTTAGGAAGGGGAAAGCATGGTGCCCCAGAGGGTGAGTTGTGGTCATGTAGATGAAAACCAGGCATGAGAAAGATCTCTCTCTCTCTCTCTCTCTCTCTCTCTCTCTCTCTCTCTCTCTCTCTCTCAAACACACACACACACACACACACACACACAGAAAGTCCTGGGCATTGAGTGTAAGACCCTGAGGCCTTGATGGTTCCTGTGAAGGAGCCAGGACTGGTGGGGACAGAAGAGGGTGGAACCCAAATCTGTGCTCTCCTGTGACTTGATAATGAATTGTTCTGATGGGAGAAGCCAAGACAATATTTATAATGGCAGCCAACAGTGAAATTGGGCAGCACTCCTTGTCTAGAAAGTCCTAGTGACTTTTGAGAGGAGCCTGGTCAACCGCAGGGAGATGGGAAAGACCCTCTGTGGGTGTGCCATGGGGGAGAGGTGAGTGTGGACTCCTCCTGGGCAGAGTGGGGAGGATTAGCAGGAGATAAGGGGGCCCACAGTAGAAGCATATAAGGGAGAGGATCAAGGGCCAAGGACAGCCCAGGCATCCTGCCAACCTTGCCTAACTTCTGATGAGGGCCTGGATGCTGCCTGTAGGCTCAGAGCCCCATCACCTTTGCCCTAATGGCCATGCCATACCCTTTTTTAGTTCAGGTGCATAAAGTGACAGGAGTCCAGTGACATCCCATATCCCCTTTAGGACACAGTGCCTGGGGACTTCTGTAGTTCCCCCAAAGACAAGTAACCTTGCCTGGAGCCCCTTTGAGAGGGCCAGGTCACCCCTCTGGCCAAAGGCATGACCTAGAGCCAAATGGCAGCAGGAAGGTGTTCCTAAGTGGCTGTTTTTCCCATTGGCAGCTGGAGCTCCAGCACAGCCAGCACTCAGTGTCCTGAATGCCCGTCCAGAGACAGGGAAGTTGGCCCTGCTCTTCTGGGTTCCTCAGTCTCCCCTCATACCCTGCCTTCTCCTTGGTGTTGCTGACATCAGGCTGACTGACCCTGTCTGCACTTCAGAGGAGTCACCCTGGGCATTAGGTGGACCCCTGGGTGGCTACACATTCCCCTCTGTCCTCTATCATTTCCACCATCCTCCCACTCCCTGTCACCTACCCTCCTGCAGCCTCGGTCTCTTCCTCTGCACCCTTTGGCTGATGGGACTCCAGACTTTGTCCCCTGAACCCAAACTGAAGCCTCACTATGGCTTTGGAGGAGGAGCAGCAGGACCCCACAGGCCATGATGCCCAGCTACCCATAAAGTCTGTGCAACCACATGCTCATTTCCCAGGGCTGTTTCCGTTGCTGTGCTTCAGAAATCAGCACAGAGAAGGACCTGGGCCCAGGTGGATTTTGGACCCTGCAGGGAGGAGGCAGAGCAATGAGTGGTGTCCTGCAAGCTGGGCACTGTGGGAGAGCAACTCTGTACCCGCACAGGTTACAGAGCCAGTGGGTACTCAGCAGGACAGGACTCCCCGCCTCTTAGCTGCTCTGAGATCCCTGGAACCCATTCCTCACCCCTGGAGTCAATAACTTACTGTCCTAGCAGCCACTGGCTCTTTTATTCTACTTTTTTTGCTGCTGTGACCAAAAGACCTGACAAGAACAACGTAGAGAAGGAAAAGTTCATTTGGGGCTCATTGTGTTCAGAGGGATCAGTCCATAGAGAGCTGGATCCATTCCTTAGATCTCGTAGAGAGGCTGAATATCATGGTGGAAGGGTGTAGTGGAGGAGACCTGCACAAGACATCATACCAGGAAGCAGAGAGAGAGCCAGCTCCACTCAACAAAGACTAAATACATACCCAAGAGGCATGCCCCAGTGACCCACCTCCTCCAGCTCCACCCTCCATGGCTACAGTTACCATCCAGTGAACCCTCATCAGGGGATTAATCAATGATTGGGTTAAGGCTCTCATAACCCAATCATGTCACCTCTAAACTTTCTGGTATTGTCTCACACATGAGCTTTGGGGGACACCCCCTCTTTAAACCATAACACTGGCCCATGAGGGTGTTGGGGTGGAGAGGAAGGAGCAGTGGGCTGTAATGGAGGAGCCAGGAGGGCTTCTCTGAGGGGACACAAAATGAAGATCCCCCAAAGGTGAGAAATGATGACCTTGGGGCATGAAGGGGACTGCCTGAGCAAACTGGGCAGTGTGACTGTGCCCGTGGTACTGGGAAGTCCTTCTTCCTCTCAGCATTCATAGTTTCCTGAGTTCCCTCCAAGGTCCTTGTAATCCTGGTCTGAGGGTCTGTGTAAACTTGTCCCTATTCAGTCCTGGTTGCTCTGTTGAAATACACTGGTGACTGCAACTGCAAATACACTGGTGACACTTCTTAAGAACCCACCCCTTTGGGCTGGGGATATAGCTCAGTGGGTAGAGTGCTTGCCTTGCATGCACAAGACCCTGGGTTCAATCTTCAGCACCACCAAAGAAAGAAAGAAAGGAAGGAAGGAAGGAAGGAAGGAAGGAAGGAAGAAAGAAAGAAAGAAAGAACCCACCCCCCTCTACTTGCTCTGTCCCTACCCTGTGGCTTCCCCTGAGGACAGCTNAGATGCCTCAGGTGTGTGTTGTGACAGCAATGGACAAAGTCTGTTAAAATGTCCCTGATCAGAGACTTGTTAAGCCAACAGCACATCATCCTTTCCACTCGATGGTGGAGGAAGCTGCACCATGTAAGAGTGTGAGGTGACTCCTGTGTTAGGAAGGGGAAAGCATGGTGCCCCAGAGGGTGAGTTGTGGTCATGTAGATGGAAACCAGGCATGAGAAAAAAAATCTCTCTCTCTCTCTCTCTCTCTCTCTCTCTCTCTCTCTCTCTCACACACACACACACACACACACACACACACACACACAACATGTCCTGGGCATTGTGTGTAAGACCCTGAGGCCTTGATGGTTCCTGTGAAGGAGCCAGGACTGGTGGGGACAGAAGAGGGTGGAACCCAAATCTGTGCTTGTGACTTGTTAATGATTATTTCTGAATGGGTGAAGCCAAGACAATATTTATAATGGAAGCCAATAGTGATGTTGGGCAGCTTTCCTTGTCTAGAAAGTCCTAGTGACTTTTGAGAGGAGCCTGGTCAACAGCAGGGAGGTGGGAAAGACCCTCTGTGGATGGGCCATGGGGGAGAGGTGAGTGTGGACTCCTCCTGGGCAGAGTGGGGAGGAGTAGCAGGAGATAAGGGGCCCCACAGTAGAAGCCTATAAGGGAGAGGATCAAGGGCCAAGGACAGCCCAGGCATCCTGCCAACCTTGCCTAACTTCTGATGAGGGCCTGGATGCTGCCTGTAGGCTCAGAGCCTGATCACCTTTGCCCTAATGGCCAAGCCATACCCTTTTTTAGTTCAGGTGCATAAAGTGACAGGAGCCCAGTGACATCCCACATCCCCTTTAGGACACAGTGCCTGGGGACTTCTGTAGTTCCCCCAAAGACAGGTAACCTTGTGTGGAACCCCTTTGAGAGGGCCAGGTCACCCCTCTGGCCATAGGCATGACCTAGAGCCAAATGGCAGCAGGTAGATGTTCCTAAGTGGCTGTTTTTCCCATTGGCAGCTGGAGCTCCAGCACAGCCAGCACTCAGTGTCCTGAATGCCCCGTCCAGAGACAGGGAAGTTGGCCCTGTTCTTCTGGGTTCCTCAGTCTCCCCTCATACCCTGCCTTCTCCTTGATGTTAGTGACATCAGGCTGACTGACCCTGTCTGAACTTCAGAGGAGTCACCCTAGGCATTAGGTGGACCCTGGGTGGCTGCACATTCCCCTCTGTCCTCTATCATTTCCACCATCCTCCCCCTCCCTGTCACCTATTCTCCTGCAGCCTTGGTCTTTTCCTCTGTACCCTTTGGCTGATGGGATTCCAGACTCTGCACCCCCCCAAACACAAACTGGAGTCTCACCCTGGCCTTGGAGGAGGAGTAGCAGGACCCCACAGGCCATGATGCCCAGCTATCCATAAAGTCTGTGCAATCACATGGACAGTTCCCAGGGCTGTTTCTGTGCTGTTAGGGTTGCTGTGCTTCAGAGGTCAACACAGGGAAGGACCTGGGCCCAGGTGGAGTTTGGACCCTGCAGGGAGGAGTCAGAGTAATGAGTGGTGTCCTGCAAGCTGGGCACTGTGGGAGAGCAACTCTGTACCCGCACAGGTTACAGAGCCAGTGGGTACTGAGCAGGACAGGATTCCCCGCCTCTTAGCTGCTCTGAGATCCCAGGAACCCACTCGTCACCCCAGGAGTCACTAGTTTACTGTCCTAGCAGCCACTGGCTCTTTTATTCTACTTTTTTTGCTGCTGTGACCAAAAGACCTGACAAGAACAACGTAGAGAAGGAAAAGTTCATTTGGGGCTCATTGTGTTCAGAGGGATCAGTCCATAGAGAGCTGGATCCATTCCTTAGATCTCGTAGAGAGGCTGAATATCATGGTGGAAGGGTGTAGTGGAGGAGACCTGCACAAGACATCATACCAGGAAGCAGAGAGAGAGCCAGCTCCACTCAACAAAGACTAAATACATACCCCAGAGGCATGCCCCAGTGACCCACCTCCTCCAGCTCCACCCTCCATGGCTACAGTTACCATCCAGTGAACCCTCATCAGGGGATTAATCAATGATTGGGTTAAGGCTCTCATAACCCAATCATGTCACCCCTAAACTTTCTGGTATTGTCTCACACATGAGCTTTGGGGGACACCCTCTCTAAACCATAACACTGGCCCATGAGGGTGTTGGGGTGGAGAGGAGGGAGCAGTGGGCTGTAATTGGAGGAGCCAGGAGGGCTTCTCTGAGGGGACACAAAATGAAGATCCCCAAAGGTGAGAAATGATGACCTTGGGGCATGAAGGGGACTGCCTGAGCAAACTGGGCAGTGTGACTGTGCCCGTGGTACTGGGAAGTCCTTCTTCCTCTCAGCATTCATAGTTTCCTGAGTTCCCTCCAAGGTCCTTGTAGTCCTGGTCTGAGGGTCTGTGTAAGCCTGTCCCTATTTGGTCCTGGCTGCTGTGTTGAAATACACTGGTGACTGCAACTGTGACACTTCTTAAGAACCCACCCCCTTGGGCTTGGGATAGAGTTCAGTTGGTCTTGCATGCACAAGACCCTGGGTTCAATCCTCAGCACCACCAAAGAAAGAAAGAAAGGAAGGAAGGAAGGAAGGAAGGAAGGAAGGAAGAAAGAAAGAAAGAAAGAACCCACCCCCCTCTACTTGCTCTGTCCCTACCCTGTGGCTTCCCCTGAGGACAGCTCCCTCTGAGGTTGAGTTTACTGTTATTTATGCACCTGATAAACATTCTGAGGACTTTCTGGTTCTAGCACTGTGGACCTGGAAGGGCTCTCTTGGGCATCTGGGGCCGCTGGGGAGACAGGCCCATAACCAGGAGTTGTCAAATCTTCTAGAATCCTGCAAGGACATAGGGAATACAGCAGGAGACAGGAGTGCCTGCTCTGCCTGACTTCCTAGAGGAAGGGGTGTGGGCTCCACCTCAGATGACCTTCAGTACCTTCTCCTAACAGGCCTTGGCTTCTTCATTCTAGCCTGGGTTCATTCCTACAAGCCAGGATAGCAGTTGTCTTTATTGGTGTCTTTCTAGGAGTGACAATATTCCCAGGTGGCTGTGTCCGTGACTTCTACCTAAAGAGCAAGGTCTGTTGTTGATTCAAAGTTTTCCGTCCAATGCACTGTGGTCCAAGCCACTGTCCCAGCTCCTATCCAGGCAGATGCTCTCTCTGTATTCTCCTGACCTAGTTCATTGCTGGGGCTATGGAGGTTGAGATATTCCCAGCTCCTCCCAGTTCATAGCCATGTTATACGCTCCTTTATGTCAACTGAAAAACACAGTGCTCCTTCCTAACCTGGAAGTTACTGTCTACCTCTTGGTGAAGGTGCCTAAACTATCAGTAAAACTGTGGAATGAAGAAGAGTCTTCAGAGCATTAGGGCATGTGGGGGTGGGGTGGGGTGTAAAACTTACATATATGTAATGATCTAGAGAAAGTCTGAGAGAAGAGAAGAGGAGAGAGAGAGCGTGAGAGCGAAAGAGAGAGAGAGAGAGAGAGAGAAACACAGAGAAGAAAATTGAAGTAGAAGCTAAAAATCCAGGAAAATATCTGCAATGACAAATAAGTGCTACCACCCTTTCCATCTCATCAGGTTTAAGACCCCCTAAAAGCAAGTTTTGGTGAGAATATGGAGCATCTGTCACCCTCATATTGTTTAATGGGATAAAAAAATAATATAGTCATTTTGGGAGACACCTAGGCATTGTCCTTAAAAGTTCAGCCCAGAGCTGGGAGCAGTGGCACATGCCTATAATCTCAGCAACTTGGGGGGAAGACACAGGAAGATTCTTAGTTAAAGGTGAGCTTTAGAAACTTAGCAAGTCCCTCAGTATTTTAGGGACACCAGTCTCAAATTAAAAAATAAATACAAAATGGATTGGAGCTGTTGTCAGTAGTGAAGCACCCCTGGGTTAAATTCCCAGTACCCTCTCTACCAAAAAAAAAAAAAAAACTCAAAAGGAAAAACAAGTTTCACTCAATCTCAGTGATTTGACACAGAGGATTCTTATCACAAGGCTTTACTGAAAAAAAAAAAAGAGAGCACATGTCTACAAAGTGATTTCTGAAAATATACACCTCAAGTTTTATGTAAAATAGCCTAAGCCAGGCGTGATGGTACCCTTATTGCAATTCAGGTACTCAGGAGGTCAAAGGAGGAGTCGGAGGCCAGCCTGAGCAAGTTAGTGAGACCCAACTCAACTAAAATAAACAGGGATGGATATGTAGATCAGTTTTAGAATGTCCATGGGTTAAGTCTCCACTAATAAGGAAAAAATAATAATAAGTGGGAGGAGGAAAAATGGAAGTCATTCAGGTGTGCATCAACTGGGAACGACTTAAAGTGTGGCAGATGTGTACATGCAAGGCCACTCCTGAAAAAGAGAAGAAATTGCAAGTTCAAAGCCAGCCTCAGCATTTTAACGAGGCACTAAGCAACTCAGTGAGATCTGTCTCTAGTAAAATAGAAAAGAGGGCTAGGGTTGTAGCTCAGTGGTCAAGTACCCCTGAGTGCAATCCCTAGTACCCCCTGCCACCCCAAAAAACATCTTAAAAACAGCTACTGAATGGGCTGGGGTTGTGGCTCAGTGATAGAGCACTCACCTAGCACAGGTGAAGCACTGGGTTCAATCCTCAGCACCACAGAAAGATAAATAAATAAAGGTATTGTGTCCATCTACAACTAAAAGATATTTAGAAAAGAAAAGAAACAGCTACTGAAACTACTGAAAGTCTGAAAAATACTCTGAGGACCCACTCTGGGAAGCATCCTGTGCATGCTCAGAACTGAAAACCATACAGGGGCATGTTTGCAGCAGGAGCACAAGGAATGTTTGCAGCACAGAGTGGAGGGATTATGCACCAGTCCCTGTACACTAAAAGGTCTTTTCACCTCTGCAGAGATCCAGTCCCCCCAGGCTTACCGCTATCCTCGTCTGCCCCCTGGTGTCCAGGATGGGAAACACGGCAATCTTCATCTTCAGCCTTAAAGGCCTTGGTGCCCTGTGGTGGGGCTTAAAAGAACTGGGTGAAAGAGGAGAGTTTCTCTGTTGGGAAAACTGGTGCCCCATGGAGGCAAGTTGGTGAGAGGGAGGGTATAGAGGGAGTCCCAGGGTCCCTAGAGTAAGGGTCACAGCCTTTCCATGACAGAGAGAAAATGCTTTGGAGGAACAAAAGGGCATATTGAGCTTCATTTGGCACTTTTGATTACTGAGATAAAAGATAAGAGGGTTTCTATTGGAGGTTCCAGAAAAGTTTAGGGACATCAATGAGGTGAAAGGGAAACTCAATCATGTGCATGCCATAGTGAGCAGGAGGCTGCAGAGGGAATTCGGAAAGATTATATATGGAGAGATCCTCAGGGACCCACGGACAAGAATCCCTTCTGCTATGTGTCTGGACCTCCTGACATGTCAAGGCCTCTTCCTGGACACACCCACAGAGAAACATCTTCACAGCTGTGTTGTGATTGTGTCAGTGTGGGGCTCTCAGTGTCTGCAGATTCACAGAGAATAAGAGGCAACTTCAGGAGACAGGACCCTGAGGACCCCACCTGGCTCTCCAGGATGCACCCAGCTGGCCCAGGCTCCAGAAGCCAATGGAAAAGCCCAGTCCTGCTTCTCATAAGGATGGGGCCACCTCCTTGGGACAGAAATAGATGAGTATGTTGGTAGATTGAAATGTTAATGATGAATGACATTTAGTCTCCAGGTGGACTCAGGGATATGGAACTTTGGTTTTGTTTGTAGCCTAGGTGTGTTAGATGTGGGAACTCTAAGTGTTTGGCCTGAAAGTTTTTGTGCTGCAGATTATACATTGAAAGCCAGTCTCCATCAAAATCATAGAATTTGCAGGGAAANCCCCTCCCCTCCCCTCCCCTCCCATCTTCTATCTCTACCCCTTCTACTGTAATTCATTTCTCTCCCTTGATATTCTTTCCCCTTTCCCCTCACATCCTCTTATATGTAATTTTGTATAAGGTCTTTTCACCTCTGCAGAGATCCAGTCACCCCAGGCTTACCACTATCCTCGTCTGCCCCCTGGTGTCCAGGATGGGAAACACGGCAATCTTCATCTTCAGCCCTAAAGGCCTTGATGCCCTGTGGTGGGGCTTAAAAGCACTGGGTGAAAGAGGAGAGTTTCTCTGCTGGGAAAAGTGGTGCCGCATGGGGGCAAGTTGGTGAGAGGGAGGCTATAGGGGGAGTCCCAAGGTCCATGGAGTGAGGGACACAGCCTTTCCATGACAGAGAGAAAATGCTTTGGAGGAACAAAAGGGTATATGGAGCTCATTTGGCACTTTTGGTTACTGAGATAAAAGATGAGAGGATTTCTACTGGAGGGGCCAGAAAAGTTTAGGGACAACAATGGGGTGAGAGGGAAAGTCAACACATGGATGCCATAGTGAGTGGGGGATGGACAGGAGGATGCAGAGGGAATTCTGAAAGATTTTGGATGGAGAGGTCCTCAGGGAGCCAGGGACAAGAATCTCTTCTGCTATGTGTCTGGACCTCCTGACATGTCAAGGCCTCTTCCTGGACACACCCACAGAGAAACATCTTCACAGCTGTGTTGTGATTGTGTCAGTGTGGGGCTCTCAGTGTCTGCAGATCCACAGAGAATAAGAGGCAACTTCAGGAGACAGGACCCTGAGGACCCCACCTGGCTCTCCAGGATGCACCCAGCTGGCCCTGGCTCCAGAAGCCAATTGAAAAGGCCAGTCCTGCTTCTCATAATGATGGGTCCAGTTACCTCCTTGGGACAAAAATAGATGTGTGTGTGTGTGTGTGTGTGTGTAGATTTCAATGTTAATGATGAATGACATTTAATCTCCAGGTGGCTCAGGAATATGAAACTTTGCTTTTGCTTGTAGTCTGGGTGGGTTAGATGTAAGTGTTTGGCCTGAAAGTTTGTGTGCTGCAAATTCATACATTGAAAGCCAGTCTCCATGGGCTGGGGAGAGAGCTCAGGTGGTAGAGTGCTTGCCTAGCCCGCACTAAGTTCTAGTGAATTAAGTTCTAATGCACTAAGCTCAATCCCCAACAACAAACACACACACACACACACACACACAAAATGCATAACTAATAAAATCAGTCTACTACCTGGGCTTTCATTGAGAAAGAAGGAAAGAAAGAAAGAAAGAAAGAAAGAAAGAAAGAAAGAAAGAAAGAAAGAAAGAAAGAAAGAAAGAAAGAAAGAAAGCCAGTATGAAAGTGATGAATCATTGTGAGGGGACAGGGATTAGGAACTGTCAAATGACCCCAAGAGAACTTATTTGCCCCTTCTGCCAAGTGAGGACATAATGGGAAGATGCCATCTAGAAACCAAAGCAAGACCTCCCCAGACAACAAATTGGCTAACACCTTGATTCTGGACTTGTCACGTCCAACACAGAAGACAACACATTTAAACTGTTTATGAGCTACCCAGTTTATTGTGTTTATTTGTTGATATTTAGGTGGTAGCACTGTGATCAAACCCAGAACCTTGTGCGTGCTTATCAAGTACTCCACTGAGCTACTCTCCCGGGACTTGTTGTTTTATTTTGAGCTTGAGTCTCCCCAAGTGGCCAGCCTGGGATGAATATGTAATTCTTTTCCCTCAGCCTCCTGAGTGGCTTGGATTATGGGCATGTGCCACTGTGCTGAGCTAGGTTATTATTGGAGTTGTTGTCGTTGTTGCTGTTGCTGTAGTTGTCACAGCAGCCTGATGGAGTAAAACCCTGGGGCTTGTGGTGTCCAGGTTTTCTACAGAGGTCCCACAAGTAGGAGAACATGGGTACTTGCTGAGAGGTGGGCAAGGGGTTCAGAAAAGTACCAGCTCTGCCTCCTAAAACTTCTCTGTCAGCATGGGAGGGTGTGGCAACTGGAAGGAGGAGATAGGAGGGGTTGTAGGGAAGGAGAGGGGGAGGAAGGGAGGAAGGGATCAGGCACAGTGGGGTGAGGAGGAAGGTGGCATGAACTGACTTACCCATCCACAGCCTCCTTGGGAATTACTGAGTGTGTCTAACAAGAGAGGACCCATGGTGGAATGTATGGACAAATAGCTAAGTGAATGAGTGGGTCAACCGTGGTTTGTGGGTGGGCATGTATGGGCACCACAGGAAGACCCCATAACACCTAGTACACCCCTCTCTTCCTGACAAGGAAGCTAGAGCTCTGTGTGCTTGTCCTTAGCTCCCTTTAGCTCCTGGATCTTCTGAGGCAGGGTCTTGGTCCAGAACTGCAGCCTGTGTGCCTTCAGGGCCTGGCCCACAGCAGGCTGGATGTCCAGCTGCAGGTACTGCTGGTCCTGGTCGAACAGTGGCCAGTGGGGTAGGCCCTCTCCGTTGGGGTTCCTGTGCACATGCCCTCCCAGCAGGGCAGGGCGAGGGTCAGTCTGAGCTCTGTTGAACTCAGACCTGACCTTTGACCCCAATTATGAATAGGGCAGCCAGCCAGGCACACAGAGTTGTTGAGAATGGGGAGAGGTGTCCTGATGTAGGAAAGTAATGACCTCTCACAAGTGTCATTCCACACAGGGCAGAGCAACCTGGCCTGTATTGCCCTTCCCTGTGAGAGGCTGGCTCCCATGGTAGCCCAGCACTATGGCTCACTCTCTGGAACACTGTGAGAAGAGACCAGTGACCTATACCCCAAAATCACCCTCTTTTAGTGTGGGTCTTCCCATTGGGTAGGGGGCTAAGATGTGATGAAGGACACACAATTGCTAATGGGGTCACCTCAGACAAGGGGAACAGTGGAGGGCTCGTGCCCCCTGGGTGGGCATGTGTAGGCATGGGAGGCTGTAGTGTTCAGGTTTTCTCACCCATTTCGAGCAAAGTTGGCCCAGTACTTCATCATCCTCCTTTGCAGCAGCTCCTCCTCCTCAGTGAGCTCAACTGTGGGAGGAGGAAGGCAAGGGTCCAGGTCCTGGCCAACTCCATCCAGGTGTCCACTCCTGTGCCACACTCACTACCCCAGCCCCAGGCTTGTGTCCCTTCCCTATCACAACAGTCCTGGGGCCAGGCCCTCTGCTTGCCCAACCTGCCTTTACTCCTTCCAGCCTTTAACTGAATCAACACTGGGCTCCTCCTTACATAGAAATTTCCTTTTTTGGACACTGTGAAGTCATTTAAGAAATGATTAGGCTTTTACCCAACCCCCTCTTCTCCTAGGCTAGACACCATGGTTGGGTTGGCAACAGGTGGAAGGAGCATAGATTGGACTGGGAAAGGTCTAACCCTGGAATGACCCATTGAGTTATAAATTGGTAGACACTGGATCCCATGTTCTCTCTTACCCCAGTTTCTCCTTGTACCACGAGAGTGATTGCCACCCTGTACCCATGAGAATGCTCCTGTGGAACAAGGAGAACTCACCTCTGTTGCCATTGATGTAGGATCCAAAGACAAAGACTACCTCATCACCATGGTCAGCCTTCACATGTGGAGGCCTCATGTCCTTAATGAAGCTGGGCGGATGCTGGAACTCATAGAAGTAGACAGGAGCATGGAAACCTGGAGGGTGGAGAGAATGTGTCACTCTTGGTGTCAAGATTGCTAGGTCCAGCACTGTTTGAATCTTCACAGTGGCTTGGAAGCTCAAAATGGATCAGGGTGTAGTTGGAAGGCTCTTTGTTAAGTCATATCTTGGACTTCTTGGCTATGTGGTCACAAGCAAGTCCTTGAGTGCCACTACCTTAGTTCTTTCCTCTGTAAAATGTGTGTGATGTCTATCTCTTACTCTAGTCATAAGGATTTACTGAGATTGGGCCTTCAGGTGCCTGGGAACAGGCACCTGGGACCCATAGCTCTGCGCTGTCTCCTAGGAAGCCAGGATTCGGGTTCAGATACACTCACTCTGATCATGTGCTACTTGGAGTGCAGGCATCACAAACATGAAGTCCGCCATCATCTCATGGAACTGGAGTCGGAGGGTGTGGGGGTCCTTGTTGTCTCCCATGTACTCCTCCATCAATAGGTCAGCACATTCAGCAGGCAACTTCATCTAGTCCAGGGGATCAGGGAGAGTCAGGTAAGGCAATCTCTGGGGCAGGGAGTCAGGAGCTAGAGGGCAGGGATTGGTGTTTGGGATGTGTCAGGGAATAGGGCAATGGTGTCATTGCGGCTCCACTCACAAATTTACATAGATCAACTTTTGTTCCTGTGCATTACTGAAAAGGAAGAGTGTCTTGCTACACTCGTGCCTGGATCAGGACCCCAGGAGTCTCACCCTCTGTGTTGATATTCTCTGTAGAACAGCTTGCGTGGTCTCTCTGTCTATGTCTTTCTGGATTTCAGGGGGGCCCAAGTACTGTGTGGTGAAAAGATAGTATAGAGTTGGGGGTGAGATGACAAGGAGGTACGAAGTCCAAACCCACTCCCACCTGACACTATCATGGGGGTTTGAAGAGGGGACTCACCATGGGAAGGAGCCAGCCATACTCATCATTGGTGACACCAATGATGCTCGGAACAGGTTGAAAATCAGCAGAGGCCAGAAGCTCTTGGGGGTGCCTGGGTAGGAAGGCCCCATCCACCACAGCAGGAATGATCTTGAAGGGCTAAGGGGGCATTCAAAGTCCATGATTATGGGAAGCAAAGTCTCTTTTCTAATGACACCTGAGTTACCTCCAACGCATCCTACTCATCCCATGATTCTCACACCAACATTCAGAGATTCTACACCTGGTTTAGCATATTTTTATCTCAATTCCCATCCAGAGCTATGAGGATACAATAAGACCAAGCCTTGGAAATGACATCATTGTTCCACAGTAGAAGTCACTGTACTTTCCTTACATCATGAACCCTGTCTCCTCACTAACGTCCATTCAGCCCTACCTTGGTAATAGCCAGCATTTCCTGTTCACTCTTGCCCCGCAGGCAGCTCACCAGGGCCTCTGACTCTACTTGCCCACAGGCAGACAGGTTGGCCACCATCTGTAAAGGAACCAAAAAGAGGCTGAATTATCCCTCCAGACAGGGAAGGGGTTGCTGCCTAAGGTCTCAGCTGTGTGCAGGTTACCCATAATTCTCAAAGGAAGCCATGTGTATATTGCAGCAAGTATAAAATCCTTCCACCTTTCCTGAAGCTCAGGTGTCAGCCAGAGGAGCCATCACACCTGCTTTACATGGGTCTTCTGAGGAGGAGGCTCCAAGGTGTACCTTTGCAGACCCTAGAGCAAAATCAACCACTTGAGGCAGAGATGTGTGGATTCTGACCTTTGAGCCCCTCAGAAACACTGGGGTGGTGGCCAGTTCTGGAGACACCTGCATGGTCTTTGTTTTTATGGAATAGACAGAGTGGCAGAGGTTCTGAAGTTGAAGGGTGAGGCAGCAGATTTGCCCTTGAGTAGTAAAGGATACTCACTGTGGAGACATCTTTAGATGAGCTGGTGATGAGGTCAGGCAGCAGGGCCACCCCACTCTCCATGATGGCACCATGGAAGAGTCCTTGGGACATTGGTGACACCACAAGCGAGGACACACTAGTGCCACCTGCAGACACGCCAAAAATGGTGACCTGATCAGGGTTGCCTCCAAAGTGAGCGATATTCTGCTGGACCCAGCGTAGGGCGGCCACTTGGTCCAGGTAGCCCCAGTTGCCAGTGGCATGCTGGTCTCCAGTGCTGAGAAATGGAAAGGATGATGATCACTGGATGGTCCTCTGTCTACTCAGCCTCCGTTGACCATCCCTGTCCCAGGCTCACCTGAAGAAGCCCAGAACTCCCAGGCGGTACTGGATAGTGACCACCAGTACATTTTCAATGGCTGACAGAATAGAACAATCAAGCACGGAACCTGAGCCCATCACCAAGCCACCACCATGGATCCAGACCATCACCTGGGAAATCATGAGATATACCATGTGGTAGCCACTGTGCCCAATCCCATCCTGGCTGTACCCCTAGTCTGAACACCACTTTGGCTGTGTAGTTACCCACACAGAACTCTAGTAGGACTTCATGACCTATGGCACTCATCACAGAATAATTTCAATTTGGAAGATCAGGCCTCCCATACTTTGGGGTAGAATCACCAATTAGAACCCGGATCTATTTCTCTCAGAACTACTCTGAAAGGAAAAGAAAAGTGATGTTTCTGTCATTACCCCACTTGAACATTAATTTAAAGAGTCATCTAATCTCTGGCCCCAAATTAATCGATGGTCATGGAATGTAGTGACTGCAAAATTGCAGATTTGGGCACCTGAATGAATCTCCTGGATACAAGCTGGTGAGTGGATCAGTGGGTCAGTACATTTGGCCTCTGAGAGCATCCAGGGCTCTTTGACTCCATGCCTAGGTCAGCTTCCTACCTGCATAAGAGGGCTTCTAGGAGCTGATAGTGAGAAACTTTTCATGGTAGTTCACTCCACAGGGGTGGCCATCTGAACCTGTGTCTTCCAGTGTCGTCAATATTGTTATGTAGTACTTGGTGTCAATCCCAGGCCTTCACAGCATTATGCTAACTCTCTACCTTGAACCATGTCCCAAGCCCACTTCTAATGTTCTCCCAAAAATGTTCTCCCACCCTTCACCTGACCATGACTTAACACTCACAGGCAGGTTAGAGCCCTCACGGGCATGTGCAGGCGCGTAGATGCTGAGGTACAGGCAGTCCTCTGACATGGGGATGGGAGGCAAGTGTTTCCTCCCTAGGTTCAGAGCCTCTAGATTCAATGCATCTGCATTTTGCAGACACCTGGTGACAATGGAATACAGTTACTCCAGGGGCTGAGCAGTGGTCAATTCAGACCTCAGGTCCTGACTCCATCCCAGACAACCTCACTCCCTGCCTTAACTGATGCCTGGCCTCACATGATCCTTCTTTCAAGTCATTTCCCACTGAGTTCCAGGCCACAGGCTCGGGGAAGCAGGGATGATCCCAGACCCCCAGGGAAACACAGGCTGCATGTGTTGACATTCACTTCTTATCCCTGTCCCCATTCAGGCCTGGAACAGCATGGGTGTCCCCACACAGGTGGTGCCTGAGTGGATGGAGGTTAGTTCTCACAGAAGGGTAATGGGGCATCCCACAGCCCAACTCGAGACTCTCAGAAAACCTCACCCCTCCACTGAGTCTCCAGCTGTAAGCACATGCCCCTTTCCCTTGGCCCTGTGGGTGGGGTCCCCAAGGAGCCACCACTGTTGCCCTCCTCAGGGACCTGCAGCATCGACTGCTGGAGTCAAGGTCTTTTATAGGTTCAGAGAGCCAAGCCGACCCTCTCCCAGACTCATCTCCCCTGGTGGGAGAGAACACCTGGAGTAAGCCAAATCCAGGGACAGGTGTTTCTGCTCTTGTGTTCAGCATCTGGAGCTAATGCCTGTTGGGTTCCAAGCCCTGAGGCAGGGGCCTGGCAGGTTTACTCCTGCATTAGAAAAATGAATGTGGGAATTGCCCCAATGCAGAGGGATATATTTCTATACATTTGTTCATTTAGGGCCTGGGTTTCAAAGCCTGTGCATTAGGTTGCTAAAAACACATTATCACTGGTCTACAGCCTCAGGCCTTGCAGTACAGTGTAGATAAAGAAGCCACAGTAGCCTGGCCCAGGACTCGGAGTACCCACCCTCACCCCAGTCCTGAGGTTCCCCAGACCCTAGGAGAACTTACATGGCCGGGTAGGAGGTTCCATCCCTCACACCACTCCAAGGTTCAGGGGGCTCAGGGGCTGCAAAGCGCAGTGGTCCTACAGGTGGCTTGGCAAAGGGAATTCCCAGGAAGGTGTGGACCCCCACATCGGTTTCCTTCACATGGACAAGGCTGCCCCTCACCTGCCCGGTGTGGGTGGTTCGAATAGGGCTGAATGAGTCCTGGCCTGTGGGCAGAGATACACTTCAGGCTCAGGTCTGCCCACTCAGCTGCTGGCCTGCAGCACCTTGGCCTGGTTAGCCCTCCTCAGCTCCAACCTGATCTGTCAACATACACTTCAGAATCTTTCTGCCCATCCGTAATTCCTATCCCCACCACCACTATCACTCGACAAGGTCACAGCCTATCTCTCCAGGCTCACCAGGCCCCTGTGACTTGCCACCATCCTTTAGCCCTAGCAACTTCCAGCAGAATGTCTTTTGGGCTGATGGGGCAAGAATGTCCATTGCACTACCTGTGCCAGGTCATGTCACCCACTGGGAGGACTGTGGGAATGGAACTAAAGATTTCTATCCTTAAGGATCTCATACTTGATGGGACAAGAAATGACATAAAGAAGCATCATTCATGTAAGGAGATATGAACGGTGGGAGGAGAGCTATGAGTTCAGGCCATAAAACGCTTGTCCCTCCTGGGGTTGGGCATCAGGGCAAGGAGGCAATGGAATGTCAAGCTAGATATATCTGGCTTGTCCAAGTCATGATATTTGTTAAAAGTTGATGGTGGGCATATTGGGTTTATCTCCTCTCTCTGTCCCAGAATAGGTCCACACTTGGGTGCTGGGCAGCCCTCAGGATGCTCCAGTCCTCTCTCTATGCTTCAGGGTGCAGAGAGTTACGCAGTCAGGCCCACAGTCCTCCTGCTATTGTTCTCATCTCCACAGCTCCCACATCACTGGGGCCTTCCCTCCCCCAGGCTCCAGTTCTCACTCTAGAGTTTGGCAGATGTGAGCTGGTTTCCATAAGAAAATGTTAAAACTTCAAACCTCCTCCTCTCTCCCACGAGATGAGCTAGGATCTGATGTTTGATGCTACCTAGTACAAGACAGGCCAGGGCAGCATCCACTCACAGGACCAGAGAAGGAAACTGGCCAGCATCCCTCCAAGTCCAAAGACACACTCCTGTCCCTACTAACATGCTGTCTCCACTCAATGCCGTGCCAGAAGGATCTTGGTCCATGTAACTCATGTGGCCACTGCCACTAATGCCTGATATTAGTTACTACAAAGGACAAAGCCTGCGAAATACTCCTGCTCACAGTCTGGTGACATTATGTAGCTGCTTCCTTGAGGATAAGCAATGCATGAAACAGCAGGAGGAATCTACTCATGTATATATGGAGTGGTATGAAGTGTCCTCATGTCCAGATGTGGAAAAGCTCACATCAGAAATGATGGGTTTGTGACCATTTAGATGAGAGACAAAGAAGAGTAGTGTGTAAGACCTGGACTTTATTCAAGACCTAGATGGGCCTGTGGAGGAGCCAGGACTTGGTGGACAGAAGACTGTGGGACTCAATTCTATACCCACTCACGACTCAGTTTTTTTTTTAATTTTTATATGTGAGGTAAAGAAAAAAAGACTGTTGAAAATAGAATCTTTCAGTGAAACTAGAAAAATCTTCCTCTTGAGAAAGTTCTGGTTCTCTATAAGACGCCAGGTAAGAGAGGAAGCCTGTCAGCGATGATCCAAGGGGGACAGGTGAGCATGGATTCCTCTGTGCAGATTAGATTAGGAAACTTGGGTCTATGTCCAATGCCCACACTAGGAGCCTTTGGGGTGGGAGGGATCCAGAACTGCTGACACTCCCTGGGCATGGTACTCTCCTGCCAACACCTTCTGATAAGGGCCTAGAGATTTCTAGCAGGTACAGAGCACATCGCCTTTGTCCTAGAACAATCCAAGCCATGCCAGTTCAGGTTCACCAGTGACGGGAACCCAGCAGTCATTCAGATCAGCGTTGAGAAGTGGTACCAGGGGATTCTGTATCCCCCAGGGCCAGTAACCTTGCCTGTGGCCCCTACGGAAGGTGCCAGCACTTCTCAGTCCAAGGGGTCAAAACACTCAGAGCCAAATGTAACCAGCAAGCTCTTATATCGCTGTTATTATCCAAGGGTGAGTAGTAGCTACAGCCACAGCCACACACAGGAGGGGAAGGACCCTGTCCCTGTTCCTTTGCCAGGAGGCTTCTGACTTGCCCATTCCCTGGATTCCATTCCCGCAGTCTTCTGCCCACCCAGTCCTGGAATCTTCCACAGGCCCATCTAGGTCTTAATTTGGATCCAGGTCTTACACACAACTCATCTTTGTCTCTCACCTAAATGGTCACAAACCCATCAGAATCCCCTCACACTAGCTCACTCCTCCGTGGGGGTGTCCTCAGGCAGCTCTGACCCTCTCTGGCTCACCCTCCAGCCCCTCATCCCCTTCATCTGGCTCCTCTACCAACTCCCCCGCCCTGGTGCCTTCCCTCCAGGCTCAGGCTCTGTCTCTGTGCACTTTTGCAGATCCAACCTGGTCTCTACTACCCTCCCCATGGCAGCCTCACCCTGGCCCTGGATGAGGAGCATCAGGAGCCCATAGGCCACGAGGATGAGCCAGGCAGGAAGTCGATGCAGGGACATGGTCGGCTCCCAGGGCTGCTTCTGTATTCTCTAGGCTTCACCTGGAAATGCAGAGCAGCATTCTGCCCAGGGGGACTTTGAACCTGACAGTGAGGAGGCGGGGAAATGGGTGGTGCCCTGCAAGGTGTGTGCTGCAGGAGAATCACTCTGAACTCTCAGAGGTCATGGAGCCAGGGTGCAGCGGGCAGTGCCCTACCCCTCTTCTTCCCTTGGCCGCCTTCCTACACTCTGCAGACCCTCTGAGATCCAGGACCCTTCTCCTCACAACCTAGAGTCACTAATTCTCTGTCCTTGCTGTCACAGACCCATGAGGATGTTGGGGAGGAGAGGAGGGAGCAGAGAGCTGGATGTAACTGGAGGAATCTGGAGGGCTTCACTGGGGGGAGCAGAATGAAGATTTCCAGAGATGGAGAAATACAGGTGACCTTGCTGGAGTGAGGGGAACTACTTGCACAGTGGCAGGGAGGTGTGACTGTGACCTTCAAAGCTGACTGGGTGCCCTTCAATTGTCCCTAATCATTTATACACCATCATCTGAGAACATCTGAGGGCCTCTCCCTTCTTATTCTGGCCCTAAAATAAGGCATTTTTGTAGATACCCCATCAACACATGACCAAGGTCCCTTCTACAGTCACTTATCCACTGGAAAGATGTGAAATGCATGCCTGCCTGTCCAGGGAACTCCCAGAGATTAGGTGCCTCTGAGAGATTCTAAATAATTCTGATCCCTGTATGGGTGAATGGAAGCCAGTGTGGGTTAGGAGGACCTGCTCAACCTGACTTCCCTGATGAAGGGGTGTGGGGCTCAACTTCAGGCAGCCTAGAGGTTCCCCTGCAAACCATACTTTGCTAGATTCCCCCCACCCCCCATAGGCTCTTACAGCTCAGTGTTGTGTCCTTCTCAGCCACTTTGGGGAGCAATCAGCTTTATCCAGATGTCAGGAGACAGCATGCTGAGAGCACTGCTTCTCCTTGACCTCCACCCAATCCACAAGGCTGCTGTGGATTCAGTTCCTCTGCAGTATTTCCTGCTCCCAGCCATCTCCCAGCCCCTGCCTGGGCAGATGCTTACTCTGCCCAGAGTCTCCTGATCGAATTCATACCTGGGCTTGGTCCTCCTCCCAGTTAAGTCCAGGTATAAGCACTTTTGTGTCGAATGGACAACATAGTGCTTCCTCCTAATCTGGAGTCTGCTAGGGTGAAGGCCCACATGTGCTCTGCCATTTATGGCACCATCTTACAGAGGCCTTGGCTTTGACAAAGACCAAGATAATAGAAATAATGAGAAACGAAGAAGAGTCTCAGCAGCGTATCTCTGTATGTGTTTGTATATATTATATCTTATACATATATAGAGATGAGAGAGAGAGAAAGAGAGAGAGAGAGAGAGAGAGAGAGAATGGAAGATGGAAACAGAGTCTAAAAGTCAAAACAAACATCTGCAATGAGATCCCCCAACAGGTCCTTTAAATACAATTTGATCTAAGACCATCAGACCAAGTGTTGAAGAGGATATGGAGCAAATGATACCCTCAGTTGCTTAGGGATGCAAACTGACAGAGTCCTTTTGGAGAAGAGTTTGGTATTTCCCTTAAAAGTTCCACACACACTTGCCATATGACTCAGCAATTCTCCTCTCAGGTCTCTCCTCAACAGAAGTGACAGCATGGGTCCATATAAATAATTTCTGACAATGTCCCTAAGAGCTTCATTAGAATTAGTCAAAAAATGGAAGTCACTCAGATGTATATCAACTGGTCAATGAATACATTGTGTTGTGTGCCTACAAGGAATGCCACTCCCCAGGAAAAGGAATCTGAGATCTGCCTGGATCTCAGAAATAGTATGAGAAGTGACAGAGCCATTCCTAAAAGTGTCCATTTGCATCATATTTTGGGCAAGGACAACTAGAGGAACACAAGCAATTAGGTGACTGCCTTAGAGCAGGATTCAGGACAAGGAAGGACTACAAAGGGGCATGAGGAAGTTTAGGAAGTGAAAGAAACTGGTAAAACTTGTGGTGGTGGTGTTTGCTTATCTTACATATTACCTCAGAGTGAGTAAATTGTACACCCAAGAGATTAATTTAATTATATATAAATTATTCCACACTGGGCTGTGAATGGATGTAGCTCAGTGGTATAGTGCTTGCCTACAGGCCAAGGAGGTAGGTATGGTCCCTATCACTGTACACACACACACACCACTAAAGCAATTTAAAAAGCTATTAAAAATCTACAAAATATCATGGAAACCCCTTTGTATAATAAAGTGTGCTTTTGCAGAACTAAAACATAGAGGCATGTTCACAGGAACTGAGTAAATGCTATAAGGATGCACCCATCAGTCTTCACCAAAAGGAAAGTCTTTCCTGTGCTAGATCCCTCCAGGCTTAATGTTAACCTTGTCTGTGCCCTGCCGGCCCAGATGACAAAACGGAATTTTCATCTTTTGCATGAAATTCATGAAGGTCTTGGTTTGGGCTTCAATGTAGTGAATGGAAACAAGGGGGGCCATCTCCTTTGTGAAAATTGGTGCCCTAGGAGGGCATGTCAGTCAGAGGTTGGGGAGTGGGCGGCTCCCAAGGTCTTTGGGATGAGAAATCCAGCTTCTGAATGTCTGAGAGAAAAAGATTTGAGGGAACCCAGAGGCACATTGAGCATTATTTGCTACCTTTGTACAATGAGAAAAGATGAGAGGGGTTTTATAGGAGGGGCCAGAGAAGCTTAGGGAGAGCAATGAGGGGAGAAGGAAAATCAATGATGTGGATGCCATAGTGGGGGGGGATGGTTAGGAGGCTGCAGGGGGAATTCTGCAAGGCAGAAGGACACCTTACTGGAGGGAGAGGTTCTCAGGGAACCAGGGACAAAAATCTCTTCTCTGGACCTCCTGAGCCTCCGAGGCCTCTTCCAGGACACACCACACAGAGAAGCATCTTCTTGCTATATGACTCAGTGTTATAGTCATGTCAGTGTGGGGCTCATAGTGTCTGCAGATTTACAGAGAATAAGAGCTAACTTCAGGAGACAGGACCCTGAGGATGCCCCTTGGCTCTCCTGGACATACTCAGCTGGCCCAGGCTTTAGAATCAATGGAAAAAACCCAGTCCTGCTTCCCACAAGGGTGGGGATGGAAATAGATGGGAAAGTGGTTGTTTTAAATAGGCAGACATTTTCCAGTAGTTTGCAATTTTGGTTTCTGAATCTTGGGTTGTAGGTGCTAGGGTCTCAAAACTTGTGTTCACCCAATTCACACATTGAAATCTAATCTCCAATATGATGGTTTTAGAAGTTAGGTTCATAGCTGGGTGTGGTGGGCCATGATTGAAATCCCAGTGGCTCTGGAGGCTCAGACAGGAGGATGGGGAATACAAAGCCAGCCTCAGCAATGTTGAGGTGCTAAGCAACTCAGTGAGACTCTGTCTCGAAATAAAAATAAATAAATAAATAAAAATACAAAATAGGACTGGGGATGTGGCTCAGTGGTCGAGTGCCCCTGAGTTCGATCCCAGGTACCAAGAGAGAAAGCGTTAGGATCAAAACCACCGGTTATTGCGGAGAGTTCTTCTTCCTCCAACGTTTAAGTCTGAACACTAGAGGAGTGCCAAGGCAAGCCAATAAAGGAGGTTGTATTCAAAAAGTAGTAATACAGACTTCTCCTGGGAGGAAGAAGGGGTCATCCTGGTATCCTGGTATCCCAAGAAGTGAGAGCATCCTGCACCTTCTAGACATTTTAGACTTTCTCTGTTTTCCTGCTCTCTTCCCCCTTATCTCTTCCTTCCTGACGAGGCCCAGGAATAACAAAAAGGTGAGAAGCAGGTGGGCTGGAAGGGCCAAGGTGGAGTGATGGGGCATGAAGGGAGCTGCAGCCAGGGGACCTTAACTAGCAGCTCCCTGTCTGTTCAAGGGTGCTTCATGAACCCCCTTCTAGGAGGGGCAGTATAGGCAGGAATCCTGGTAGTCAAAGTGCTCAAGAGGCATTACCATTCCAGTCTCCCAGGGGTGGTCTCCAACTAGCCTCCATTTTCTCCATCGACCCTATTACCTATCTACATTGACTGCCTGTCTTTAATTCTGGCTGCAATATGGTCATGGGAGGCATTATTTGTCCCTTATACCATGTAATGACTCAGTGAGAAGGTGCCGTCCATAAGTGAAAAAGCCAAAAGCATGCTCTCCACAGACTCCCAATCTGGTGGCAACTTACTTTTTTTCTTTCTGTCTTTTGTCAGGACTGAGGTTTGAACCCAGGAGAACTTTACTACTGAATTACATCTCTAGTTCTATTCATTCTTCATTTGGAGCCAGTATTGGCATGAGATCAATATTGGCATCATATCCACCATTTTAGTTTAGGAACCATTTTATTCAGGGACTCCCAGGCTTTGATTCTGAATGTGCCTGCTAAAACGTTCTCCTCACCCCAGCCCTTGCTTGTTGCTGCTGTCCCAGGAAGGACAGCCTTGTCAGTTTGCTCCATGCTACTGACAATAAATCTCTTACGTGGGATTCTGGTGTGTGGCGTGGTCCTTGGACTTTGTGTGAACCTCATGAGTGTCCTTTCAGTAGTACCATGACTTGGATTGGCTCTCCCATTGATCTTCCTCTCCCTTTGGGGACCTGAGCTGCTTTGGGATCCTATCCTGGGTCCTAGGACACCCTCACCACACACATTCCATTTCACTGAGCGCTCGATTTCTCATCCACCACCAGCTGATTCGGGTAAGTTCCCCTGCCTTTAGTCAATTCAAAGGAACTGCAGGTCCAGGGAAGTGACCATGGAACATCCGGTGCTCCTAGGCTTCCCTTTGGTATGGGTTACCCCCAACTATGGCTTTCAGAGCTGTGGTTGGTCCCCACCATCAACTGGGTCCATAGGCTCAGAAGTTCTCACCCCTAGCAAAAGATCTCTCTCTGGGTCTTGGTTACTCTTTGGGCTCAAAGCCCTGGTGCCAGGCACTGAGAACCCCTATGGGCCTTAGCCCCAGCTGCTACCCTGAGGTCAGCTCTTCCTCATTCAATATGGGAAGACACAGAGGGATGCCTCTGCTCCTCCCTAGGAACTCTCTCTCTCTCTCTTGCCATGGGTGCAGGCACCTCTGTCATCCCCTGGATACCCCTTGGGTTGCCTTTTAGCAAATTTCGACTCCCTCCACCTTACCCCTGACTTAAAAGAACAGAAACTAATTTGTTTCTGGAACTAAATTTGGCCCCTCTATACCTTAAACAATGATTCCAAATGACCACTTAACAGCACTCCAGAGCCCAACATTTTTGATGAAACTTTTTAAATTTTGGGAGTGCTCTGGGAAATGCAAAGATATCCCCCATGCTCAGGCCTTGTCTTTCCTTCTTTCCAAACTGTCCCTCTGCTCTTCCTGTTCTCTGGCCCAGGTTCTGCTGGCTCTTAAACTCTCTCTTCTCGACCTCAGGACCCTCCTTAACCCCAGACTTTGACCCTGCTGAGGAACCCCCTCCCTACCATTCTGCTCTGACTCCTCTGGGACCTCCCTCACCTACTTTCTGTCCACCTGCTACTCCTTCTTGCTCGGCCCCCTCTACCCAGCCCATACCTTTGCTTCCTTTTGTGAAGTAGCAGGGTTGGAGGGAGTTGTCCAGGTACATGTCCCTTTCTCCCTTAGTGACCTCTCCCCAATGGAAAGGAGGCTAGGGTCCTTCACCTCCAGTCCCACAGGGTACAGTAAAGAATTCCAATACCTAACCCAATCTCAGAGGATCTAACTTTCCATGATCCTATCCAACTGTCTCCTACCACTGAAAACAAGGTTACTGAAAATTTGAATTATGCCAACAGGTACAATTCTATATACTTAAATACTGTATTTTCATGAAATGATAAACAAATGAGATTCTCTATTCAAAGAGGTCCGAAAGTTTTAACTTTGTTTCAATTAGAGTACTTTAAAAAACATAAAGTGTTTCTTTTCATTAAAATGGAATAATTTGTCTAAATTCAGAAATTTACAAGGATTATTTTAAAAAGTGAATATAAAAGGGTTTGTTTAAAGATGGGAAAGAGAAATTAGAAGGTTTTAGGTATGAACCATAATTCATAGAAGGAAAAGAAAATGTTTCTGGATAAGAAAGTCTTTATGTGATGAAGTAAATAAGAGGGTTTAACTAAGTGATAAAGAGATCTGTATAAGGTGGAGATATATATATATGAAAGAATCAGTCAAAGCTATTGAAGGTTTTTTCCTAAGGTCAAATATTAATGTACTGATATAAACCAAAGTTTATATGGTAAAATGACAAGGATTTTTTAAAACATTAATTTACCCATAACATTGTGTTTATAAGTTTTACTTTTTAGAACAAATAACTTGAAGGAATTTAGGTAAATACAACTGTTAAACAACAACTGTTACAAAGTCTAAGTTTTCTTTAAAAGCTAAATTTGATTAATATAAAAACATCAATGTAATTATGGTGATATTCCTCTTCTTTGTATATTAAATATGTTCTTATCTTCCAGGTAAACAAATCTTTAAAGTAGAAGGTTTAAAAGAACATTATGTCAAGCTGGAGTTCTCCAAACTAAAGTTGTATGGTAATTTTAGATTCATAAGAATAACAAATTTTATTGGGGACTTATTTATATCATTTAATGTTCTACAACTGGACCTGTTATCAATAAGATATATAAAGCTTTATGTTACTTTTTACACTGGGATACAATCTAAATGTATTTTTGAGTTAATGAGAGCCTAATCTATTTAAAGGTTAATATTGTAAAACTCAAAAGCATTTTGCTACTTTTCCCCAAAAAAGGTTAAAAACTCTCAGCCTTTCTTTAATTTGTGTTTTAAATGTAATATCATATTGTGTTAGCTAACATTCATATGAACTTTTAAAAAAGACAATATATGTAAGCTTTGTCAAATGGTATTTAAGAAAGAGGCAAAAATCAGCTTCAGAGCTAGAACACTTCACCTAAGATTTATGAGGAGCCCCGCCTTACCTGAGATAAGGCTCTGCCTCCCACCTTACAGTGTATCAGAATAACTCCAAAGTGGGCCAAACTTCAGCTCATTGAAAGTTATGTTCAAAAGATTAATTTTTGTTGTTAAGATTACTAGGATCTCAAATAGGGGATATATATATATATATATATATATATATATATATATATATATATATCAGACAAAATTCAAGATAGTTATTAAACAAACTAATTATGTTTTTACTTGTTAACTTTATTTTGTATTTTCCTTATAAACTGTATAAATGTTGTCTGTTAATGTTTTGCAGAGGTATTACTTCAAGAACACACAACCTGGGTTAATTTAAGATAATAAGTCATCACCTATAGGACAGATAGGATAATACTAACCCTAGTTTAATGAAATGGGTAAGTGACTGTAAGGTTATAGACATTAAAGTTAAAAACCAGTACTCTTAATTTAAGACTGGTGATACTGACTTGCTGGATGATTAAGATCAAAACTTAAAAATTAATGTTAAATTAACAGGGCCAAGGAAACCAATACTTGGCTCTTGCCCTCTGAGTCGGTCTGAATTTAGGATCAGGGAACTTCTCCAAAGAGCTTTGCAACTCTGGGCCACACAACCTCCTGATCAGGGAGATTAATAAGACCACTGGAGAATGAAAAGCCAATCAGTGCACTCTCTATGAAGACGAGGGTCATTGGAGAAGGGAGAATGTCCCTGAGGTTTCCAAGGAAAGCCACATGGTCAGCAACACATGGACCCATCCTAGTGCAAAGAGCACTAGCAGAGCTGAGACCTGCTCTCAAGTGCCCCTACGAGTGACCCCTGTGGGAACTCAGCTGACTCCTTACAATAGATAGAAACAAAGTCAATTTTGACCAGCTTGACCTTAAACACCTAGCAAAAACAGTCGAACCCAAATAGAGCCATTCCTGGGCATTAAAAAGAAAGGAAATAATAGTTAAATGTAAGTTAAGATATACACTTGTGTTAGCCCCCAAGAATATGTAAGACTGGAGGCTACAAAAGAGAGATTCTTAGGCAAGAATGCCTGATAAAGATCAAGAGAAACAGCCAAAGCCAGAAGTGTTTAGTTAGTATAAAAACCTACAGATATTCCTAACCTAAACATGTAGGCTTGATGTTTGCTAGTATGATTATCCAGCCCTAAGTAACAAATTTAGATATTTTACAAAATCAGATGACATTAAATAGCTTAACTGTATCTTGAGAGGATGGACATCTGTGACATTAATAGTTAAATGTTGTGTTTATATTCCTGATAGTTCTGGCTCTGTTAAAGATTTATATTCTCGAATAAAGTCCTTGTCCTCTCCACCCCTGTTATGGAGACAAGTTCTCAGCCCTCAGACCTCCTGGAAAGAGATTATTGGCTTCTCTCATTTAATAGCAGGTCTTCTAGCCTAAACAGCTCCTTGGTAAGTCCGTGCTCATATGAGGCCTTGGACAAATGGGCTATTCAATTTGTTTCTCTACAAGCCACCTAGGATTATAGCAGACCTAGCCACAGGAAGGGCAGGAATAACTACATCCATTTCCCACTTTCATCAGCTCTCCAATCAGCTGATAGGGGATATCCAACACGTAGCCGAGTCTATAGTAACTCTCCAAAATCAACGGGACTCCTTAGCCTCTGTGGTCCTACAAAACTGCTATAGACTGGGACCTATTAACAACAGAGAAAGGAGGCCTCTGCCTATACCTACAGGAGGAGTGTTGTTTTATGTCCACCAATCAGGGGAAAAGGACAAGATCAACAATTACAAGAGCAGCTAGAAAAGAGGAAAGAGCAAGTAGGCCAACAGTGGCCTTGGGGAATGTGAAGTCAAGTGTGGCCTTGTCTTCTCCCCCTCGCAGGACCCCTATTAGTCCTCTTTCTGTTTCTCCTACTAGGACCATGCCTGTTAAATTGCTTACAGAAGAACCTGCAAGATCAGATACACAAATTCATCAACTAGTTGGTCAATCAACTACTTCTCCTTCAAGAATACCAGCCCCTGACTCCCAAGACAGAGACCTATGACTCGTGGTCAATTATTCCAACTCCAGAGACTCTGCGCCACCTAAAACCCTCCCTGACCCCCTTCATAGGAATGAGATTCTTTGTCCCTAACCAGCAGGTAGAAGCTACAGAAGAAAGACCATCACCCTCTGCAACCCTGTATCTATAAAAACAAAAAGGGAAGATTATTGGCATGAGATCAATATTGGCATCAGATCTGCCATTTTAGGTTGAGGGCCATTTTTATTTAGGGACTCCTAGGTTTTGATTTAGGAACCATTTTATCTAGGGACTCCCAGGATGCGATTCTGAATGTGCCTGCTCAAAGGTTCACCCCACCCCAGCCCATGATGCAACCGTAACCATGCTTGTTGCTGCTCTCCTTGGAAAGACAGCCTTGTCAGTTCGCTGCATGCTACTGACAATAAATCTCTCGCGTGGGATTCCAGTGTGTGGTGTGGTCCTTGGACTTCGCAAGTGTCCTTTCAGAGAGGTTTCTTGCTTTGTACTTGTGATCCTCCTTCTTCAGGCTCCTGAGTTGCTGGGATTACAGGTGTGTGTCACCATGCCAGGCTGGGCATCTTGACTTGGAAATAACCTTGCAAACTCTGAATAATTTTCTGTTGTTTATAAGCTACCCACTTTGTGATGCTATTTGTGACAGCAGTCTGAATGTACCAAGATACTAGGGCTTTAGTGAACAGATTTCTAGTCTGGTCTTTCTAGTGGTCAATGTCAGAGATGAGAATACATGGGACTTGCTGAGAAGTAGATGTAGAATTTTGACACTCAGGTGTGGGCAACATTCTGAAAGCATAGCCCTCTTTTGAAGAGTGGCTAGGTGGTTGGAGGAGAGAAGACAGAAAGTACTGGGAGGCGAGGTAAGAAAGGGAGGAATATACTCAGGTCCGGTTGGGAGCATATTCAAGCCCAATGGAGGACAGAGGGCATCCAATGGGTTTACCCATCCATAGCTTTCTGGGGGGATTTACTAAGTGTGTCTAATGAGAGAAGACCCATGGCAGCCTGGGCAATGACCATGATGAGGTGAGTTCTTCATTAGTGTTGGCTGAATGGACAAATGAAGAGTGGACAAATAGCTATGTGAATGAGAGGGCCAACCCTGGCTCCAGGGTGGGTAAGAGAGGACAACAAAGACAGACCCCACCTGCACGTAGCCCTTCCCTTCCTCCCTAAACAGGGACCTAGAGCTCTGTGTGCTTTTCCTCAACCCCCTTTAGCTCTTGGATCTTCTGAGTAAGGGTCTTGGTCCAGAACTGTAATCTGTAGGCCTTCAGTGCCTGGCCCACAGCAGGCTGGATGTCCAGCTGCAGATACAACTGGTCAGTGGCCAGTGGGGCAGGCCCTCACCTTTGGGATTCCTGTGCACATGCCCTTCCAGCAGTGTGGGGTGAGGGTCACTCTGAATCCTAATAAGCTCAGACTTACCCTTACCCTTACCCTTACCTACCCCATTTGGGCAGGCCTGGTGGCCAAGTGGCCAGGTGGGCAGGGGCTTTGAGAATGGTAAAATTTCCTGATATAGGAAAGCAATGTGTGACTGTACTTTGTGTAGAACCAGAGATATGAAAAACTGTGCTCTATATGTGTCATATGAATTGTAATGCATTCTGCTGCCATATGTAACAAATTAGGAAAATACATAAATAAATAAATAAATTTTTAAAATAAAATAAAAATAAAAAGAATTGGAGATATGGCTCAGTGGTTCAGTGCCCTGGGGTTAAATCCCCTGTACAACAACAACAAAAGAAGTTGAAGAATGAAAAAGAAAGGAAAGTGTTGTACTATTGTAAATGGAGAATTGTCAGTAATTCTGGTGAGAGTTTGGACGACAAAGAGACTAGGAAGGAGCTAGAACATCATAGAGATTGGTTAAGTGGTCATATTCAGAATGCTGATAGCAATGTGCTTAGTAAAGGCCATCCTAAGGAGGCTTCAGAAGGAAGTGGGAGCCATCTGTGGAAATTAGAAGAAAGGCTCCCTTTGATTACTGCAACACTTGGCTACACTGTATTCATGCCTAAAGACATCATGGAAGGCCAAATATAAGATTGACGACCTAGAGGATTCAGGGAACATTTCTAAGCAAAATACAGAAGGAGTTGTGTGGCTATTTTTTGGTCATTTTCATTGAGATTTACAATCATACTTGACAAAGGAAAGCATAAAACACTGGGAATATCACAGTCAGCCCACCTAAGTAGCAAAATGGGAGATTGGGTGAGAATATAGAGGATGGGAAAGAGATTACATTACTATGGGTGGGAAGGAGGCAGGCTCTCTGCTTCAAAACCATGGGAGAGAAGGCCTGAGGCCTACACATAATCTTCCAGGTGCCCTTGCATCAAGAGCCCCGAAGACCATGGAAGGGGCCCAGCATTGTCTCAGGATTCTGCTCCTTGTGTTCTAGCAAAATGCTCTGGGTCTGTCCAACCATGGTTCACGAAAGCCCAGGCATGACTCCTGATGCTGCTCCAAAGGGAGCAAGCAACAGACCTTGGTGATGCCCAAGTGGTGCTATTTTGCAGGTACAGAGATGCCAAGGGCTCTGCTGGCACAACAGTTTCCCCTGGGGTTTCAAAGGAAAGTTCTGGAGGCCAAGCTGTGGTGTGGAGCCACGGGAAAGATTCTTCACCAGAATGCCTAGTGAGGCCACGAGAGTGGGACCACTGCTCTTGAGACCCCAGAAATGTAGAGCCACTGGCAGTGTGCAATGCCAGCCTAGGAAAGCCACAGGCCATGGCAAGAGGCCCAAGAGTGCTGCCATGTGGGCTGCAAGCAGCATCACCCCAGGAACAAGGCTGTCCAAGGCCCTGGGGACCAGTAACCTGCCCTGTGTCTAGGAGGCTGGACTTGGAGTTTGGGGATCTAGTGTCTTCTTTAGTTGTTTTCAGACTTGCTGGGGGTCTGGGAGCCCTTTCTACTTGCTATTCCTCATTTTTGCCACAGAACTATCTGCCCCGTGCCTGTTTCAAGGCTGTATCCTGAAACCATGTACTTGTTGGAAGTCATTTGCCTTGAGTTTCAGATGAGACTTGGGACTTTGCACTTTGGAGTCACGCTGGCAAGGTTTCAGGCTTGAGGACTATAGGCATGGAATGACTGCATTGTGCATTCAAAGAAGGATGTGAACCTTGAGGGGCGGGGGCAGATAGTATGTTTGGGTATGGTTTGCCCCTCAAAGATCCCTATCATGGATGACTGGTCCCCAGTTTGGTTTTACTTTTCAGAAGTAGGACCTAGTGATCGGCTCAGGACTGCCCTGTGAAGGGATTAATGTTAGTCTTTCAGAGTGGATTAGCTCTCACAGGAGTGGATTAATTCCTTTGAGGTGAGTATGAGTTTTTCTAAAAAAGCAAGTCTGGGGCTGGAGTTGTGGCTCAGTAGTAGAGTGTTTGCCCAGCATGTGTGAGGCACTGGGTTCAATTCTCAGCACCACATATGAACAAACAAACAAATAAAGGTCCATCAATATTCAATAAAAACATTGTTACAAAAGCAACTCTGCCTCTTCTCTGTCGCTTCCTCTTTCACCATGTGATCTCTCTCCCACAAAGTCATATGATGTCATGCCATTACCATATTATGACATAGCTGAATGACGTTAACCAAGACCAAACCAGAGATGGTCACCTGGGCAGAGGTAAATAAATCTATTTTCTTTATACATCACCCAGTGTCAGGTCAGTTTTATTGTTTTAGCACCCCTAATTGAACTAAGATATGTTCCAAGTCAAAAGGCACACTCATGTCTGTAATCCCAGTGACTCAGAAGCCTGAGGTCAGCCTCAGCAAATTAGCAAAGTCCTAAGCAACTTAGTTAGATGCTGTATCAAAATACAATGAAAAGGACTGGGGGACATGGCTCAGTGGTAAAGTAAGCTGGGGTTTAACTCAGTACCAATAAGGTGCGGGGGACAGTACAGTATGCTCCACATCCCAGTAAACAAGCTGCCTACACAGAATTCCTTACTGGGTGTAATTTATTTTCATGTAATGTACACAGACAGCAGTCCCAGATGCCTCAGGTGTGTGTTGTGACAGCAATGGACAAAGTCTGTTAAAATGTCCCTGATCAGAGACTTGTTAAGCCAACAGCACATCATCCTTTCCACTCGATGGTGGAGGAAGCTGCACCATGTAAGAGTGTGAGGTGACTCCTGTGTTAGGAAGGGGAAAGCATGGTGCCCCAGAGGGTGAGTTGTGGTCATGTAGATGGAAACCAGGCATGAGAAAAAAAATCTCTCTCTCTCTCTCTCTCTCTCTCTCTCTCTCTCTCTCTCTCACACACACACACACACACACACACACACACACACACAACATGTCCTGGGCATTGTGTGTAAGACCCTGAGGCCTTGATGGTTCCTGTGAAGGAGCCAGGACTGGTGGGGACAGAAGAGGGTGGAACCCAAATCTGTGCTTGTGACTTGTTAATGATTATTTCTGAATGGGTGAAGCCAAGACAATATTTATAATGGAAGCCAATAGTGATGTTGGGCAGCTTTCCTTGTCTAGAAAGTCCTAGTGACTTTTGAGAGGAGCCTGGTCAACAGCAGGGAGGTGGGAAAGACCCTCTGTGGATGGGCCATGGGGGAGAGGTGAGTGTGGACTCCTCCTGGGCAGAGTGGGGAGGAGTAGCAGGAGATAAGGGGCCCCACAGTAGAAGCCTATAAGGGAGAGGATCAAGGGCCAAGGACAGCCCAGGCATCCTGCCAACCTTGCCTAACTTCTGATGAGGGCCTGGATGCTGCCTGTAGGCTCAGAGCCTGATCACCTTTGCCCTAATGGCCAAGCCATACCCTTTTTTAGTTCAGGTGCATAAAGTGACAGGAGCCCAGTGACATCCCACATCCCCTTTAGGACACAGTGCCTGGGGACTTCTGTAGTTCCCCCAAAGACAGGTAACCTTGTGTGGAACCCCTTTGAGAGGGCCAGGTCACCCCTCTGGCCATAGGCATGACCTAGAGCCAAATGGCAGCAGGTAGATGTTCCTAAGTGGCTGTTTTTCCCATTGGCAGCTGGAGCTCCAGCACAGCCAGCACTCAGTGTCCTGAATGCCCCGTCCAGAGACAGGGAAGTTGGCCCTGTTCTTCTGGGTTCCTCAGTCTCCCCTCATACCCTGCCTTCTCCTTGATGTTAGTGACATCAGGCTGACTGACCCTGTCTGAACTTCAGAGGAGTCACCCTAGGCATTAGGTGGACCCTGGGTGGCTGCACATTCCCCTCTGTCCTCTATCATTTCCACCATCCTCCCCCTCCCTGTCACCTATTCTCCTGCAGCCTTGGTCTTTTCCTCTGTACCCTTTGGCTGATGGGATTCCAGACTCTGCACCCCCCCAAACACAAACTGGAGTCTCACCCTGGCCTTGGAGGAGGAGTAGCAGGACCCCACAGGCCATGATGCCCAGCTATCCATAAAGTCTGTGCAATCACATGGACAGTTCCCAGGGCTGTTTCTGTGCTGTTAGGGTTGCTGTGCTTCAGAGGTCAACACAGGGAAGGACCTGGGCCCAGGTGGAGTTTGGACCCTGCAGGGAGGAGTCAGAGTAATGAGTGGTGTCCTGCAAGCTGGGCACTGTGGGAGAGCAACTCTGTACCCGCACAGGTTACAGAGCCAGTGGGTACTGAGCAGGACAGGATTCCCCGCCTCTTAGCTGCTCTGAGATCCCAGGAACCCACTCGTCACCCCAGGAGTCACTAGTTTACTGTCCTAGCAGCCACTGGCTCTTTTATTCTACTTTTTTTGCTGCTGTGACCAAAAGACCTGACAAGAACAACGTAGAGAAGGAAAAGTTCATTTGGGGCTCATTGTGTTCAGAGGGATCAGTCCATAGAGAGCTGGATCCATTCCTTAGATCTCGTAGAGAGGCTGAATATCATGGTGGAAGGGTGTAGTGGAGGAGACCTGCACAAGACATCATACCAGGAAGCAGAGAGAGAGCCAGCTCCACTCAACAAAGACTAAATACATACCCCAGAGGCATGCCCCAGTGACCCACCTCCTCCAGCTCCACCCTCCATGGCTACAGTTACCATCCAGTGAACCCTCATCAGGGGATTAATCAATGATTGGGTTAAGGCTCTCATAACCCAATCATGTCACCCCTAAACTTTCTGGTATTGTCTCACACATGAGCTTTGGGGGACACCCTCTCTAAACCATAACACTGGCCCATGAGGGTGTTGGGGTGGAGAGGAGGGAGCAGTGGGCTGTAATTGGAGGAGCCAGGAGGGCTTCTCTGAGGGGACACAAAATGAAGATCCCCAAAGGTGAGAAATGATGACCTTGGGGCATGAAGGGGACTGCCTGAGCAAACTGGGCAGTGTGACTGTGCCCGTGGTACTGGGAAGTCCTTCTTCCTCTCAGCATTCATAGTTTCCTGAGTTCCCTCCAAGGTCCTTGTAGTCCTGGTCTGAGGGTCTGTGTAAGCCTGTCCCTATTTGGTCCTGGCTGCTGTGTTGAAATACACTGGTGACTGCAACTGTGACACTTCTTAAGAACCCACCCCCTTGGGCTTGGGATAGAGTTCAGTTGGTCTTGCATGCACAAGACCCTGGGTTCAATCCTCAGCACCACCAAAGAAAGAAAGAAAGGAAGGAAGGAAGGAAGGAAGGAAGGAAGGAAGAAAGAAAGAAAGAAAGAACCCACCCCCCTCTACTTGCTCTGTCCCTACCCTGTGGCTTCCCCTGAGGACAGCTCCCTCTGAGGTTGAGTTTACTGTTATTTATGCACCTGATAAACATTCTGAGGACTTTCTGGTTCTAGCACTGTGGACCTGGAAGGGCTCTCTTGGGCATCTGGGGCCGCTGGGGAGACAGGCCCATAACCAGGAGTTGTCAAATCTTCTAGAATCCTGCAAGGACATAGGGAATACAGCAGGAGACAGGAGTGCCTGCTCTGCCTGACTTCCTAGAGGAAGGGGTGTGGGCTCCACCTCAGATGACCTTCAGTACCTTCTCCTAACAGGCCTTGGCTTCTTCATTCTAGCCTGGGTTCATTCCTACAAGCCAGGATAGCAGTTGTCTTTATTGGTGTCTTTCTAGGAGTGACAATATTCCCAGGTGGCTGTGTCCGTGACTTCTACCTAAAGAGCAAGGTCTGTTGTTGATTCAAAGTTTTCCGTCCAATGCACTGTGGTCCAAGCCACTGTCCCAGCTCCTATCCAGGCAGATGCTCTCTCTGTATTCTCCTGACCTAGTTCATTGCTGGGGCTATGGAGGTTGAGATATTCCCAGCTCCTCCCAGTTCATAGCCATGTTATACGCTCCTTTATGTCAACTGAAAAACACAGTGCTCCTTCCTAACCTGGAAGTTACTGTCTACCTCTTGGTGAAGGTGCCTAAACTATCAGTAAAACTGTGGAATGAAGAAGAGTCTTCAGAGCATTAGGGCATGTGGGGGTGGGGTGGGGTGTAAAACTTACATATATGTAATGATCTAGAGAAAGTCTGAGAGAAGAGAAGAGGAGAGAGAGAGCGTGAGAGCGAAAGAGAGAGAGAGAGAGAGAGAGAAACACAGAGAAGAAAATTGAAGTAGAAGCTAAAAATCCAGGAAAATATCTGCAATGACAAATAAGTGCTACCACCCTTTCCATCTCATCAGGTTTAAGACCCCCTAAAAGCAAGTTTTGGTGAGAATATGGAGCATCTGTCACCCTCATATTGTTTAATGGGATAAAAAAATAATATAGTCATTTTGGGAGACACCTAGGCATTGTCCTTAAAAGTTCAGCCCAGAGCTGGGAGCAGTGGCACATGCCTATAATCTCAGCAACTTGGGGGGAAGACACAGGAAGATTCTTAGTTAAAGGTGAGCTTTAGAAACTTAGCAAGTCCCTCAGTATTTTAGGGACACCAGTCTCAAATTAAAAAATAAATACAAAATGGATTGGAGCTGTTGTCAGTAGTGAAGCACCCCTGGGTTAAATTCCCAGTACCCTCTCTACCAAAAAAAAAAAAAAAACTCAAAAGGAAAAACAAGTTTCACTCAATCTCAGTGATTTGACACAGAGGATTCTTATCACAAGGCTTTACTGAAAAAAAAAAAAGAGAGCACATGTCTACAAAGTGATTTCTGAAAATATACACCTCAAGTTTTATGTAAAATAGCCTAAGCCAGGCGTGATGGTACCCTTATTGCAATTCAGGTACTCAGGAGGTCAAAGGAGGAGTCGGAGGCCAGCCTGAGCAAGTTAGTGAGACCCAACTCAACTAAAATAAACAGGGATGGATATGTAGATCAGTTTTAGAATGTCCATGGGTTAAGTCTCCACTAATAAGGAAAAAATAATAATAAGTGGGAGGAGGAAAAATGGAAGTCATTCAGGTGTGCATCAACTGGGAACGACTTAAAGTGTGGCAGATGTGTACATGCAAGGCCACTCCTGAAAAAGAGAAGAAATTGCAAGTTCAAAGCCAGCCTCAGCATTTTAACGAGGCACTAAGCAACTCAGTGAGATCTGTCTCTAGTAAAATAGAAAAGAGGGCTAGGGTTGTAGCTCAGTGGTCAAGTACCCCTGAGTGCAATCCCTAGTACCCCCTGCCACCCCAAAAAACATCTTAAAAACAGCTACTGAATGGGCTGGGGTTGTGGCTCAGTGATAGAGCACTCACCTAGCACAGGTGAAGCACTGGGTTCAATCCTCAGCACCACAGAAAGATAAATAAATAAAGGTATTGTGTCCATCTACAACTAAAAGATATTTAGAAAAGAAAAGAAACAGCTACTGAAACTACTGAAAGTCTGAAAAATACTCTGAGGACCCACTCTGGGAAGCATCCTGTGCATGCTCAGAACTGAAAACCATACAGGGGCATGTTTGCAGCAGGAGCACAAGGAATGTTTGCAGCACAGAGTGGAGGGATTATGCACCAGTCCCTGTACACTAAAAGGTCTTTTCACCTCTGCAGAGATCCAGTCCCCCCAGGCTTACCGCTATCCTCGTCTGCCCCCTGGTGTCCAGGATGGGAAACACGGCAATCTTCATCTTCAGCCTTAAAGGCCTTGGTGCCCTGTGGTGGGGCTTAAAAGAACTGGGTGAAAGAGGAGAGTTTCTCTGTTGGGAAAACTGGTGCCCCATGGAGGCAAGTTGGTGAGAGGGAGGGTATAGAGGGAGTCCCAGGGTCCCTAGAGTAAGGGTCACAGCCTTTCCATGACAGAGAGAAAATGCTTTGGAGGAACAAAAGGGCATATTGAGCTTCATTTGGCACTTTTGATTACTGAGATAAAAGATAAGAGGGTTTCTATTGGAGGTTCCAGAAAAGTTTAGGGACATCAATGAGGTGAAAGGGAAACTCAATCATGTGCATGCCATAGTGAGCAGGAGGCTGCAGAGGGAATTCGGAAAGATTATATATGGAGAGATCCTCAGGGACCCACGGACAAGAATCCCTTCTGCTATGTGTCTGGACCTCCTGACATGTCAAGGCCTCTTCCTGGACACACCCACAGAGAAACATCTTCACAGCTGTGTTGTGATTGTGTCAGTGTGGGGCTCTCAGTGTCTGCAGATTCACAGAGAATAAGAGGCAACTTCAGGAGACAGGACCCTGAGGACCCCACCTGGCTCTCCAGGATGCACCCAGCTGGCCCAGGCTCCAGAAGCCAATGGAAAAGCCCAGTCCTGCTTCTCATAAGGATGGGGCCACCTCCTTGGGACAGAAATAGATGAGTATGTTGGTAGATTGAAATGTTAATGATGAATGACATTTAGTCTCCAGGTGGACTCAGGGATATGGAACTTTGGTTTTGTTTGTAGCCTAGGTGTGTTAGATGTGGGAACTCTAAGTGTTTGGCCTGAAAGTTTTTGTGCTGCAGATTATACATTGAAAGCCAGTCTCCATCAAAATCATAGAATTTGCAGGGAAATGGATGGCATTAGAGCAGATTATGCTAAGTGAAGCTAGCCAATCCCTAAAAAACAAATGCCAAATGTCTTCTTTGATATAAGGAGAGTAACTAAGAACAGAGTAGGGACGAAGAGCATGAGAAGAAGATTAACATTAAACAGGGATGAGAGGTGGGAGGGAAAGGGAGAGAGAAGGGAAATTGCATGGAAATGGAAGGAGACCCTCAGGGTTATACAGTGGAGGGGGTAGAGAGAGAGGAGGGGAGGGGAGGGGAGAGGTGGGGAGGGGGGATGGTGGAGGATGGGAAAGGCAGCGGAGCACAACAGACACTAGTATGGCAATATGTAAATCAATGGATGTGTAACTGATGTGATTCTGCAATCTGTGTATGGGGTGAAGGTGGGAGTTCATAACCCACTTGAATCAAAGTGTGGAATATGATATATCAAGAAATTTGTAATGTTTTGAACAACCAACAATAAAAAATTAAAAAAAAAAAAAAGAAAGCCAGTCTCCATGGGCTGGGGATAGAGCTCAGGTGGTAGAGTGCTTGCCTAGCCCACACTAAGCTCTAGTGCATTAAGTTCTAATGCCCTAAGCTCAATCCCCAACAACAACAACACAAACACAATGCATAACTAATAAAATCAGTCTACTTCTTGGGCTTTGATTGAAAAAGAAAGAAAAAAAAAACCAGTCTGAAATGATGAATCATTGGGAGGGGACAGTGATTAGGAACTGTCAAATAACCCCAAGAGAACTTGATCACCCCTTCTGCCAAGTGAGGACATAATGGGAAGATGCCATCTAGAAACCAAAGCAAGACCTCCCCACACAACAAATCGGCTAACACCTTGATTCTGGACTTGTCACGTCCAACACAGAAGACAACACATTTGCATTGTTTATGAGCTAACCAGTTTATTGTGTTTATTTGTTGATATTTTGTTGTTAGCACTGAGATCAAACCCAGAACCTTGTGCATGCTTGGCAAGTACTCTACCACTGAGCTACTCTCCCAGGACTTGTTGTTTTACTTTGAGTTTGTGTCTCCCCAAGTGGCTAGCCTGTGCTACATATGTAATTCTTTTCCCTCAGCCTGCTGAGTGGCTTGGGTTATGGGCAGGTGCCACCATGCCGAGCTAGGTTATTATTGGAATTATTGTTGTTGTTGCTGTTGCTGTTGTTGTTACAGGAGCCTGATGGAGTAAAACACTGGGGCTTGTGGTGTCCAGGTTTTCTACAGAGGTCCCACCAGTATGAAAACTTGGGGTAAGTGCTGAGAGATGGGCAAGGGGTTCAGAAAAGTACCAGCACCACTTTCTAAAACTTCTCTGTCAACATGGGAGGGTGTGGCTACTGGGAGGAAGGGATAGATGGGGTTGTAGGGAAGGAGAGGGGTGGAAGGGACTCAGGCACAGTGGGATGAGGAGGAAGGTGGGCATGCATTGGGAATTACTAAGTGTGTCTAACAGGAGAGGATCCATGGCAGAGTGGATGGATGAATAGCTATGTGAATGAGTGGGTCAACCCTGGTTCTTCGGTGGGCATGTGTGGGCACCACAGGAAGACCATATCACACCTAGCACACCCCTCCCTTGATGACAAGGAAGCTAGAGCTCTGTGTGCTTGTCCTCAGCCCCCTTTAGCTCCTGGATCTTCTGAGGCAGGGTCTTGGTCCAGAACTGCAGCCTGTGTGCCTTCAGGGCCTGGCCCACAGCAGGCTGGATGTCCAGCTGCAGGTACTGCTGGTCCTGGTCGAACAGTGGCCAGTGGGGTAGGCCCTCTCCGTTGGGGTTCCTGTGCACATGCCCTCCCAGCAAGGCAGGGCGATGGTCAGTCTGAGCTCTGTTGAACTCAGACCTGACCTTCAACCCCAATTATGGACAGGGTAGCCATCCAGGCAGAGAGGGTTGTTGAGAATGGGGGGAGGTGTCCTGATGTAGGAAAGTAATGACCTCTCACTAGTGTCACTAGCCTGGCCTGTGTTGCCCTTGCTGTGAGAAGCTGGCTCCCATGGTAGTCCAACACTATGGACCACTGTGAGAAGAGACCAGTGACCTGTAACCAAATAGCACCCTCTTTTAGTGTGGGTCTTCCCGTTGGGTAGGGGGCTAGGATGTGATGGAGGACACACAATAGCTAATGGGGTCACTTCAGACAAGGGGAGCAGTGGAGGACCCGTGCCCCCTGGCAGATTTTCTCACCCATTTCGAGCAAAGTTGGCCCAGTACTTCATCATCCTTCTTTTCAGCAGCTCCTCCTCCTCAGTGAGCTCAACTATGGGAGGAGGAAGGCAAGGGTCCAGGTCCTGGCCAACCCCATCCAGCTGTCCACTCCTGTGCCAACTCACCACCCCAGCCCCAGGCTTGTGTCCCTTCTGCATCACAACAGTCCTGGGGCCAGGCCCTCTGCTTGCCCAACCTGCCTTTAATACACCCAGCTTTTAACTGGATCAACACTGGGCTCATCCTTGGCGTAGAAACTTCCTTCTTTTGGACACTCTAAAGTCATTTAAGAAATGATTAGGCTTTTACCCAACCCTCTCTTCTCCTATTCTAGACACCATGGTTGGATTGGGAACAGGTAGAAATGAGCATAGATTGGACTGGGAAAGGTCTAACCCTGGAATGACCCATTGAGTTGTAAGATGGTAGACACTGGATCCCATGTTCTCTCATACCCCAGTTTCTCGTTGTACCATGAGAGTGATTGCCACCCTGTACCCATGAGAATGCTCCTGTGGAACAAGGAGAACTCACCTCTGATGCCATTGATGTAGGATCCAAAGACAAAGACGAACTCATCATCACCATGGTCAGCCTTCACGTGTGGAGGCCTCAGGTCCTTAATGAAGCTGGGCGGATGCTGGAACTCATAGAAGTAGACAGGAGCATGGGAACCTGGAGGGTGGACAGGATGTGTCACTCTTGGTGACAAGATTGCTAGGTCCAAAGCTGGCTTGAATCTTCACAGTGGCTTGGAAGCCCAGAATGGATCAGAGGCAGTTGCAAGGCTCTTTGTTAAGTCATGTCTTGGACTTCCTGGCTGTGTGGTGACAGGCAAGTCCTTCAGTGACATTACCTTAGTTCCCTCCTCTGTAAAATGTGTGTGATGTCTATGTCTTACTCTAGCCATAAGGATTTACTGAGATGAGGGCCTTCAGGTACCTGGGAACAGGGTCTAGATAAAGACATGTGTCAGGACCTGACACCAGACCTCACCTGGGACCCATAGCTCTGAGCTGTCTCCTAGGAAGCCAGGATTCAGGTTCAGATACACTCACTCTGATAATGTGCTACTTGGAGTGCAGGCATCACAAACATGAAGTCCGCCATCATCTCCTGGAACTGGAGTCGGAGGGTGTGGGGGTCCTCGTAGTCTCCCATGTACTCCTCCATCAATAGGTCAGCACATTCAGCAGGCAACTTCATCTACTCCAAGGGATCAGGGAGAGTCAGGTTAGGCAATCTCTGGGGCAGGGAGGCAGGAACTTGAGGGTAGGGATTGGTGTTTGGGATGTGTCAAGGAAGAGGGCAATGGTGTCAAGCTGTGCAGTGGCCCCACCCACAAATTTACATAGATCAATTTTTGTTCCTGTGGATTCCTGAAAAGGAAGAGTGTCTGGCTGCACTCGTGCCTGGATCAGGACCCCAGGAGTCTCACCCTCTGTGTTGATATTCTCTGTAGAACAGCTTGCGTGGTCTCTCTGTCTATGTCTTTCTGGATTTCAGGGGGGCCCAAGTACTGTGTGGTGAAAAGATAGTATAGAGTTGGGGGTGAGATGACAAGGAGGTACGAAGTCCAAACCCACTCCCACCTGACACTATCATGGGGGTTTGAAGAGGGGACTCACTATGGGAAGGAGCCAGCCATACTCATCATTGGTGACACCAATGATGCTCGGAACAGGTTGAAAATCAGCAGAGGCCAGAAGCTCTTGGGGGTGCCTGGGTAGGAAGGCCCCATCCACCACAGCAGGAATGATCTTGAAGGCCTAAGGGGGCATTCAAAGTCCATGATTATGGGAAGCAAAGTCTCTTTTCTAATGACACCTGAGTTACCTCCAACTCATCCTACTCATCCCATGATTCTCAGACCAACATTCAGAGATTCTACAACTGGTTAAGCATATTTTTATCTCATTTCCCATCCAGAGCTATGAGGATACAAGAAGACCAAGCCCTGGAAATGAGATCATAGTATAAAGCACTGTATTTTCCTTATACCATGACCTCTGTATCCTCACTAACGTCCATTCAGCCCTACCTTGGTAATAGCCAGCATTTTCTGTTCACTCTTGCCCCGCAGGCAGCTCACCAGGGCCTCTGACTCTACGTGCCCACAGGCAGACAGGTTGGCCACCATCTGTAAAGGCATACAAAAAGAGGCTGAATCATCTCTCCAGACAGGGAGGGGATTGCTGCCTAAGGTCTCAGCTGTGTGCAGGTTACCCATAATTCTCAAAGGGAGCCATTTGTGTATTCCAGCAAGTATGAAATCCTTCCACCTTTCCTGAGGCTCAGGTGTTAGCCAGAGGAGCCATCACACCTGCTTTACATGGGTCTTCTGAGGATGAGGCACCCAAAGTGTACCTTTGCAGACCCTAGAGCAAAATCAACCACTTGAGGCAGAGGTGTGTGGATTCTGACCTTTGAGCTCCTCAGGAACCCTGGGGTGGTGGCCAGTCCCGAAGACACCTGCATGGTCTTTATTCCCATGGAGCAGACAGAGTGGCAGAGGCTCTGAAGTTGAATGGTGAGGCTACAGATATGGCCGTGGGCACTAAAGGATACTCACTGTGGAGACATCTTTAGATGAGCTGGTGATGAGGTCAGGCAGCAGGGCCACACCGTTCTCCATGATGGCACCATGGAAGAGTCCTTGGGACATTGGAGACACCACATGTGAGGACACACTACTGCCACCTGCAGACCCACCAATAAGGGTGACCCGATCAGGGTTGCCTCCAAAGTGGGCAATATTCTGCTGGACCCAGCGTAGGGCAGCCACTTGGTCCAGGTAGCCCCAGTTGCCAGTGGCATGCTGGTCTCCAGTGCTGAGAAATGGAAGGATGATGATCAATAGATGGTCTTCTGTCTACTCAGCCCTCATTGACCATCCCTGTCCCAGGCTCACCTGAAGAAGCCCAGAACTCCTAGGCGGTACTGGATACTGACCACCAGTACATTTTCAATGGCTGCCAGAATAGAACCATCACACATGGAAGCTGAGCCCACCACCAAGGCACCACCATGGATCCAGACCATCACCTGGGAAATCAGGAGATATACCGTGTGGTAGCGACCATGCTCAATCCCGTCCTGGCTGAATCTCTTGTCTGAAAAGTACCTTGGCTTGTGTAGCTACCCACACAGAACTCTAGTAGGACTTCCTGACTTCGGGCTGGGGATATAGCTCAGTTGGTAGAGTGCTTGCCTCACATGCACAAGGCCCTGGGTTCAATCCCCAGTACCACCAGAAAAAAAAAAAAAAAAGGACTTTATGACCTAGGGCGCACTGGTGAAAGAATATCTTCAATTTGGAAGATCAGGCCTCCCATACTTTGGGGTCTAATCACGAATTATAACCTAGATCTATTTCTCTCAGAACTACTCTGAAAGGAAAAGAAAAGTGATATTTCTGTCATTACCCCACTTGAACATTAATTTAAAGTGTCATCTAATCTCTGGCCCCCAAAAAATAGATGGTCATGGAATGTAGTGATTGCAAAATTGCAGATTTGGGCACCTGAATGGGATCTCCTGGGTACAAGCTGGTGAGTTGATCAGTGGGTCAGAACATTTGGCCTCTGAGAGCATCCAGGGCTCTTTGACTCCATGCCTAGGTCAGCTTCCTGCCTGCATAAGAGGCCTTCTTGGACTTAATAGTGAGAAACTTTTCATGGTAGTTCACACCACAGTGGTGGCCAGCTGAACCTGTACTTCCAGTGTCATTGGTATTGTTATGTAGTACTTGGGGTCAATCCCAGGCCTTCACAGCATTGTGCTAGCTCTCTACCTTGAACCATGTCCCAAGCCTGTTTCTAAATATCTTCTAAAAGAAATGTTCTCCCACCCTTCCACTGACCATGACTTAACACTCACAGGCAGGTTAGAGCCCTCACGGGCATGTGCAGGCGCGTAGATGCTGAGGTACAGGCAGTCCTCTGACATGGGGATGGGAGGCAAGTTTTTCCTCCCTAGGTTCAGAACCTCTATATTCATTGCATCTGCATTTTGCAGACACCTGGTGACAATGGAATACAGTTACTCCAGGGGCTGAGCAGTGGTCAATTCAGACCTCAGGTCCTGACTCCATCCCAGACAACCTCACTCCCTGCCTTAACTGATGCCTGGCCTCACATGATCCTTCTTTCAAGTCATTTCCCACTGAGTTCCAGGCCACAGGCTCGGGGAAGCAGGGATTTTCCCAGACCCCCAGGGAAACACTGGCTACATGTATTGACATTCACTTCTTAACCCTGTCCCCACTCAGGCCTGGAACAGCATAGGTGTCCCCACACAGGTGGTGCCTGAGTGGATGGAGGTTAGTTCTCACAGAAGGGTAATGGGGCATCCCACAGCCCAACTTGAGGCTCTCAGAAAACCTCACCCCTCCACTGAGTCTCCAGCTGTAAGCACATGCCCCTTTCCCTTGGCCCTGTGGGTGGGGTCCCCAAGGAGCCACCACTGTTGCCCTCCTAGGGATCTGCAGCATCAACTGCTGGAGTCAAGGTCTTTTATAGGTTCAGAGAGCCAAGCCGACCCTCTCCCAGACTCATCTCCCCTGGTGGGAGAGAACACCTGGAGTAAGCCAAATCCAGGGACATGTGTTTCTGCTCTTGTGTTCAGCACCTGGAGCTAATGCCTGTTGGGTTCCACGCCCTGAGGCAGGGGCCTGGCAAAGTTACTGCTGCATTGGAAAAATGAGTGTGGGAATTGCCCCAATGTAGAGGGATATATTTTTATATATTTGTTTATTTAGGGCCTGGGTTTCAAAGCCTGTGCATTAGGTTGCTAAAAACACATTATCACTGGTCTACAGCCTCAGGCCTTACAGTACAGTGTAGATAAAGAAGCCAAAGTAGCCTGGCCCAGGACTCGGAGTACCCACCCTCACCCCAGTCCTGAGGTTCCCCAGACCCTAGGAGAACTTACATGGCCGGGTAGGAGGTTCCATCCCTCATACCACTCCAAGGTTCAGGGGGCTCAGGGGCTGCAAAGCGCAGTGGTCCTACAGGTGGCTTGGCAAAGGGAATTCCCAGGAAGGTGTGGACCCCCACATCGGTTTCCTTCACATGGACAAGGCTGCCCCGCACCTGCCCGGTGTGGGTGATCCGGATGGGGCTGACTGAGTCCTGGCCTGTGGGCAGAGAGATGCACTTCAGGCTCAGGTCTGCCCACTCAGCTGCTGACCTGCAGCACCTTGGCCTGGTTGGCCCTCCTCAGCTCAGCCTTGTGGAAGGAGCCTGATCTGTCAACATGCGCTTCAGAATCTTTCTGCCCATCCGTAATTCCTATCCCCACCACAACTATCACTCGACCCGGTCACGGCCTATCCCTCCTAGCTCACCAGGCTCTTGTGACTTGCCACGATCCTTTAGCCCTAGCAACTGACAACAGAATGTCTTTTGGGCTGATGGGTCAAGAGTGTCCATTGCACTAACTGTTCCAGGTCATGTCACGCACTAGGAGGACTGTGGGAATGGAACTAAAGATTTCTATCCTTAAGGAACTCATACTTGGGACAAGAAATGACATAAAGAAGCATCATTCATGTAAGGAGATATGAACGGTGGGAGGAGAGCTATGAGTTCAGGCCATAAACCTCTTGTCCCTCCTGGGGTTGGGCATCAGGGCAAGGAGGCAATGGAAAGTCAAGCTAGATATATCTGGCTTGTCCAAGTCATGATATTTGTTAAAAGTTGATGGTGGGCATATTGGGTTTATCTCCTCTCTCTGTCCCAGAATAGGTCCACACTTGGGTGCTGGGCAGCCCTCAGGATGCTCCAGTCCTCTCTCTATGCTTCAGGGTGCAGAGAGTTAGGCAGTCAGGTCCACAGTCCTCCTGCTATTGTTCTCATCTCCACAGCTCCCACATCACTGGGGCCTTCCCTCCCCCAGGCTCCAGTTCTCACTCTAGAGTTTGGCAGATGTGAGCTGGTTTCCATAAGAAAATGTTAAAACTTCAAACCTACTCCTCTCTCCCACGAGATGAGCTAGGATCTGATGTTTGATGCTACCTAGTACAAGACAGGCCAGGGCAGCATCCACTCACAGGACCAGAGAAGGAAACTGGCCAGCATCCCTCCAAGTCCAAAGACACACTCTTGTCCCTACCAACATGCTGTCTCCACACAGTGTCTTGCCAGATGGGATCTCGGTCCATGTAACTCATGTGGCCACTGGCCACTAATGCCTGATATTAGTTACTACAAAGGACAAAGCCTGCAAAATATTCCTGCTTGGAGTCTGGTGACATTATGTAGCTGCTTCCTTAAGGACAAGCCCTGCATGAAACAGCAGCAGGAATCTCACCCATGTATATATGTAGCAGTGTGAAGTTTCCTCGTTTGTCCAGATGTGGAAAAGCTCACATCAGAAAAGATGGGTTTGTGACCATTTAGGTGAGAGACAAAGATGAGTAGTGTGTAAGACCTGGACTCTATTCAAGACCTAAATGGGCCTGTGGAGGAGCCAGGATTTGGTGGGCAGAAGACCGTGGGACTCAATTCTATACCCTTTCATGACTCAGTTTTTTTTTTTTTTTTTTAATTTTTGGATGTGAGTTAAAGAAAAAAGACTGTTGAAGATAGAATCTTTCAGTGGAGCTAGAAAAAAATCTTCCTCTTGAGAAAATTGTGGTTCTCTAAGACACCACATAAGGGAGGAAACCTGTCAACGGTGATCCAAGGGGATAGGTGAGCATGGATTTCTCTGTGCAGATTAGACTGGGAAAGTTGGGGCTATGTCCAACACCAACACTAGGAGCCTTTGGGGTGGGAGGGATCCAGGGCTGCTGACACTCCATGGGCATGGTACTCTCCTGCCAACACCTTCTGATAAGGGCCTAGAGACTTCTAGCAGGTACAGAGCACATCGCCTTTGTCCTAGAACAATCCAAGCCATGCCAGTTCAGGTTCACCAGTGACGGGAACCCAGCAGTCATTCAGATCAGCGTTGAGAAGTGGTACCAGGGGATTCTGTAACCCCCAGGGCCACTAATCTTGCCTGAGGCCCCTACGGAAGGTGCCAGCACTTCTCTGTCCAAGGGGTCAAAACACTCAGAGCCAAATGTAACCAGCCAGCTCTTCTTATTGCTGTTGTTATTATCCAAGGGGGAGTAGTAGCTACAGCCACAGCCACACACAGGAGGGGAAGGACCCTGTCCCTGTTCCTTTGCCAGGAGGCTTCTGACTTGCCCATTCCCTGGATTCCATTCCCACAGTCTTCTGCCCACCCAGTCCTGGCTCCTCCACAGGCCCATCTAGGTCTTAAATAGGGTCCAGGTCTTACACACTACTCATCTTTGTCTCTCACCTAAATGGTCACAAACCCATCTGAATCCCCTCACACTAGCTCACTCCTCCATGGGGGTGTCCCCAGGCAGCTCTGACCCTCTCTGGCTCACCCTCCAGCCCCTCATCCCCTTCATCTGGCTCCTCTACCAACTCCCCCGCCCTGGTGCCTTCCCTCCAGGCTCAGGCTCTGTCTCTGTGCACTTTGGAAGATGCAACCCAGGTCTCTACCACCCTCCTCATGGCAGCCTCACCCTGGCCCTGGATGAGGAGCATCAGGAGCCCATAGGCCATGATGATAAGCCAGGCAGGAAGACGATGCAGGGACATGGTCGGCTCCCAGGGCTGCTTCTGTATTCCCATGGCTTCACCTGGAACTGCAGAGCAGCATTCTGCCCAGGGGGAATTTGAACCTGACAGTAAGGAGTCTGGGAAATGGGTGGTGCCCTGCAAGGTGTGTGCTGCAGGAGAGTCACTCTGAACTCTCAGAGGTCATGGAGCCAGTGTGCAGCGGGCAGGGCCCTACCCCTCTTCTTCCCTTGGGCACCTCCCAAGCTGCTGAACAGCCTCTGCAGCCCCTCTGAGATGCCAGGACCCCTCTCCTCACACCTGGAGTCACTAACTCCCTGTCCTTGAGTCACAGGCCCATGAGGGTGTTGGGGAGGAGAGGAGGGAGCAGAGAGCTGGATGTAACTGGAGGAACCTGGGGGGCTTCTCTGAGGGGGCAGAATGAAGATTTCCAGAGATGGAGAAATACAGGTGACCTTGCTGGAGTGAGGGGAACTGCTTGCCCAGTGGCAGGGAGGTGTGACTGACCTTCAAAGCTGACTGGGTGCCCTTCAGTTGTCCCTAATCTTCTAAACACCATAATCTGAGAACCTCTGAGGGCCCCTCCCTTCTCAGTCTGACCCTTCTTTGTGAAGGCATTTCTGTAGATACCCCATCAACACATGACCAAGGTCCAGTTTACAGTCACTTATCCACTGGAAAGATATGAAATGAGTGCCTGCCTATCCAGGGAACTTCCAGAGATTAGATGCCTCTGGGAGATTCTGAATCATCCTGAGCCCTGCATGGGTGAATGGAAGCCAGTGTGGGTTAGGAGAACCTGCTCAACCTGACTTCCCTGATGAAGGGGTGTGGGGCTCAAGTTCAGTCAGCCTAGAGTTTCCCCTGCAAACCATCTTTGGCTAGATTCTCCCCACCCCCCATAGGCTCTTACAGCCCAGTGTTGTGTCCTTCTCAGCCACTTTGGGGAGCAATCAGCCTTATCCAGATGTCTGGAGACAGCATGCTAGGAGCACTGCTTCTCCTCGACCTCCACCCAATCAGCAAGGCTGCTGTGGATTCAGTTCCTCTGCAGTATTCTCTGCTCTAAGCCATTGCCCCAGGCCCTGCCTGGCAGATGCTTACTCTGCCCTGAGTCTCCTGATCTAATTCATATCTGGGCTTGGTCATCCTCCCAGTTAAGTCCTATTTTAAGCACCTTCGTGTCGACTGGACAACATAGTGCTTCTTCCTAATCTGGAGTCTGCTAGGGTGAAGGTCCCCAGGTACTGTGCCATTTATGGCACCATCTTACAGAGGCCTTGGCTTTGACAATGACCAAGATAATAGTAATAATTTGAAATGATGAAGAGTTTCAGGAGCGTATCTGTGTATGTGTTTGTATATATTATACCTTATACATATATAGAGATGAGAGAGAGAGAGCAGAGGTGGGGAGAGGAGAGAGAGAGAAAGAATGGAAGACAAGGTTAACATTAAGCCTGCAGGGACCCATCAGACCAAATGTTGAAGAGGATATGGAACAACTGCTACCTTCATAAATGGCTGGTAGGGATGCAAAGTGACAGAGTCTTTTTGGAGAAGAGTTTGGTATTTCCCTTAAAGGTTCCAAACACACTTGCCATATGACTCAGCAATTCTACTCTCAGGTCTTTCCTCAACAGAAATGACAGCATTGGTCTATATACATAATTTATGACAATGTTCCTAAGAGCTTCATTAGAATTGGTCCAAAACTGGAAGTCACTCAGATGTATATCAACTGGTCAATGGATAAAGTGTGGTGTGTGCCTATAAGGAATGCCACTCCCCAGGAAAAGGAATTTGAGATCTGCTGCATCTCAAAAATTGGATGTGAAGTGACAGAGCCATTCCTAAAAGTGTCCATTTGCATCATATTTGGAGCAAGGCAAACTANAGAGGAGAGAGAGAGAAAGAATGGAAGACAAGGTTAACATTAAGCCTGCAGGGACCCATCAGACCAAATGTTGAAGAGGATATGGAACAACTGCTACCTTCATAAATGGCTGGTAGGGATGCAAAGTGACAGAGTCTTTTTGGAGAAGAGTTTGGTATTTCCCTTAAAGGTTCCACACACACTTGCCATGTGACTCAGCAATTCTCCTCTCAGGTCTTTCCTCAACAGAAATGACAGCATGGGTCCATATAAATAATTTCTGACAATGTCCCTAAGAGTTTTATTGTCAAATTGATCAAAAATTGCAAGTCACTCAGATGTATAGTAACTGGTCAATGAATAAATTGTGTTGTGTGCCTACAAGGAATGCCACACCCCAGGAAAAGGAATCTGAGATCTGCCTGGATCTCAGAAATAGTATGAGAAGTGACAGAGCCATTCCTAAAAGTGTCCATTTGCATCATATTTGGGGCAAGGCCAACTAGAGGAACCCAAGCAATTAGGTGACTGCCTTAGAGCAGGATTAAGGGCAAGGAAGGATTACAAAGGGGCGTGAGGAAGTTTAGAAAGTGAAAGAAACTGGTAAAACTTGTGGTGGTGGTGTTTGCCTATCTTACATATAACCTCAGAGTAAGAAAATCGTATACTCAAGAGATTAATTTAATTGCATATAAGTTATTCCACACTGGGCTGTGAATGGATGTAGCTCAGTAATATAGTGCTTGCCTAGCAGGCCAAGGAGGTAGATATGGTCCCTAGCACTGTACACACTCACAGACACACACACACAGAGAGAGACACACACACACACACATACACACACACAATCGCCACACTAAAGCAATTTAAAAAGCTATTAAAAATCTACAAAATATAATGGAGACCCTTTGGATAATACAGTGTGCTTCTGCAGAACTGAAACATAGAGGCATGCTTGCTGGAACTCAGTAAATGCTATAAGGATGCACCCATCAGTCTTCACCAAAAGGAAAGTCTTTCCTGTGCTGGGTCCCTGCAGGCTTAATGTTAACTTTGTCTGTCCCCTGGTGGCCCAAATGGCAAAATGAATTGTCATCTTTTGCACGAAATTCATGAAGGTCTTGGTTTGGGTTTAAATATAGTCAATGGAAACAAGAGGGTCATCTCCCCTGGAAAAATTGGTGCCCCAGGAGGGCATGTCAGTCAGAGATTGGGGAGTGGGGGACTCCCAAGGTCTTTGGGATGAGAAATCCAACCTCTTAATGTCTGAGCAAAAAAGATTTGAGAGAACCCAGAGACACATTGAGCATTATTTGCTACCTTTGTACAATGAGAAAAGATGAGAGGGTTTTTATAGGAGGAGTCAGAAGAGTTTAGAGACAGCAATAAGGGGAGAAGGAAAATCAATGATGTGGATGCCATAGTGAGTGGGGGATGGTCAGGAGGCTGCAGGGGGAATTCTGCAAGGCAGAAGGACACCTTACTGGATGGAGAGGTTCTCAGGGAACCAGGGATAAGAACCTCTTCTGCTTCATGTCTGGACCTCCTGAGCCTTCAAGGCCTCTTCCAGGACACACCACACAGATAAATATTTTCTCAGATGTGAGATGTGTTGTGATCATGTCAGTGTGGGGCTCACAGTGTCTGCAGATCCACAGAGAATAAGAGCCAACTTAGGAGACAGGACTTCAGCTGTCCCAGACTCCAGGACCAATGGAAAAGCCCAGTCCTGCTTCTCACAAGTATGGGCCAGTCACCTCTCTGGGATAGAAAGAGATGCGTGGGCAGGTGTTTAAAACAGGCAGAGACATTTTCCAGTAGTTTGCAACCTTAGTTGCTGAAATCTGGAGGCTGTAGGTGCTGGGGTCTAAGAACTTGTGTCCCCCCAGTTCACACATTGAAACCTAATCTTCAATATGATGGTATTGAGATTTGGGGTCCTTAGCAGATTTTATCACATCACAGGCATTATTTGTCCCTTATACCATGTAGTGACACAGCATTAAGGTGCCATCCATGAGCCAAAAAGCAAGTTCTAATAAACTCCAAATATGTAGGCATCTTTCTTTCTTTTTTTATTTTGATTTTTATTTTCAGTATTGAAACCAGGAGAACTTTACTACTGAGCTACATCCCAAGTCCTATTCATTTTTAATTTTGAGGCAGGGTTTCACTAAGTTGCTCAGGCTGGCTTCATAGTTGTAATCCTCCTTCCTCGGTCTCCTGAGTTGCTGAGATTACAGGTGTGTGCCACCATACCAGGCTGGCATCTTGACCTTGGACATAACCTTGCAAACTCTGAATAATTTTCTGTTGTTCATAAGCTAACCACTTTGTGATGGTATTTTTTTTTTACAGCAGTCTGAATGTACTGTGATACTACGGCTTTAGGTAATCATGGTTTCTAGTCTAGTCTGTCTAGTGGTCAATGACAGATATGAGAATACATGGGACTTGGCTGAGAAGTAGATGTGGGATTTTAACACTCAGGTGTGGGGACATTCCTCAAAGCATAGCCCTCCTTTGTAGAGTGTCTAGATTCTTTCAGGAGACAGAAAGTCCTGGGAAGGTTAGTTGAGGAAGGGAAGAATATACTAAAGGCCCAGTGGGTGTGGAGGAAGTTGAGCATCCACTGGGCTTACCCAATCACAGCTTCCTGGGGGGGATTTACTGAGTGTGTCTAAAAAGAGAGGACCCACAGCAGACTGGGAAATGAACATCATGAGGTGAATTCTTTACCAGTGTTGGCTGAATGGATAGATAAAGAGTGGATGAATGGCTCTGTGAATGAGAGGCCAACCCTGGCTCCTGAGTGGGCAAGAGTGGGCACCACAGGCAGAGCCTACCTGCACATAGCCCTTCCCTCCCTCCATGAACAGGGAGCTAGAGCTCTGTGTGCTTGACTTGTGTGCCTTGCTCCTGGATCTTCTGAGGAAGGGTCTTGGTCCAGAACTGAAACCTTTGTGCCTTCAGGGCCTGGCCCACAGCAGGCTGGATGTCCAGCTGCAGGTACTGTTGGTCCTGGTCGAACAGTGGCCAGTGGGGTAGGCGCTCTCCATTGGGGTTCCTGTGCACATGCCCTCCCAGGAGGGTGGGGCAAGGGTCACTCTGAATCCTGCTAAACTCAGACCTGACCCTTCCTACCCACCCCATTTGGGACAGGCCAGGTTACCAGGCTGGCAAGTGTATTGAGATTGGGTCAAGTTTTCCTGACGTTGGAAAGCAATGACCTCTCACTCGTCTTGTTCCACACAGGGCATGGCAATCTGGTCTGTTTTTCTCTTTCCTGTGAGAGGCTGGCTCTCATGGTAGCCCACCACCATAGCTTACCCTCCCAGCCACCATGTGTAGAGACCAGTGAGTGACCAACACCCACAAAGCACCCTCTTTCAGCGGGTCTTCAGGTTGGAGAGGGTCTAGGATATGATTAAGGACACACATGTGCTAATGAGTCATCTCAGACAAGGGGAGCAGTGGAGGGCCCATGCCCCCAGGCTGAGTGTGCAGGTTTCCTCACCCATTTCGAGCAAAATTGGCCCAGTACTTCATCATCCTCCTGCTCAGCAGCTCCTCCTCCTCAGTGAACTCAACTGTGGAAGGAGGAAGACAAGGGTCCAGGTCTGGCCAACTCTATCCAGCTGTCCACTAAAATGCCACACTCACTACCCCAGCTGTAACCTATCTTTGGGCCCCAGATTTGTGTCCTTTCCCTACCCCAACAGTCCTGGGGCCAGGCCCTCTGCTTGCCCAACCTGCCGTTATCCATCCCAGTCTCTAGCTGAATCCACCTTTGCCTCATCCCTGGCCCAGTAATTCCCTTTTAATTTTGGACACTGGGGTGTCATTTTAGAAATGATTATGCCTTAAGTCCCTTTTCTCCTATGCTAGACACCATGATTGGGGTAGAAACAGATGGAGGATCAAAGACTGGAATGGGAAAAGCTGAGATTCTAATCATAGAGCAGGTTTTTGAGCTATAATATGGTGGATTCCTGATTCCATCCTCTCTGAGCCACAGTTTCCTCATGTTTACCATGAAGTCCCTCAGGGCTCCAGCCAGGGCCCTATCTCAGCTCCTGGAGAATTAAGAAGACTCACCTTCACTGCCCTTGAAGGATCCAAAGACAAAGATGATCTCGTCGCTATGGTCAGCCTTCACGTGGAGTGGTCTGATGTCATTGAAGATGTTGGGCCGATGCTGGAACTCATAGAAGTAGACAGGGGCATGGGAACCTGGGGGCATGGACAGGCCATGATATGATGGCCCCTCACCTTGAGCTCTTCTGCTTTACCCATCTTATCAAGATGTCTGGGTCCAAAGTTGACTGCAATCTGAACAGCGGAAAGGGGAGCCCCAGGCTGGGCAGGGGCGGTTGAAATGTCTCTTGGTGAAATCATAACCCTGGACTTCCTTGCTGTGTTCTCATGGGCATATCACTAAATGCCATTAAATCAGTGTCCTCATTTGTCAAATGAAGGTGATGTCTGTCTCTTACACTAACCATGAGGGTTTTCTGTATGGGAGCTACCAAGTATATTGCCTCCAGAGTCTGATAAAGACATCTGTGGGGACCAGGACACCAGAGACCTCACCTGGGACTCACACTTGTGAGCTGCATCCGTATGCAGCCAGAATTCAGTGAAGATATACTCACGCTGATAATGTGCTACTTGGAGTGCAGGATTCACAAACAGGATGTCTGCCATCACCTCCTGGAGCTGGAGTCTGAGGGTTTGTGGGTCCTCATTATCCCCCATATACTCCTCCATTAACAGGTCACCAAATTCAGCAGGCAACATCTAGCACAGGAGAACATTGAGAGTCCTGTTAAGCAGGCTCTGGCCTCTGGGTTGGGGGATGAACAGGAATGGATGAAAAGACTAAGTTTTGGGGTGGGTGACCACATACATTACCATTTTAGGTCAATCTTTTTTGCTAGAGGTTGTTGCATGAGCAGGATATCTGATGTGCCCTCAATTTTTTTTTTTGGCAGTACTGGGGATTGAACCCAGGGACACTCTACCATTGAGCTATATCCCCAGCCCTTTATAATTTTGAGACAGGGCCTTGCTAACTTGCAGCAGATGTCCTTGATCTTGTGATCCTCCTGCCTCAGCCTGCTGAGTCACTAGGATTACAGATATGCATCACTGATCTGGTGTCCTCTTGAATTTTTGCAGAACCCCAGGAAACTCACCAAATATGTCGACATTCTCTGAAGAATAGCCTGTGCAGTCCTTCTGTCCATTTCTTTCTGGGTGTCAGCAATGTTTAAGCCCTGGGTGGCAGAAAGTCTTGATTTAGGGATGGATGAACTTGGAGCTACAAATCTATACAATCTCCCCAGGGTTTCCCAGACACCAGGGGTATGGGAATGGACCTCACTGTGGAAAGAAGCCAACCAAACTCATCATTGTTGACACCAATGATGCTGGGGACAGGTTGAAAATCAGCTAAAGCCAGCAGTTCCTCAGGATGCCTGGGCAGGAAGGTCCCGTCTACCACACCAGATATGGTCTTGAAAGCCTGAGGGGACACTCAATGACAGGAAGCAAGGTCAGGGAATAGAAAATTTCTGATGTCCTCAGAGTGGTTTCCACCTTTTACTGACTCCCCAAATGCCCACCCTAAAAGGCACTGGTTCCTCATGACCTGTTCCACCAATTCAAACACAGACAATGGCATGGAGATGAGTTAACTGTCCCACAAGATGAAGGGCACTCAGACCTTCTGCCCCTCTTACTCTCCATGCCCTTCCTCCATACCCATGATCATTTAGCCTACCTTGGTAATAGCCAGCATTTCCTGTTCACTCTTGCCCCGCAGGCAGCTCACCAGGGCCTCTGACTCTACTTGCCCACAGGCAGACAGGTTGGCCACCATCTACAAAGAGACCAGGTAGGGGCTGGATCATCCCTCCAGGCTGGAAGGAAAGTGTTGCCTAAGATCCCAGCTGGGTGCAGGTGACCCTAATTCTCAAGGGTGCTGTGTGTGGATTGTCACAGGTGTGAAACTTTTCCCTGAAGCTCAGGTGTCAGCCAAAGGAGCCATTACACTTGCTTAGATGGTTCTTCTTAGGATGAGACCCCCAGGGTGCAGCTTTGCAGAACATAGAGCAAAATCAACCACTGTGAGGTAGAGCCAAGCAGATTCTGACCCTCAAACCCCTGAGCAATCTTTGGATAAACATCAATTCTGAAGACACTTCAACTGTTTTTGTTGTCCCCACTGAACAGACAGAGTAGAAGTGGCTTGACGGTGAGGGGCGAGACAGTGTGTCTTGGCTTTCGTGGTTGAGGGCACTCACCATGGAAACCACCTCAGATGAGATGTCAATAATTTTGGGTAAGAGAGCCACCCCACTCTCCATGATGGCACCATGGAAAAGTCCTTGGGACATTGGAGACACCACATGTGAGGACACACTAGTGCCACCTGCAGACTGGCCAAAAATGGTGACGCGATCAGGGTTGCCTCCAAAGTGGGCGATATTCTGCTGGACCCAGCGTAGGGTGGCCACTTGGTCCAGGAAGCCCCAGTTGCCAGTGGCATGCTGGTCTCCAGTGCTGAGAAATGGAAAGCATGATGATCAATAGATGGTCCTCTGTCTACTCAGCCCCATTGACCATCCCTGTCCCAAGCTCACCTGAAGAAGCCCAGAACTCCCAGGCGGTACTGGATAGTGACCACCAATACATTTTCAATGGCTGCCAGAATAGAACCATCATACATGGAAGCTGAGCCCACTACCAAGGCACCACCATGGATCCAGACCATCACCTGGGAAATCAAGACAGATGCCATGTATCTCTCACCCAACCCAAACCCCTCCTGGACTGCTCTCTAGACTTGGATATTCTCTGTGTAGCTACTACATGGACAGAACCCCAGCAGGTGACATGGTATTTCTCATGAGCAAGGGACTCAGTTTCAAGACCACTTATGCTATTTTGGGGGGGGGGGGATACTGGGGATTGAACTCAGTATTGAATTCGACCACTGAGCCACATCCCCAGCCCCTATTTATATTTTTTGTTTATTAGAGTCAGGGTCTTATTGAGTTGCTTAGCTAGCACCTCACTTTTGCTGAATCTGGCTTTGAACTCATGATCCTCCTGCCTAAGCCTCCCAAACTGCTGCTGGGATTATAGGCATACACCACTGCACCCGGCCCATTATGCTTTTGAATCTGCCCATGTATCAGATTCTGGCTCTATTATTCCCAGAACCCCTTTGAGACGAAAATAAAAGGGGTGTCTCCCTGAACGTCCCACATAAACATTAACCAGTTTTATTAGCTCAACATTTTTAATAGCTCAACAGGTAATCAATGTTTGGAAATGCAGATGACCTCAAAATGCAGTCCTTGAGCACCTGATTGTCTCTACCGGGCATGAATTGGTTGTTGGTGTCCTGGATCCACCCTAGGGCCACAGCCTAAAACCTCTGGGGACAAGCAGGTTTCTATAATCCTGTGCCCAGGGTTCAGTTACCCATCCTGAGTAAGAAGACTTTTTGAACCTTTAGTAAGAGTCTTCTTATCAGGGTCCACACTGCAGTGGGGCTCAGACTATTCTCATTTTTACAAAAATCTTCTTGCAGAACAGCTGTTTTCCCACCTAGCAGCTGACCAAGGTTTGACACTCACAGGCAGGTTAGAGCCCTCACGGGCATGGGCAGGTGAGTAGATGCTGAGGTACAGGCAGTCCTCTGACATGGGGATGGGATGGAGGGTCAGATTCAAGAGGTTCGTAACCAGTGTATTCCTAGCCACATCCTGCAGACACCTGGTGAGAATAGCAGTTATTCCAGGAGCTGTGCCATGGGCAAAACCAGACTGTGGGTCCAGAGTGAGTCTGGGTGCTCTCAGTCACCCTCAGTCCCCACTCCCCCTCAACCCTGCTCACACTTGATCCTTCTCCAGAGACTCTTCCCACCAAGTTCCAGGCCACAGGCTCGGGGGAAGCTGGGATGGAGCCCAGACCTCCAGGAGGTCTCAAGGTTGTTGAGCACTTGCGTCCCACTCCCCCTGAGGCTGGGCAATCATGACTCTAGGGGCCTGTCTGGGAAATATTGGCTGCAGGTATTGATCAAATAATCCCTGTCATAGGGTGTCCCCACACAGGTGGTACATGAATGGGTAGAGGTTAGTTTCCCATAGAACATACTAGGACAACTCACAGACCAATTCGAGACTTTGAGGGAACCACATCCCTCCCACAGGGTCATCAGCTATAAGCACATTCACCTGTTTCTTGGACACTGTCTCCTGAACCTGTGGGCTGGGATAGTGACTATAGAAGGTGGGAGTCACCAAGGAGCCACCATTGCTTCCATCCTCAGGAATCTACAGAATGTACTGGTGGGTCTTTTATAGTTTCTTAGAACTAACATGAACCTCTCCCAGACACACGTCAGTCCCCTGGTTGCAGAGAACATCTGGCATAACATAAGCTGGGACAAACATGTCTCTGCAACTTATGCTCTCGGGTGCCAAGGCCTGAGATGGGAGCCTGGGGAAGTTAGCAACTGGTACTCTGTGATCCTCTCTCTTTGGAAACACGCATGTGAGAATCTTCTCAATGCAGAGGGAAGTTCCCTGGACAGTGTAGATGAAGAAGTTACCGAAGCCTGGCCCACAGCTCAGAATACTCACCCCCACCCAGGCCTGAGGTTTCCCAGACCCCAGGAGAACTTACATGGCTGGGTGGGAGGTCCCATCCCTCACACCACTCCAAGGGTCAGGGGGCTCAGGGGCTGCAAAGCGCAGTGGTCCTACAGGTGGCTTGGCAAAGGGAATTCCCAGAAAGGTGTGGACCCCCACATCGGTGCCCTTCACACGGACAAGGCTGCCCCGCACCTGCCCGGTGTGGGTGATCCGGATGGGGCTGACTGAGTCCTGGCCTGTGGGCAGAGAGATGCACTTCAGACTTTGGTCTGCCCAATCAGCTGCTGGCCCACAGCACTGGGCCTGGTTTGCCCTCCTCAGCTCCGCCCTGTGGAGGAACCCTGATCTGTCAACATTCGCTTCAGAATCTTTCTGCTCATCCCTGTCCCTATCCCCACCACTGCTATCACTCGACCGGGTCACAGCCTATCCCTCCAGGCTCACCAGGCTCCTGTGACTTGCCACCATCCTTCATACCTCACATCTGCCAGCAGAATGTCTTTTGGGCTGATGGGGCAAGAGTGTCCATTGCACTCACTGTGCCAGGTCATGTCACGCACTAGGAGGACTGTGGGAATGGAACTAAAGTTTCCCATCCTCAAGGATCTCATGCTTGAGAAGACAAGAAATGACATAAAGAAGCATCATTCATGTAAGGAGAAACAGACTGTGGGAGGAGAGCTATGAGTTCAAAACTTCTGTCTTTCCTGGGGTTGGGGATCAGGGCAAGAAAGCAATGGAAAATCAACCTAGATATACATGGCTTGTCCAAGTCATGATATTTGTTAAAGGTTGATGTTGGGTATGTTGGTTTTAACTCTTCTCTCTACTCCAGAATGGGCCCACTCTTGGGTGCTGTGCAGCCCTCAGGCTGCCTTAATCCTCTCTGTGCTTCAGGGTGCAGAAAGTTGGTAGTCAGGTCCACAGTTCTCCTGCTATTGTTGACATCTCCACAGCTCCCACATCACTGGAGCCTTCCCTCCCCCAGGTTCAAGTTCTCACTCTAGAATATGGTATAGATCTGAGCTGGTTTCCATAAGAAAAAGTTAAAAACTCCAAATCTCCTCTTCTCTCCCACCAGATCCCCTAGGATCTGATGTTTGATGCTACCTGGTACAGGTCAGGCCAGGGCAACAGCCACTCACAGGACCAGAGAAGGAAATTGGCCAGCATCTCTCCAAGTCCATAAGACACACTCCTGTCCCTACCAACATGCTGTCTCCACACAATGCCTTGCCAGATGGGATCTCAGCCCATGTAACTCACATGGCCACTGGCCACTAGTGCCTGATATTTGTTATAATAAAAGAAAAAGCCTGATAAGTATTGTTGCAGCTGCCTCATTGAGAACAAGTCCTCCATGAAATAGCAGAAGGAATATCTACCCTGCAGTGGTATTAAGTGTCCCCGGGTCAGGATATGAAAAGCTTATGCTTAGGTGAGAGACAAGGACAAGCACTGTGTAAAACCTGGACCCTATTTAAGACCTAGATGGGCCTGTGGAGGAGCCAGGACTGGGTGGGAAGAAGACAGTGGAACCCAACTCCATACCCTCCTATATGTCTTGTTTTTTTTTAATGTGAGTCCAAGAAGAAAGACTGTTTTAAAAGACCTCAGTGAAGCTGTAAAGATCTTCCTGATGAGAAAGTTCTGGTTTTCTAAGCTCTCAGGTAAGGGAGGAAGCCTGGCACGATGGTCCAAGGGGGTAAGGTGAGCCTGGAATCCTCTGGGAAGATTAGAGTGGGAAAGTCTTGGAGTTATGACCAGAACCCATACTAGGAGGCTTCGATATGAGAGTGATCCAGGGCTGCAGACACACCCTGGCAACAACTTCTGATAAGGGCCTAGAGATTTCTAGCAGGTACAGAGCATATCTACCTTTGTCCTGGAAGCCAAGCCATGACTGTGCCCCAGCTCAGGCCCATGAGTGAAGGGAACCCAGCAATCTTTCAGATCAGCTTTGAGAAGTGTTACCAGGGACTTCTGTATCCCACCAGACCAATAACCTTGCCTAGGGACCCTTTGGAAGGTGCTAGGCACTTCTGTGTCCAAGGGATCAAAACACTCAGAGCAAAATGTAACCAGCAAGGTCTTCTTATTGCTGTTGTTATTATTCAAGGGTGAGAAGCTATAGCCACAGCCACACATGGGAGAGAAGTGTCTCCTATTCCGGTTCCTCGGCCAGGAGGCTTCTCCCTTGCCCAAACTGTGCTCCTCAGAATCCCCTCACACTAGCTTACTCCTCCATGGGGGTGTCCTCAGGCAGCTCTGACCCTCTTTGGCTTCAAGAGAGCCACTCTGAATTTTGAGGGAGCTCACCTTCCTGCCCCTCATCCCCTTCATGTGTCTTCTCCACCAACTCCCCCCACCCTTGGCGCCTTCCCTCCAGGCTCAGGTTCTGTCTCTGTGCACTTTGGAAGATCCAACCCGGGTCTCTGCCATCCCCCATGGGATCCTCACCCTGACCCTGGAGGAGGAGCAGCAGGAGCCCATAGGTCACGATGGTGAGCTGCACACCAAGTTGGTGAAGCCACATGGTCAGTTCCCAGGACTGTTTCTGCATCCACTGGGCTTCACAGGGCACTGCATGGCAGGAGGACCTCTGTCCAGGTGGAATTTGGACCTGGCAGGGAGGAGGCAGGGAAATGGGTGGTGCCCTGCAAGGTGTGTGCTTCAGGAGAGTCACTCTGAACTCTCAGAGGTCATGGAGCCAGTGGGCTTGTCCCCTTTGACACCTCCCAAGGTGCCACACAGCCTCTGCAGCCCCTCTGAGATGCCAGGACCCCTCTCCTCACACCTGGAGTCACTAATTCCCTGTCCTTGCTGTCACCCTGTCCCATGAGGGTGTTGAGGAGTAGAGGAAGGAGCAGAGAGCTGGATGTAACTGGAGGAACCTGGAGGGCTTCTCTGAGGGAGCAAAATGAAGATTTCCAGAGATGGAGAAATACAGATGACCTTGCTGGAGTGAGGGGAACTGCTTGCACAGTGGCAGGGAGGTGTGACTGTGACCTTTATTGCTGACTGAGTCCCCTTCAACAGTCCCTCATCTCAAGACTGTGTTCTCAGAGCCCCTGAGGGCCCCTCCCTAGTCAATCTGGCCCTTCTTTTGGAAGGCACTTCTCTGTAGGTACCCCATTACCCAATAGCCAAGGTCAAGTTCACCTTTACTTATTCACTGGAAAGATGTGAAATTAGGGCTGGCTGATCCAGGGAACACCTAGGTCTTAGGTGCCTCTAGGAGATTCTGAATTATCCTGAGCCCTGCATGGGTGAATGGAAGCCAATCTGGGCTTAGAGAGCCCACAGCTTGATTTCCTTTTTTTTTTTTTTTTTTTTTTTTTTTTTTTTTTT
>NW_026000221.1:13132507-13149739 GCF_001458135.2 Marmota marmota marmota
TTTTTTTTTTTTTTTTTTTTTTTTTTTTTTTAGTTTTAGGTGGACACACAATATTTTTATTTTTACATTTACGTGGTGCTGAGAATCGAACCCAGTACCTCAACCCAGCTTGATTTCCTAGAGGAAAACTCACAGCCCAGCACCATCTATGTTCCTTCTTAGCATCTTTGGGAACCAATAAGCATTTATTCGAATCTGAATAGCCAGCATACTGATAGCACCACTTCTCCTTGACCTCCACCCAATCAGCAAGGCTGCTGTGGATTCAGTTTCCCTTTCAGGGCACTCTGCTCCAAGCCATCGCCCTAGCTCCTGCCTGGGCAGATGCTTTCTCTGCCCTGATTTTCTTGATCTAATTCACAGCTGAGTTGTGAGGATCCTCCCACTCAGAGTCATGTTACAAGCTTCTTTATGTCAACTGGATAACATAAGTGCTTCTTCCTGCTGTCTACCACTGCTAGGGTGAAGGTCCTCATAAACTTTGCCACTTATTGCACAATCATTCAGAGGCCCCTGCATTGACGGTAGCTACAATAACAGTAAAAATGTGAACTTAAGAAAAGTCCCAGGTGCATATCTGTGTATGTGATTGTATCTATTCTTTCTTTCTATCTATCTATCTATCTAGATACGAAGAATTTCTTCTGCTAGACTGACCCTCTGTCTTCTAGTTCCATTCTCAAGAAAGACCTCAAGAAAGGTTGGGAGTTAAACCTCCTTGCAGTTGTGCAATGATTGATGTCAATATGGTCCTCAGAGTCTGCAGATCAAAAAATATAGGAGCAAACTTCACAAGTGAGGATCCTAAGGAACCCACCTGACTCCCTTCAACATCCCATTGCCAGCCAGAAGCCAGGAGCCAATGGTCATGCCCTGTCCTTCTTCTCACAAAAATGGGGCCAATCACATCTCTGAGACAAAAATAAATGTCAACAATAGATGACAATATAACAATATAGGGGGACAATAGGTAATGTCAGGGACCTTTATATTTTTAGTATTGGTAACCTTGGTGGCTGAAGTATGGGAACTTATGTGCTATAGTTTGAAAGTTTTTCCCCCCTCTTAGATTTATATGTTAAAATCAAATCCCAAATGTGATGGTATTAGCAGGTGAATGCTTGAGAGGTGACATATGAGGTGGAGTTCTCAAGTATAAGATTGATGCCCTCTATGCTTTGGATCATATTTGTCCCCCCAAAGATTCATATGCTGGAAGGTCCAGAGTGGTGACAGGTAGTGTGTCGGGGGCCATGAATGAATTGTGAATTTGTTTGAGCCATCTCAAGGTAGGGTGTTGCTCTTCTGAGAACTTTTTGTGAAATCCCACTGATACAAGACCACTCCGTTTATGCAGACACCCTGCCCATTGTCTCAGACAGCTCTAGGCTCAAATGTAGCAGCCCAGAAGTAGAGGAGGTGGGCATAACCTGCTAAGCCCCAACCAAGTTGTTTTTGCCATCTTCATCCTGTTTTCCTTGGAAGGTTCTTCATACTGAATCCCACTGGTGTTCCTATCCATATAAATAAAGGGCATGGGTTCCATTTTGTGGTTAGATCCAGTCTCCATCAGAGCTAGAGCATCTCACCGTGCCACCTGCTTTTTATTTATTTCCATGTCTTGTCTTTATTTCTAAAATTTCTCATACCGTTAATATTTCTAATCTGACTCACCACCCTAGTTCAGGCAACTGAGTAAACACCATGCAGGTCATGACAGTGGTGGAATCTTTAAGGGATGGGGCCTATTGGAAGGTAATTAGGTCATTGGGATCATTGCTTTAGGTAGAGATTAATACAGTTCTTGTGAGTCCTACAGGTGCAGATTTTTATACATCAAGGTCACCCCATATACTATCCCCTTCCACATTTAGCCATCTCCCTCCCCACTTCCCCAAAATATTGTGAGGCTGAAGGGAGCCTTTGTGAGTGGCTGAAGAAATGGCAGCACCAAACTGGGACTTTTAAAACTGTGAGCCAAATGAAACTCTTATCTTTATATGTACTCACTTCAGGTATTTTATTATAGCAACAGGAGATAGGTTACTACAACACCATTATAAATTAAGCCTGTGAGAGTTTGTTTGTTTCTTCTGTCACTTGAGGACACAGTGAAAAGGTGCCATTCAAAGGCCGTCATCATCAGATACCAAGTTATCTGGCACCATTGATCTTAGACTTCCCAGCCTCCAGAACTGTGAACAATAAGCTTTTGTTGTATATAAGATACCCAAATTATACTTTCATAACATCAGCCCGAATAAATTAAGATACTGGCACATTTGGAGTAAAGGTATTGTATTGGCCTCTTCCATGTAAGAAAACATGGGAGACATGCTGAGAAATGAAACTGGGCTTTTGTTATCTAGGAGAGGGCAACATTCCCCTAGCACCTCTCTTGAAGTGGGGAGGGTACGAGAGTTGTGAGGAGAGGAGAAAGAGGGTTCAGGGAAGGAGAGATAAAGAAGCTGGGAAGGGACACAGGACCAGTGGGGTGTGCAAGAAGGTGGGCATCCACTGGCTTACCCATCCACAGCTTCCTGGGGGGATTGACTGAGTGTGTCTAACGAGAGAGGACCCACAGCAGCCTGGGCAATGAACATTGTGAGGTAAGTTATTTGTAGGTGTTGGCTCAATGGATGAATGAATGGCTACATGAAATGAGGGGGTCAACACTGGCTCCTAGGTGGGCGTGTGTGGGTACCACAGGCAGACCTCACCTGCACTCCACCCACCCAGCCCTCCCTGACATGGAGCTACAGCTCTGAGCTTGTCGTCAGCCCCCTTAAGTTCCTGGATCTTCTGGGGCAGAGTCTTGGTCCAGAACTTCAACCTGTGGGCCTTCAGGGCCCTGAGCCCCCTGATTTTGGTCATGCCAGGCATCCAGGCATCCAGGCAGGCAGGAAGCATGGGCAATGGGGATAGGTTTCCTAATTTAGGAGAGCAATGACTTTCTACTTGTAGACTTTCCACATGGGACAGAGCCTGGCCTGTTTTGTCCTTCCCTGTCAGGGCTTCTGATGGAAGCTCTGCATTAGGGCCCACCCTCCTGGTCATTGGAAAGGGACCAGGTAATGGCACACACAAGATGCCCTCTGTTAGAGTGGGTCTTTGGGTTGAAGCGAGGGGGCTACGTTGTGATTAAGGACATGTGTGTTAATGAAGTCACCTCAAACAAAGGGAACGCTGGATGAGTACAAGTCTCGAAGGAGGCTAAGATGGGTGGTGCATTCTTTCACTCATTTCCAGTAATTTTGGCCCAGTACCTCATCATCCTCCTACTCAGCAGCTCCTCCTCCTCAGTGAGCTCAACTCTCAACTATGGGGAAGAAGAAATCAAGGATCCAGGTCTGGCGAAGCCCATCCAGCTGTCCACTCCTGTGCCACACTCAGCACCCTAGCTGTAGCCTGTCCCTGGACCCCAGGCCTGTGTCCCTTCCCTACCCCAACAGTCCTGGAGCCAGGCCCTCTGCTTGCCCACCCTGCCCTTACTCATCTCAGCTTCTAACTGAATCCACCCTGAATTTGTCTTTGGCTCAGAAGCCTCCTTATTCCTTCTAAAACTGGGAAGTCATTTAAGAAAGCATTACTATGCCTTTTTTGAAAAAAAAAGAAACAATTATGACTCTAACCACCATGGTTAGGGTGGGAACAAATGGAAGGAAAACAGATTGAAGTGGTAAAGGGCTTAGATTCTAACTCTGTTATGAACTTTAGAGTTGTAAGATGGTAGACACCAGATCCCATCCTCTCTCTAAGCCACAATTTCCTCATCTGTACAATGGGATAAATTGCCACTCCTGCCCACTAGAATGCCATCCTGGCTCCTAGGAAATAAAGAAGACACCTCTGCTGCCCTTGATGTAGGATCCAAAGACAACGATAATTTCTTTGCCATGGTTGGCCTTCGTGTGAGGTGGCTTGATATCCTTGAAGAAATTGAACTAATGCTGGAACTCAAAGAAGTAGAGGATGGGAACTGGGGGGTTGACAGGATATGTGTGGGTGGCTCCTCATCTCATGTGGTGGCCCTCTCCTGCCGTACCCCTCTCCTGCCGTACCCTTGGCAATAAGATATGTAGGTCCAAAGTTGGCTTGAATCTGGACAGTGGAATGGGGAGTCCCAGGCTGGAGCAGAGGCAGCAGGAAGGACCTTGGTTAAATCAGGTCTTGGACTTCTAGCTGTGTGGTCTTGGGAAAGTCACTAAGTGTTAATAACTCAGTTTTATCACCTGTAAAGTAAAGGAAATGGTTGCTTCTTACACTAGCCATGAGGATTTATTGAGATGAGGATCATCAGGTGCTTGGGACCAGGAACCTGATAAAGACTTGTTTCAGGACCTGGATACCAGAACTCTTATGAGACTCACAGCTCTGAACTGCCCCCTAGGCAGCCAGGATTTAGGTACAGATATACTCACAATGATAATGTACTATTTGGTGTTCAGAGATCATGAACAAGAAGTCCATTATCTTCTGTAATTGGACTTGGAGGGTGTGAAGGTCTTCATTGTCTCCTCCATCAACAGGTCATTGCATTTGGCAGGAGATCAGGGAGTGTTAGGTTAGGCAGGCTCAAGGACAGTGAGTCAGCAGCCTCAGGGTCCAGAGATGGGGCTTGCCATGGGACTGAGAATGGAGGAGAGGGCCAAACTCTGGGAAGACTTTATCCAAAAATATGTACATAATTTAGCCTTTGTTCCTGGGGTTCCTACATAAGCAGGAATGTAGAGGTGTTCTCTCCATTGGGGCAGGACCCCAGGAACCTCACCATCAGTGTTGAAGTACTCTGAGAAAGAGCCTACCTAGTCCCTCTGTTTCCATCTGGGTATCATCAGTACCTATGAGCTGGGAGGTGGAAGGAAAGTCTTAAATTTGGGGTAGTAAGCCTTGAAATCCTGAGCTATACTTACACACACATACACACAACACACACACACACAATGAGATCTTCAGGATTTTAAGGACCTGGAACTGGGCCTTGCCATGTGGAAGATCCAGCCATACTCATCATTGTTGACACCAGTGATGCTAGGAATATGTAGAAAATCAGTAGAGGTCAGCAGCTCCTGGGATTGCCTGGACAGGAAGATCTCATCCACCACATAACACATAACCTTGAAGGCCTAAGGGGACATTCAAGGTCAGGAAACAAAGTCAGAGCTCAGACATTTTCTGATGCCCACTGAGTTACTTTTTCCCCTTCCTTATTAATCCCAGCATGCTCACATATATCCCAAACCTGACTTTGCATAACTTTGTCTCCATTTCACATTCAGCTATGGAAATAAAGTAGTAAACAGGAAAGTTTCCCTGATTATTCTGTCTGAATATTAATTAAATTGTCTTTTAATCTCTTTGTTCCAAAAGATAACCCATGGCTGGGGGCCTGGGTGACCTCAAAGTGTAGTCCTTGAGTGGGTCTCCCAGGAATGAGTTGATTGAATACCCTGAACTTATGAAAGGGCTACAGTTTCTGACCCCTGAAAGCAACCAGAGCTATGTGAACCCATACACAGGGGTTAGCTGCCCACCCTGTGTAAGAGGCCTTCTTGGACTTGATAGTGAGAGACTTCTCATCAGGATCCACACTGCAATGGGCCATGGTCTGACACTTACAGGCAGGTTAGAGCCCTCATGGGTGTGGGTGGCTGTGTAGATGCTGAGATGTAGGAAGTCCTCTTATACAGCATGGGAAGCAGAGTCAGAGTTAATAGGTTCAGAGTCTCTATGACTTAAGCATTGTGCAGACATCTGGTGTTCTGATTTAGATATGAGGTGTCCCCCAAAAGCTCATGTGTAAAATAATGCAAGGAAGTTCAGAGGTGAAATGATTGGGTTATGAGAGCTTTGACCTAATTGGTTCATTAATCCATTGATATGGATTAACTGGGAGGTAACTGTAGATAGGTACGGAGTGTCTGGAAGAGGTGGGTCACTGGGGACCTGTCTTTGGGACTTACACTTTTTCTTTCTCCTTCCTAATTGCCATGTCCTGAGCTGCTTTTCTTTACCATACTCTTCTGTTATGATGTTCTGCTTTAGTTCATGCCCAGAGGTATGTAGTCAGCTTTCTATGGGCTGAGACCTCTGAAACTGTGAGCCACATAAACTTTTCCTCCTGTTTTTGCCAGGTCTTTTGGTCCCAGTGACAAAAAACTGACTAAAATACTTAGTAACAATGGATTAAGGTATTCCAGAAGCTGTGCAATGGTCAACACTGGACCTCTGGTCCTGATTTGCTCCCAGACACTCTCAGTCCCTGCTCCACCTGATGCTCTGCCTTTCTTTAAAGTCATTTCCTAACAAGGTAGAGGTCAGAGGCTCTGTGGAAGCTGGGATGGAGCCCAGACTTCCGGGGAGGACTAATGATTGTTGAGGGCCTAAGATCTCACTCTTCCTGAAGCTGGGAAATCGTGTCTCTAAGGGCCTGTTTTGGAACCTTTTTGGGCCTGTGTTGACGTTCATCATTTATCCGTGTACCCATTCAGGCCTGAAATAGCATAGGTGGCGGTGCTTGAGTGGATAGAAGTTAGTTTCCCATAGAAGCACACTGGCGGTGCTTGAGTGGATAGAAGTTAGTTTCCCATAGAAGAGTAATGGGGCATCCCACAGCCCAAGTCGAGACTCTCAGGGAACATCATCCCTCCCACAGAGTCTCCAGCTATAAGCACATACACCTGTTCCTTGGCTACTGGTACCTGGCCCTGTGGATTGCCACAGTGACTGTGGAGGGCTGAGTCCCCAAGAAGCCATCACTACTCCCCTCCTCAGGAACCTGCAGTATCTGTTGCTGGAGTCAGGGTCTTTTATATGTTGATTGAGCCAACCTGAAGAGGATCCATCAGTGAGGCTGGGTAGATTTTCCTGTCTGGAAGGTCCTGGTGTCCTCCAAGAGCCTGATCAACTGCAGGTAAGGAAGGAAGCCTGGCAGGGGCGGGCCATCGGGGTGAGGTGAGCATGGATTCCCCTGGGAAGATTACACTGGGAAAGTGTTGAGAATCTGGTCAGGTTCCACACTAGAAACCTTTGAGGTGAGAGAGATCAAGGGCTGCAGACACCCTGGGCATGGTACCCTCCGGGCAACTATTCCTGATAAGGGCCTGGAGCCTTCTGACATGTGCAGATCACTATCACCTTTGTCCTGAAACCCAAGCCATGTCTGTGGCCCAGTCCATGGGTGAGGGGAACCTACAGCCTCCCTGTTTTGCTTTGGGATGTGGTATGATGGGGGGTCATGTGGTGAGAAGGGCTGTTGTGTCCCAGAAAGCCAGTAACCTTGCCTGGGGACATTTTAGAGGATTCCAGGTGCTTCTCTGGCCAGAGGGGACAAAATACTTAGAGCCAAACATAACTGGAAAGGTATTAGTAGTACTAGTAGTAGTAATAGTAGTAATAGTAATACCTGAAGGTCAGTAGCAGATACAGCCACAGCCACATATATTGGAGAGAAATGTCCCAATCCCTGCTTCTCTTCTGACCTGCCCCTCCAGGGCTTTCAGAGGTCTAACAGTGGACTCAATCCTTTATGTTAGGTGTCCTTAGGCAGGCCTAATCCTCTCTCTCTGATTTCAGGGGAGTCACCCTGGGATTTGGGGGTTTATGGGATGGTCACATTTCTCCTTCGTCATCTCCACCACCTCTCTACTTCCTGGCACCTTCTCTTCTGCTGCTGTGGGCACCATGCTCACCCACAGGCCACTGTGGAGCAGGACCTGTCCAGGCTCAGATAGAGTTTGGAACCAGCAGGGAAAAGTTGAGGCAATGGGTACCACTGGGAGAGGTGGGCGCTGTTGGAGAGCCACCCTGACTGGGCAGAGGTCATGGAACTAGTGGGCAGTGGGGGGAGCTGGGCCATCTCCCCTTTGCCTACCCGCTTTGTCCACCTTCCAAGGCACTGTGCCAGCCCTTCTGAGAACCTTAGGAACCCTCTCCTCACACCTGGATTCATTGATTCACTATCTTTGCAGTAGTGGCCCAAAGAAAGAAATGTGTTGAGAAAGTAGGAAGTGTTGAGAAAGAAGGAAGCAGAAAGTTTGTCATTTTCACAGGCCAGTTGTGCCAGGGCAATAGGGTAAGCTGCCGTAAGGACAAAGAAAGTGCTCAGAGACAGCAAATGAGACATGATTTCCAGGGTAAAGCTTACAGCAGATCAGTGACTGCACCAACAAGAGTTCAGTGTGGACAAGCCAAACAGATAGCACCTTTGTCCCTCTGTCCCTCAAGGTGCTTTGCCAAAAAGTGCCTCCTTGACTCTCAGAGCATTTTGTCCATTGGTAGCTGGCTGGACAAGGACATGCATCCCTTCCACAGTGCCCTCAGTTCCATGCCTATCCCCATTCAGAAAGGGGTCTTATATGTTCGACTGAAGAAGTAGTGACATCATCAGCATTAGCTTGCTTGTATGGCCAGTATCCCAAGGAGCAACAGTCCTGGTGTGCCTGCAAGAAAGTAGCTTTTTACAGATAAAGTAACATGCTCCCAGAGTGCATAAGAGAAAGCCAGTGTCCTTCAGTATGTACCTGGACTTTCCAGCCCAGGCTTGCTCTCATTGTTCCCTTAACTTGGTTAGATTTTTGGGAACAGAAGAGAGGCATTCAGGGATATGGTGTTTAATGATTCAGAACTGTAACTGGAGAAGCCAAGGAATCCTCACATGAACAGAATGGACCTTCCATTTGGTGAAGGGATCGGTTTAAACAAAGGCAGGGAGGTGTGGCTGAGCCATTAACCCTGAAAGCTCATCATCTTCTGGAGCAGAGTTTATTGGTTCCGCTTCGCGGTCTGAGGGGTCTGCACGGGCCCCTCCCTATTCAATCATGGCTCATCTTTTGAAATGCACACGTGAATGTGCACTTCTCATTGACCTCCCCATCAGCAGGGCTTTCACTCTCCCCACTCCATGGAGAGTCGATTTCAGTGCCCCTTATCCACCTGAGAAACATTTAACATTAAAGAGTGCCTGCTGGTCCCAGCTCTTGGGGCCCGGCAGGTCAATCCCAGGTCCGATTCTGCGGGGGAGGCAGGTTCATCACTGGAAGATTCTGAAACACCGAGAACACTGCCGGGATAGAGAGAGCTAGCCTGGGCACCGGAGCGCCCGCCCAGCCGGACATCCCGGAGGAAAACTGGTGCGGGGCTCAACCTCAGCTGTCAGTGCCCTCCGACAATTGGGCCGTGGCCTCCGCGTTCCAGCTCCCAACCGGCTCGCAGTGTGCAGCGTCGCCGGGTCCCTTCTCAGCCCGTTTGCGATAAATGTCAGTTATTTCCTGGTCCGAGTAACCAGTACGCCAAAGCCTAGTTCTTAGCTAGACAGCGGCTCCTGTAATCCCGAGGCTGAGGCAGAGGATACCAAACTTGAGGCCAGCCTGGGCAACCTAGCTATACCCTGTTTAAAAATAAAATATAAAAAGGGATGTAGCTTAGTGGTGGAGCACCCCTGGGATCAACTCCCAGAATCGAGGATAAGAGGCGAGCCGCGGAGCAGCCAACCGTTCTCTGAAACCCGGGGCTGAGAACCCGCAGCGCCGCTTGTCCCTCGCATGACCCCGTAAAGACGCCCCGCCCTCTTCCCGTTCCCAGGAAGTGCGCCAGTAGGAGCGGAAGAGCTTACTGACTCGGGTCCACAGCGGTTCCGGCATGGTGGGCGGCGGCAGTGGAGTGGGCGGTGGCCTCCTGGAAAACGCTAACCCCCTCATCTATGAGCGCTCTGGGGAGCGGCCGGTGACGGCGGGCGAGGAAGACGAGCAGGTTCCCGACAGCATCGACGCGCGGGAGATCTTTGATATCCGCCGCTGCTGGGCGCGGGCGGGTTGGGGGGTCTTGGGGCAGGCGGAGAAGTGATGTCCAGCAGCGGATGGAGGAGTATTCTGGCCAGGTATTCCTGGCGGAGGGTTCTGAGTGGCCAAAAACACACAAGTCCGTTTTCCTTCACTTGACACATCTTATTCGCTCCATCAATGACCCGGAGCATCCACTGACACTAGAGGAATTGAACGTAGTAGAGCAAGTTCGGGTTCAGGTGAGTCACTCCCAGTGTCAGAGGGGAGCAACTTGTTCGGGAGAGTCAGAAAGGCTCCTCTGTACATCAGGGAATGGCTTTCAGCTTAGGGACATTTAGGGGTATATTTGGGAGGAGGATTGTCTTGCCTGTTTTTACAGATGTTGAAACTGAAGCCCATAAAGTATAGGTGACTTGTCCAAAGCAACAAACCAAGAAGAGGGCCTCTGGACTGGGTATGGCCATGATCCTTGACATCTCCCCACCACTGCCAGGTTAGCGACCCCGAGAGCACAGTGGCAGTGGCCTTCACGCCCACCATTCCACACTGCAGCATGGCCACCCTGATTGGCTTGTCCATCAAAGTCAAGCTTCTGCGCTCACTTCCCCAGCGTTTCAAGGTCAGTTCATTTTGAGATTTGAGGGTGAAATGTCTTGGTCTGCTACTGGGGAAAAAGAAAAGGGAGAGAATGAACTTGAAGAGAACATCAGAGTGGAGTGTGGAAGGATCCCAATTAGTTGAGAACTGAAAGGAAACTTTCTAACTTGATATGACAAAAATTAAAAATTGTGATCTGGTGCCGGGCATAGTGAAGCATGCCTATAATCCCAGTGATTTAGGAGACTGAGGCAGGGGGATTGCAAGTTCAAGGCCAGCCTCAGCAACTTAGTGAGACCCTGCTTAAAAGAAAAATAACAAGGGCTGGGGATGTGCCTCATGGTTTTTCAAAAATTGTGATCTAGAAAGTGCAGAAAGTAGTGAAGAGTGTGGCAGAAGGGATATAAGGAGCTGCGCATGAATTTGGATTGAGGATAGGGCACAGACATACATTTATTTATTTATGTATGTATGTATGTCTGTCCTGGGGATTGAACCTAGGAGTGCATTACCACTGAGCCACATCCCCAGTTCTTTTTAGTTTTATTTTGAGACAGGATCTCACTAAGCTGGGGAGGCTGACCTCAAACTTGGAATCATCCTGCCTCAGGCTCCCAAGTCTTTGGGATTACAGGCATATGCCATCATGCCCAGCTTAGGCAGGCCTTTAAATCAACAGTTGTTGACCAGTTCTTTGGGTAGAGTTGGAGTGGTTGTGGATTGGTTAGAGGTGTAATGGAAGGGCCAGAATCCAGGGGTGGATTGGGAGGAAGGCTCAGTTGGAGGTGGTGCCTGAGGGTTTTGTTCAAGGGGCAGAAGGGGGACTGATGGGTGGGTACCCACTCAGGCTAGGTTATCTCCTTTCCAGATGGATGTGCACATCACACCAGGGACCCATGCCTCGGAGCATGCAGGTAAGTGTGGGCTGGGGGTGAGGATGGTGTGCCAGGACTCTAAGCTGTCAGAAGCTTCTCTCACCACAGAGGTTTATAGGCCAACATTGGGGGTGGGGGACTGAGTGAGGGAAATTGCCAGATTCTTTTCAGTGAAGGTGGTGACCCAGACCAAAGCTGGCCTGACTCAAGTCTCCTGCTTACCATATACTTCCCTCCTGCACTCCTCAAGCATGTAAGATCAGTGTGTCAGGTTTCAGCAATATTGGAGGTAGACATGAGCAGCCGGGTGAGAAGGGTCCTAAAGAAGGCAGGATAGGTGTCAACTCAGGTTATTGGGGTACCCTAATCAAGGGTCCTGGGAAGGATGGGACAGAAGAGCCTTACTGGTGGGGACATACTGTTCTAAAGCTCAGAGGTGGACTGGCTAGTAGCCTGGTCAGAGCTTGGCTTTGTGTGTGTGAGAGAGAGAAACTGGGGATTGAACTCAGGACTTTGCGTATGCTAGGCAAGTGCTCTACCACTGAGTTATATCCCCAGCTCAGAGAGCATGGCTTTGATTCTGCCTTTCTCACTCCTCCCCGACCCAGTGAACAAACAGCTTGCAGATAAGGAGCGAGTTGCAGCTGCCCTAGAGAACACTCACCTGCTGGAGGTTGTGAATCAGTGCCTGTCAGCCCGCTCCTGAGCCTGACTTTGGCCCTCAGCCTGCACACCAGTGTCCTGGCCTCAGCTTCACCCAAGGCTTATGGCTTGTTTTCTTGAATCATAGATGATGAGAAACTAACATTTTGCATTTTGTAATAAACCCTTAATTTATATTCATTTCCCATCATGCCTTAGCATCTTTCATCTTGGCGGAGTCACTTGGGATTTGGGAGAGGGTAGTTATAATGGGTGCCTATGTAGGGTGGATCAAAGATTTGTGGTTCTTTACTTGTTTTTAAAATCTCTCCCAGTGTTTTGATTAGGGACTAAAGTTAAAATTATACAAAAAAAAACTGAAAGATTAATATGTGAATATACCTTTATATCAAACACCATCATAAAAATAAGATAAAATAGAATAAACTGCCTTACCATAACCACATCCAGTTTTTGAAGAATGTTAGACAATGTGAAGACTGAGAGTTCTAATCTGTGTGTTAATTTCTCAATAAGTCATAGTTAATCACAAAAAAACCAAAACACCGTCAGTAGATCCAACAATTGTTGACCTGTTATAACACTGGCCTTATTTATATGTGTGCATATAAATGTAAGTATATTTGAGAGTAATTTACAGAGACATGACCTTTCATTTTGACATCTATATAAGATAAACCTGTGTAGTCACAGCACTTTTTTTTTCTTTGCAGTACTGGGAATTGAACCCAGGGGCACTTTACCAGAGCTACATCCCCAACCCTTTTGAGACAGAGTCTCACTAAGTTGCTTATGGCCTTGCTAAGTTGCTTAGGTCCTCACTAAGCTGTTGAGGATGGCCTCAAACTTGCAATTCTCCTACCTCAGCTTCCTGAGTTGCTGAGGTTACAGGTGTGTACAACCATGCCCAGCAGTTATAGTACTTTTGTTTGGTCAAGAACTGAGCAATTGGTGCTGGGGTTGTAGCTCAGTGGTGGAGCCCTTGCCTAACACACATGTGGCACTGGGTTCAATCCTCAGCACCACATAAAAAATAAATAAAATATTGTGTCCATATGCTAAGGCAGAGGGGGAGGTCTTCATGTTGTTGAGGGTGTACCCTCCAGGAAGGATAGTGGACACCCCCTCTTACTCTCTTTTGCTTCCTGGCCATGAGGTGAGAGGCTTTGCTCTGTCACACAAACATAGTGTTCTGCCTCACCATGGGTCCAAAGCAACAGCCAACAAACAAGGGACTGAAATCTCCAAAACTATGAGCCAAGATAAACCTGTCCTCTTATAAGTTTGTGATAATAGCTTGTCCAGCTGATGGTGATGCTCAGTCTTGTTTCCTCATCAAGGCAGTGACATCAGCTTTCTCTGCTGAAAGAATCCTGAGGAACCCTTTCTATCAGTCTTCCCAGAGATGAATGATAGCCCAGGTGTTGAGTAAGAAGGGGAGCTCAATCCCATGAAGTGATGTTTCAGTTCTGGGGCCTCCGCCTCCACCTCCCCCTGGCTCTGGGTCCTAAGTGCACTTGGTTACTTGGAGAGACCTCAGGCTTAGATACTAGCTCTGCCAGTTAGGAGTTCTTTCCCAGGGCTCCCTGCCTTGGGATTCTCTGGCGCAGTTTCTTTCTCTGAGGATAAATGGGAACGCACCATACCCGCTGGGGCTCAGAAGTGATTATGGGCTGAGACCTAAAGAAGCCTCAACAGGAAACCTGGGCACTTGGTAAATCTGTTCTTGAGCACCACCGACAACCTTCAGCCTGTCCTAAGAGTGGGCATTGGACCAGGGGCTTTACACTTACAGTCTAGTTGGATAGTTCTCCATCTAACCCTGTGTAATGGTTGCTTTTCTTATCCCCAATTTGCAGATAAGGAAATGGGCTTAATAAAAAATTCCTTCTAAGACTTCCAACTAGGAAATAAAGGAGAACCTGAGCAGCCTGATAGGTGCTGCTTAGATGACAGGGGACACTGTTGCCTCTAGAGAAGGGCTTAGGCCTACCTGAGACCCCCAACTCCTATCGTCATCACAATCAGTTTTTAGGAGTACTATTGTCACCCAGTGACCAAGGAGAGGCTCTGAATGTGGCTGCCTAAGATCAGAGAGGTGAAGTCCTCAGCCATTGCTCAGTTGTTTGGTTTTTACCTGTGATGTAGGGACAGTCATGGCAGTACTTAGGACTGCTCTGTGGAAATTTAAAGTGGCTCTGGGCCTATCTCAGATGACCTTCCATACGTCAGATCCCCTATTTCACAGATGAAGAAGCTGAGTGCTCTCGAGAGGCAGGGTGATATACCAGGTGATCAGATTCTAGCAGTTTTCCCAAGCTGTAGGCCTTACCACATGCAAACCTCTGCCCTGATACCCCCAATTGTCTGAGGTGGCCATGGTGTCTATGTGCAGCTGAAAGTGGGACTCACAGGGAAGGCAGGTGTTGCTGAGTCATTCTGCTGGCCTTCTTGACAGCCAGGCCTTGGTGGGTGAGGGATACCAAGCTGCCCATGCCATATCTGGCATTTCATATAGTCCCCTGGACAGTCTTGACTCATCTGTGCCTGGCCCCTGGCTGCCTGCAGGGCACCATCTGTGCACACTAAGCCAATGCCAAAGGAACTTTATGGAACACCAGCTGATGTGTGAGGACCTGGGGTGTGGTGGAAGGTGGTGGAGTTTAAGGTTTTTTGATACCCTCTGCCAGGTGTATCTGGGTCTGTGTTTCTGGCCACGACCCCTCAGGCCTTGGTTACCATATTTTTTAAATGGGAATAATCAATCATAGCTAAATGAGATTGTCCCAGGGGTTAGATGACACACATGAACATATGTAGCTATATTTCCATTCATAATCCTGCCTCCCTGGATAACCGCCTGGCACACAGTAGATACTTATTGTAGGTTAATGGAATGAATGAATGGATGGAGTCTTAAAACAGAGCAGAGGCCCTGGAGCACTGGGTTGAGGAGTGAGAAAGGGTGGGGACACTGTAACTAAGTTCCCTTTGCATCATTTTGTTACCTGAAGAAAGGAGAGAGCATGAGACCCTATAAAGGGGAGTGGTATTTGCATTATTCCTGAGATCTCTGCCCCTTTCCTGGGCAGATCACCATCCTAGAGAGAATGGTACAGCAGCAAGAGAGTGCCAACAGATTAACTCAACCTGCCCCATCCAACCAAGAGTAATAAAAATAGAAGTGTTCTTTCTGAGATATTACCCTGTGCCAGACATGAGCCAGCTACCTTACCTCTGCAGTTCATGTTATTTATCTGAGAAAAATCCCCAAGACTTGGTCTATACAGGAGGAAACTGAGTCTCAGCCATGATAAATGGACAGAGGTAAACAACAAAGGACAGAGGACCCTAGGCCTGACTCCAACCTCAATTCTAAACAGGCAGAGGTGTCTCAAGGTCATGTCCTAGGGCCCCTGGCCATACCTAGGCTCGTGATGAGTGTCTCTGGCCTGTTGGGGCAGCTGCCAGAATGCCTGGGGTCTGAGTAGCCCTGTGTAGATGTGGTTCCCTTGGCAATGAAGACACACAGCTGAGGTCAAGAGCTCAGATTACCAGAGGGGAAAGCCAGCAGTGTTTCCCTGCATGGCCCCTGCTGGGAAGGGCTGTAGCTACCACCTCCTCCTCTCCCCCTCCCCCGCCCATCCCCCTCACCCATCCACTTCTGCCAGAATCTTCCAGGCACCTATGGGCTCTTTCCAGCCACACTGTGTATGTGTTACAGGTGGCAGGGGTGGGGGGAGGCATCACAAGCAGCTATCCAGGATTCCTGATGGGAAGTGGTGTGTAGCTCTTGAGACTTCTATCCTCTGATGAGAGGCTGGACTCATGGCTCCCTCTTCGCACTGGACATTGTCCAGGAAGCCAAAGCCAGCATGGGGCTACCCAGGCCTCTGAAATTCCTTCCTATGGACAGGCCTCCCCTTAGCCCAGCTCTTACCTACTTTTGGGAACTCAGGAATAAGAGGGCCCTGCATGAACCTGCTAACCTTACTTAGCCAGGCCCTCCTCAATTCAATGCCTTCTTAAATGTTGCCAAGGAAACTGACACAGCAGCCAGAGAGCCTGGCCCAGGTCTCCATGACAACCTGCAAGAGCCCACTAGGTTTCATCCATGATGTCACCTGAGTCACAGATGGGTACTCTCCACCCCCACCACACTCAAACGTCACAATCCAACGTCAGAGTCTGATAGCAAGCTCCTGTCACAGCCTGTCTACCCCCAACCCTCATGCACCCCAGAGATGAGCAAGGTGGGGGAATAGGTCATGATGCCCGACTTATATAGCTGGGCACCCTAAGACTAGGAGAAGGGCAAGAGTCAGTAGGCTGGAGGCAGAGCCAGGACTAGACACTCTGTCCCCCATTGCCTCTCCTTCCCTCTGTGCCCCAGCCACCACCCTAGATCTGAGGAAAGATGTGAGCTCTGGACAATGATGGCACCAATGGGTGGTTAAGACAGTCCCCATCTCTTGCCCCTATTCTGCATCTATGCTCCTCCTGGGACGAGGGGGGGGGGTGCTAAACAGCTGGCTCAGACTGAGGCTATGAAACTGGTAAAGCTTGAAGACTCTAAAGTGGCTGGCCTCTGCCTGAATTTCCTCAGCTCTGGCAACTTTCAGGCCAGGAGCAGAACGACCAGGGAGGGCCAGGAGGAGGACTGATATTTTTAGCAGAGTTGCTGGCAGCTGTTTGGCAGGTGCCAGGAGGTGGGGTGGGGACTGAGTTCAACTTTTCCCTTCTCTGGGCCTGTGTTTCCTCCTCAGGATTAGAGCATCTGCATCTGCTTGGTGCTGCCAGAGGGTCCCCCTGGTCTCTCCCCCAGAAGCCCTCTGAGGGCCTCCAGGGGTTTATGAGTGATAACAACCCTCACCCTGAAGGGCAGACTTCTTAGGGCGAATCTCCAATATTTCAGAACAGAGAAGAGAATAGGACTTGGTGTTGAGGCTAGAAGCAGGGATTTAGTTTGGTATCTGGGCCTGTGGGGAGTGGGTGTCATAGGCGGAGAAGGGTGAATCTCTGTCTGTCCAGTCCACAACTAGTCTACTTGCTTGGGCAACAGGCCAGGACTAGGAGAGGGAAGGGAGAATTCACTCTTAAAGGGCCAGAACTAATTCTTCCCCAGAGGGGAGCTACTGCTTGACTGGTCCAGTTTACCGCTGCCTGCCTCCCTCTCACACCCCCCAATCGCTTCCTCTCCTTCCTCCTCCCACCTCTCACACAACCTGCCCCACCCCTGATGAGTGGGAGTGTGTGTGTGTTGGGGTGGGGGTGAGGTCCCAGGGGGAGGGTGGGGGATTCCCGGGCGGAACACG
>NW_026000221.1:13150028-13212375 GCF_001458135.2 Marmota marmota marmota
TTCTGCGACTGGAACCGGGCCCCAGGATCGGAGGCTGGACTGGCCAGAGGGCTCTTCCGACTCGCTCAGCTCAGGGGGCAGCAGTTCAGACGACAGTGTTTACAAGGTGTTGCTGCTAGGGGCTCCAGGCGTGGGCAAGAGTGCTCTGGCGCGTATCTTCGGTGGTGTAGAGGACGGGCCTGAAGCAGAGTCTGCAGGTGAGGTGATGCTACTGTTCAGGGGAGGGGAGATTCACCCTGGTGTGGGAATGAGATGGGGTTGGGGGGCTGTGGGGCTGGAGACCTGGATTAGAAACAGTAAACACCATGGACTTCTAAAGGCAGTTTCAAAATCAGCCCTACCTATTTCAGAGTCTACTTTCCTATTTCAAGATGCAGAGACTTAAGGGAGAAAGGACTCCACCCCCATCCCCACCCCACATGTCAGACCTTGGTAGGAAAGAAATGCCCAAAATAGAAGACCCAGGGCTTGGATGTGACTACTGTGTGGGGCAGGACATCCCTCCCTGCCAAGGCTGGCAGGAACACAAGCAGAGGGAGTTCTAGGAGAGGAGCTCTGGATGGCCAAGGCTGGCCCCCAGGGGTATGACAGTCACTATTCTATAGGCACTGTGATCAGAGCCACCATGGGACCAGATAGCAGGGGGGCAGGGAGCACTCAAGACTTTACTAGCCTAGAGGGATGTAGATGGAGGTCAGGCACACCATGCTATCCATCCCCCAGCTCCTAGCTCTTATTTTTGTTGCTCATAGTGGAGAGGAGGGTTGGAGGGTTCTGGGGAAGAGAGGGGAGGATGTGGCCACTACAGGAAACAAGGAAATGGGGGCTTTTGACAGCCAACAAGTAACCTGGCTACTGGTCTCCTGCCTAGGACACACTTATGATCGCTCCATCATGGTAGACGGAGAAGAGGCATCACTCATGGTCTATGACATTTGGGAGCAGGTAAGATTTAGACTGGAACCCATGGCAGGAGTGGGAAGTTGAGCTGGGGTAGGGTCCTGCTGGAAGTGACAGGTTCATGTCAGGGGCATGAAGACTGTTGGGTTGATGTGTGTGTGTGTGTGTTCTTTAGGATGGTGGCTGCTGGCTGCCTGGCCACTGCATGGCCATGGGGGATGCATATGTCATCGTGTACTCAATAACTGATAAGGGCAGCTTTGAGAAGGCCTCAGAACTTCGGGTCCAGCTGCGACGGGCACGGCAGACAGACGATGTGCCCATCATCCTTGTGGGCAACAAGAGTGACCTGGTGCGCTCTCGTGAGGTTTCCGTGGATGGTAAGCAGGCAGAGGGTCAGGAAAGGGAGGGAGATCCTGGCTGGGCTGTGGTCCAGTTAGTCTTGGCTCAGCTTGAATCCCTGGGGGTCATCAGTGGCTAAAAATATTCAGGAAGACAACTTAGAGGAAAGGAAGGGAGAGAGAGTTGTTGCCCCCACTGTCCTCCACAGGGCTCCCAATGGCTCAAGAGGCCTGGGAAAAGAATCACATCTGCTAGGGAAAGTAAGGCACCATGGGGCCCTACTCTCCTGCCCCACTGACCCTGACCTGACAGGTAGAAGAGAGTTCAGGGAACCAGACCAGAAGGTAAGAGTCTGGTTGCAGGCTGAGATCAATCTCAGAGTAAGCTTGGCCCTTTCTTTTCAGTCTCAGCATCCTCCTCCGTGGCCTCCATCATTGAGTCCCACAGGGGAACCCAGCAGTGACTTGCACCACTCATCAAGTCTACCACCCAAGTCTACTGGGTCATTCATCATAATATGACAGCAAAGCTGTCCAAAATAGTTCTTATTTTCTTGGTTGACTACTGCAGTACTTCCCTTTAAATATCAGACTTCAAATAAATGAATGAATGAATTTCTTTTGTGGGCTACCATTTTGGGGGCTCCTTAAATGTAGGCACATCCTGCCTGCGGGGTAACCCTGCAGTGTCCTGGACCCTCAGAACAGGAGTTCTAAGGAAGACCCAGGCCTCCCCTTTCCCTTACCTGGGAATTCTTGTATGGTAGCTGCCAGGGGTGATCAGGGTTTGAATGCTGTTCCCTACCCTTTGTTTACTAGTACATTCTTATCCCCACCACCTAGAGGGCCGGGCCTGCGCTGTGGTCTTTGACTGTAAGTTCATCGAGACATCAGCAGCACTACACCACAATGTCCAGGCACTGTTTGAGGGTGTTGTTCGCCAGATACGCCTGCGCAGGGACAGCAAAGAGGCCAATGCACGACGGCAAGCTGGAACCCGGCGGCGGGAGAGCCTTGGCAAGAAGGCAAAACGCTTCCTGGGCCGCATTGTAGCACGCAACAGCCGCAAGATGGCCTTTCGTGCCAAGTCCAAGTCCTGCCATGACCTCTCAGTTCTCTGAGACCCTGCAGGCTCTCACTGAGGTGGGCAGATGGATAGGTTGGTGGGCTGGCCCAGCCAACCACCACTGGTACCTCAGGGCTAGCTCACTTTCGACACCCTGTGGAGCTGCCAGCTGGGCATCCACCATGGGTCATGGACAGAAGGACCGTGCTGCCCCGGGAGGCAGTTCCCAGTGGCTGGTGAGGGCTGGGTCCACAGATGTGCATGTGCAGGCCCACATATATACCAAGCAGCAACCTGAGCCCAGCCAGACCCGTGTGAGGGGACAGGACCCTGCCTTTCTTCTTTGTGCGTGCCTTGGAAGGAGACTGTTCAGTGCAGTTGCTATTGTTTACATGGAGATTTTTGTAATAAAGACTTATTTCCTGACATGTCAGGGCTGTGAACTGTGTTTCCTCCTATCTGGGGGCTTCAGGAGCAGGAAGGTATCTGAAGTTGAGAGATAGGAACTTCTTGCCCTACTCTGGTGTGCGGCCTTGATGGTTATCATGTTTGGGCCTGCATATAGCCAGATGGACTGAGGAAGCAGGTCCAGGCAAGGCAAGGTTGGGAGTGTCCAGGGAGCAGGAGGAGACATAAACCCCTCCCAGCCTCTGTTGTCCAGATCTATCTCTGCACTGGGGCCTGGCATTGCCTGGATGATTGTGGGTCTTATCACCCCACTATATATAAAAGGAAACATTGCCTGAGAGAACACGCCTTCCCCTGGGTTTCACTGCCTGACAAGAACCCTGGGTCTGGCTCTACACCAGGTATTTCTACCCTGTTCCCTCCTGAGGTGCCAGGAATCAACTGAGCTGCAGATGGAGGGAGGGAAACTTCAGTGACTTGGGTGGCAGAAGGGTGGATGGTTTGTAAGAGTGGGAGTGAGGAAGGTGTACCTGAGCATTCTTGGCTCCAGGTAGCTCCTTCATCTCCTATGCTGAGGTTGGGTTACTGAGGGGGCCCACACAATTCTTTCTTAAAATTCTTTCTGGCTGGGCATTGGCTAATATGATTTTGGTAAAAACAGCTCCCTGGAGCCCTGGCTACCTGGAATGCAAGAGCATGCTCCCTGCCCACCCACAGTACTGGGGATTGAACACAGGTTCTTGTACATGCTGGGAAAGTAAGTGCTCTCCCACTGAGCTACATCCCCAGATCATACATTCTTGGAAGAATGTGAGACTGTGACTCCCTCATCCTCAACACAGGCGCTTGTGCAGGAGTTTGACTATAATTATCCCCCATTATCTATAGTTTCACTTTCTGTAGTTTTAGTCACCCTTCATTGACTACAGTCTGAAAATATTAAATGGAAAATTCCAGAAATTAACAGCTCCTACGTTTTAAATTGCATGATATTCTAAATAGCATGATGAAATCTTAAGCCATGCAGTTCTGTACAACTCAGGATATGAATCATTCTTTGTCCAGAGGCTACACACTGTGTGTGCTACCCACCTGTTAGTCTCTTAGGGCATCTCAGTTATCATATCAATTATCTTGGTATATTACAGTGCTAGTCATAAAGTAATCTTTAGTTTACTTATTTATGGCCCCTAAAACACAAGAGTAGTGATACCGGCAATTCAGAAATGCCAAAGAAAGGCTGTAAAGTGCTTCCTTTAAGAAAAGGAGAAAGTTTATTATAGGTTTATATAGGCAAAAATGTAGTGTTCGTGACTAAATATATACATACACACACACACACACACACACACATATCCATATATATGTATATGTTTACATCATATGTATTCACATATATGGGAGGAGAATGTGTGTGGGGGAAGGATACTGTCTTCTGTCTCAGGCATCCACTGGGGGGGTCTTGGAATATATCCCCCATGGACAGAAGGCTACTGTGCATGGTTTCAGGAATGAGCATTTGCATTTGGTAATGGATAGAAAAGTGACTAAATGGGGACTGATATACAAATCTCCTCATCTCCAAAGCCTGAAGGCAGTCTAGGACAAGGTGAGGGACACCTTCTGAGAAGGGTCTAGGATATGACCCATGTATTTCCCATTTCTACATTAGTTCCATTTATTCATTTCACTGACCCCTGGAAGCTCCCAAGACCTGGTTAGAACCCCAATTACAACTTGTTCCATGGCAAAAGGAGGTTTGAAGCTGGTCCAGTGTGTGTGTGTGGTGTGTTCGTGTGTGTGTATGTGTGTGTGTGTGTGTGTCTCCACTGAGTCTCACCCACATGCCCCCCAGGACAATATTCACTATTCAAAACTGCTGCTGCTGCCTGTGCCTGCTGCCAATATACTTTGAGGCATGGGAAGGGCATGGTTTTCTCAGAGCAGATGAGGGTCCCCAGCCCTGAAGAGGAATCCTGGCTCTGCTATTTATTGGCTGTATGATCCAGAGTACTAAGAACCACTTCGCTTCTCTGTGCCCCAGTGTGTGGTTTGAAGACAGTGCCCCCTTCAGAATGGAGTGGGTAGAACAGTGTGTGCTCAGAGAGGTTCTGGGCATAGTGGGAGCTCAACATCTGTGAGACCCTTTCAACATCCCCACACATCACTGACCCAGACTGGGTGCCCAAGTGACTGAGAGGCAGGCACTCAGCTTGTGACAAGACTGGGGGCAGCTGACAGGCGCTAGCCTAGCTGCCAGCTTAAGAGAGTCTAACCTTGCAGAATACAACAGACACTAGTATGGCAATATGTAAATCAATGGATGTGTAACTGATGTGATTCTGCAATCTGTATATGGGGTAAAAATGGGAGTTCATAACCCACTTGAATCAAAGTGTGAAATATGATATATCAAGAACTATGTAATGTTTTGAACAACCAACAATAAAAATTTTTAAAAAACGAATAAATAAATAAATAAATTGCAAAAAAAAAAAAAAGAGAGAGAGAGAGAGAGAGTCTAACCAGATATGCAGTGGGAAGGCCTCAGGGGAGACCATGGGAAACTCCAAGGACAGGGAGAGACAGGAGACCAGGATATCCCCCCCTCCCTCTTCCCCCTCATCTCAGACTCCCAGGCCCCAGAAGCTTCTCCTGGATCTGCTTGGCAGCACTTATTGGGGGAAGGGCTCTGGTCAGCCTTGTAGTTTCTCAAGGTCACCTGAGTTGGCTCAGTCTTCTCTTTCCTTCTCTGAGGCATAAGACAGTTCATTGTCCCAACTCTATCAGCAATCAGGGGCCAATGCAAGGATATGGGGACACTCAAGGGAGCTCACAGTTGTTGTCCCACCCATTAGTCCCACTGGTGAACCACCTAGAACCTTTAATGCCCACTTCAGGTCATGCATTGCTCATCGGCCCTCAGGTTCAGTCCTTGTCTTAGTTTCATAAACCAGTTGGGAGCTGCCAGGCACGGCGAGGGTCAGGTTGTGACGGGAAATTTGAATCCTGCTTTGGAGGGGCTCCGAGTCTAATGAATGGATGACAAGCTGGTGTCCTCTACACATTGATAGAGAAAGTTTATGGTGTGGGGTGGGGTCATTCCCAGAGGAGGCTCCTGAACCAGCCTCTGAGCACTGGGGGCTTTCCTGGTAAAGGGACCGTTTGCCCTGAGAACTAAAGCATGGTACTTACCACATAGATGAAGCGGTGGGAAGGGCATTCCAAGGAAAAGGAACACAGAGTGTGCAAAGGTGCAGCTACAGGTGCCGGCACACAGGGGAGAAGTGGGACCCAGTCTGAAGCCATGGAAAAAGTAGTGTCCAAGCCCAGAAGGCCAAGGAGTGTCTACTGAGCTGTGTCGGAGAAGGGGAGGGCCAGGCCATGGTTTGCCCACCTCCTGGGGCTGGCAGTCACGGATGCTGAGCAGCAACCAGCTTTCCAATGTCAATGAGTAACTTGGGGGGCTAGGCCAGGCCAGGCCAGCTGCTATGGGCCTGGTGGCATTTTCCACTCCTGAGCAAGCAAGGCTGGCCCGCCTACCTGTTCAAGTGCCCGCCTTGCCCTACTGGACCCAGCCCAGCCTGCCCAGAGCTCCCTGCAGAAGGAGCCCTCTTAGCTGGCAGCTGGACCAAGGGTAAGGGAATGGGAGTGGGAGGGAGTGTGAAAGTGGGGTCTGGGGGCACCACCCTCTCTTTCTGTTGTCCTTTGGGGAAGAATTTCCAGGGATCCATCTTGGAGTGGTTGTGGATGCTCTATGTGCTTAGATATAGGCCAAGTGCTGGAAAATGCCCAGATGAGGGCAGAGCTCTTACCCTGGGGGTACTCCATGTCTGGAGTGTGGCAGTGGGAAGCAGGACAGTGCCTGAGACCCCAAGCCATGAATCCTTGTTCCAGGAAGAATGTTCTTGTGGTCAAGTCCTCTATGACCTTGGCCAGGCCCTGACCTTCAGACCTTGCCTGCAACATGAGGCAACTACAGGAAGTGACCTCACACAGTCTTTCCATCTAAAACTTTTGTGATTTGTTGTGTGTCTGGGAATGCGGGGATGCCGGAAAATCAGTACATTGGGATCTACAAGCTGGGGAAGTGAGGGCTTGAGAGAGACAAAGGTCTGGAGGGATCCTTGTGGGAACAAGAGCCAAGAGGGTCTAGGGTCTTGCTGGGTCTTGCTGGGGAGCTAGACACCTCCCTGCAGGCAACAGTGAGCCACAGGGAAGGAAGAGGAGGCTAGTCCATAGTGAGGTTCCTCTACTCGTGTGAATGGGATAGAACGTCCCTTCCCACTCATCTGGGCCAGATTCTCACTGCCATGTCCCTCAGGCCCATCCTGACCATGGTCCCTGCCTGGCTGTGGCTCCTTTGCCTCTGCGTCACCCAGGTGAGTTGGGTCCTGCCCGCTCCTTCAGGCCCTGGTCTTGGGGGTTGGCACCCTTTTCCCTCAACTCCATCTGGACCAATTTACTCACCGTAGGAAGAGTATGGAAGTGGGGGGCTCAGAGCTGGGGGTGTGGGGCTAATGTGGGGTCCGGAGGTCAAAAGCCAGAAGATGGATGGACTGAGGTAAAGCCAGGTCCAGAGAAGGGGCAGAAATTTCTCTTCCCATCACATCCCAGCACCTTTGTAGGAAGATAGACCATGGGTCAAGGTGAGCATTCACTCACAGGTTTTCCCTGAGGCCCAGCCTGCAGATCTGCATGTGGAAGTCCCTGAAAACTATGGTGGAAATTTCCCTTTGTACCTTATCAAGGTGAGCTTGAGAGCTGGTAAGTGCCAGCTCAGTGTCCCCACATGTAAAGTAAGTGAAGGGGTACTCTTCAGGGGCCTGGCCTCCACTTCCTTTGGTTCCATTCTTACCAGCTGCCACTGCCCCATGAGAAGGCTGAAGGTCGGGTTGTACTGTCAGGGGACTCAGACATGGAAGCTAAGGACCCCTTTGCTGTGGACCCAGATTCTGGCTTCCTGACAGTGACCAGGGCCCTGGACAGAGAAGAACAGGCAGAATATCAGCTGCAGGTATGGTTGGCAAGGTATAGGGGAGAGTAGGCAGGGCAAGGCCAGGTACTCACTACTCTTCTTTGCCAGGTCACCCTGGAGACTGAGGATGGACATGTCTTGTGGGGTCCACAGCATGTGATTGTGCATGTGAAGGATGAGAATGACCAGGTGCCCCGATTCTCTCAGACCGTCTACAGAGCTCAACTGAGTCAGGGTACCAGGCCTGGTGAGTGATGAGGGAAGACAAGTTGCAGCAGTCAGGTGAACACTTACGGAACAGCCAAGAGTAAAAAGACAATCAGTATAGGGACCAGGGCAGCCAGAGTCTAAGCTTCTCCCCCATCTCTGTCCCATCCTGCGCCCTTCCCACCTTGCTGTGGGTCATGTCTATTCTTGGCTTCAGTTTTCTCATCTGTGAAGTGGGATGAAAAGCCATGTCTCACCCCCACAATCCTGATTGATAGAAGGATGGATATAGAAGGAAGAACCAGGGAGAGAGAGGGGAGGCACAGGAGACTCCCCACCCCCACCATCTCTTACAGTGTATCTTCTCCCCACCCACCAGGTGTCCCCTTCCTCTTCCTTGAAGCTTCAGATGGGGATGCACCAGGAACAGCGAACTCAGATCTTCGATTCCGGATCCTGAACCAGGCTCCAGCCCAGCCTTTGCCAAACATGTTCCAGTTGGAGCCTCAACTGGGGGCTCTGGCTCTCAGTCCTGAGGGTGAGCCTGAGGAGAGTCAGGGAAACTGAAGAAGAGGGGCTCTGAGCTGCAAATGAGTTGGAGCTGGAGATGAAGGGGGAGAAAAGGACGGAGAGCAAGGCAGAGGTCATGCCTGGCTGTGCGTGGAGAGCTAGGAAACAGGGTGGTGTGCCTCTGCCCACACCCAGGAAACCAGGTAGAAATGGCTCAAAGGGGCTGTGGTCCAGGAACCTCAGAGCTGAAGGCAGAAGAGACCTCGACAGGGAGTTCAGACTAGAAGCACTGCTTGAGGATAAAAAAAAAAAAAAAGTGAATTATACCTCAACCCAGCCAGTCACCGCTTCACACATTTACCCTGACACCACCCATAGAGCCCATCTGTCCAACACTCACATATCCACATACTCTTCCATGCACTCACCCAAATCCCTATCCATCAACCCAGTAAATTATTCATTCATCCAATGATCATCTCCCACCCTGCCCACGTCTACCACATCTCCATCCTGGCTATCCATCTACCCCTCACATCACTGTGTGAGTAGATATGGAAATGACATTGCAAACTATCAAATCCTAGTTGGAATCTCATGATGGTGTTAAACGCTCCTCTTATCCTTTGGGCAAGAGAGTGTTCTGAACCTCTGCCACTGGATTGGCTTTGTGTTTGGTATCTGCTGAGAAGGTTACTCTGGTTCTTGTTCCCTGGCCTCATGCTTGGATAACCATCCTATCCCTTCTAGGGAGCACCAGTCTAGACCATGCCCTGGAGGGGCCCTACCAGCTGTTGGTACAGGTCAAGGACATGGGTGACCAAGCCTCAGGCCACCAGGCCACAGCCACCATAGAGATCTCCATAGTAGAGAACACCTGGGTGCCCCTAGAACCTATACACCTGGAAGAGAATCTTGAAGTCCTGTACCCACACTACATTGCCCAGGTAAGTAAGTGGTTTTCAGTGGCCAAAGCAATCCCAGATGGTGCAGTTGAACCTGAGGCTCATGGACTGTTGGAAGGTATGTCTGGGAACCAACTTGACCCCCACTCCTCCTTCCACTCTTCCCATTACTTCTCACTGTAGAGGAGGGTATATAAGGCTTTGGGACCAAGCCCATAGTTCCTAACCTGCCATCCTCTGGCCGGTGTAGCTCTGTGTTCTGACCTCTCCAGCTTGCCCAAGGCTTTCTTGGGGAGAACAGCTGCTACCTCTTGCTGCCATGGGGATTGTCACCCAGGACAGGAATGTCTCAGGCCTTCTCTAGGAATGTCCTTGGGTCAGGCCCAGCTTGAAAAGACAGAAAAGAGAGTAACCTGGTTATTAGGGCACTGTGGGACAGGGCCAGGCTTGAATCAAGGCAAAGTCACAATGACAAGTGCCCCCTACAGGGGAATCTACCTGGCCTCAAGACTTAGGGAGGAGAGCAATTTGCATAAAGTCACATGGTAATTGGGTCCGGCCCCTTGCTTGGGTATCTCTTTGGGACACAAGTGCTGACACTGAACATTCCTGCGCTTGGCATGGGTGTCTTCACTCTGTACCCTCCTCTCAGGCACATTGGAGTGGAGGGGATGTGCGCTATCACCTGGACAGCCAGCCCCCTGGGCCCTTCAAAGTGGACACAGAGGGGAAACTCTACGTGACCAGGGAGCTGGACCGAGAGGCCCAGGCTGAGGTGAGGTGAGAGGGAAGCCAGGGAGGTAGGCAGGAGGGTGCTTAGTCACTGGTTGGCTTTTGGGGATGTCACATCCCCCACAGAACACTGAGGCAGTGGAAGAGAGCCCAGAAGAGCTGAAGCTGGCCACCAGAAGGGACTGGAAGCATCCTTGGCCCTGACCTGAAGCCTCCCACTGCCCACTGCAGTTTGTGCTCCAGGTGCGGGCTCAGAATTCCCGTGGTGAGGACTACACGGCGCCTCTCGAGTTACACGTGGTGGTGATGGATGAGAACGACAACGGGCCCGTCTGTCTCCCATATGGGCCCTCAGTCAGCATCCCCGAACTCAGCCCCCCAGGTGTGCTGTGGGTCTGGTCAGGGGTGAGGGAAAGGTGCAGTCTCTGAGAACCATCCCCTTGTGCTTCTCTGGGGTAAGGGACTCTAGCTTCAGGCCCCTATATTAATGTCCCTCTCCAACACTCCTCCGCGCACAAGCTCAAGTTAAGTTCAGCACAAAAAAGAAGCATGGAGTGGGAGGCTTAGGGCCTCCAGTCTGGGCCGTGGTCCCACCCAGGTGTGGCCTGTCTTGTAGGCACTGAAGTGACTAGGTTGTCGGCAGAGGACGCAGATGCCCCTGGCTCTCCCAATTCCTACGTTGTGTATCAGCTGCTCAGTCCTGAACCTGTGGAGGGGGCTGAGGGGAGACTCTTTGAGCTGGATCCTACTTCAGGCTCTGTGACTCTGGGAACTACTCCACTCCAAGCCGGCCAGAACATTCTGCTTCAGGTGCTAGCCACTGACCTAGCAGGAGCAGAGGGTGGTAAGTGCCCTGATGGTGACCTGGGTCTCCTACCCACTCTGTTCCTACTGGAGTCTCACCAACACGAAGCTCGTTCCTGCCTCAGGCCTCAGCAGCACGTGTGAGATTGCAGTTACAATCACAGACATCAATGACCACGCCCCTGAGTTTACCACCTCCCAGGTAAGTAAAAGCAGGAAGGAGACCTTGGGAAGGGTGCTGGTAGGGCTCACCACCCCTCGCCCTCTCCCCAGATTGGGCCTATAAGCCTCCCTGAGGATGTCGAGCCTGAGACTTTGGTAGCCACTCTCATGGCCACTGATGCTGACCTTGAGCCTGCCTTCCGCCTCATGGACTTTGCCATTGAAGCAGGAAACGTGGAAGGGATATTCGGCCTGGATTGGGAGCCAGACTCTGGTCATGTGCAACTCAGACTCCGCAAGGTAAGGGTCTGAGTAGATGTAAAAGGGGCGCATGTGCACATACACACAGGCACATGCACACACGCACAGGTGTGCCACGCCCCAGCCCTCACAGTGACCTGGGCCTCACTGGTTCCAGAACCTCAGCTATGAGGCAGCTCCCCATCACAAGGTAGTGGTGGTAGTGCAGAACGTGGAAGAACTGGTGGGCCCAGGCCCAGGCCCTGGATCCACAGCCACAGTGACCGTGCTGGTGGAGAGAGTGATACCACCCCCCAAGTTGGACCAGGAAAGCTACGAGGCCAGGATCCCAGTCAGCACCCCAGCTGGCTCGCTACTGCTGACCATCCAGCCCTCAGACCCTAGGAGCAGAGCCCTCAGGTGAGCCAAAAGCCCAGCCCTTACCTGGGCTGGATCTATCTTGCTCCCCAGGATGACTCCAGGGCCTCAGACGAGATTCACATTATCTATGGCCTAGAATAGTGATTGTGATTCCTGGGGGAATCAAGTCTGGATGGATTGGGCAGGGTATGGAGGCAGTGTTCAGACCCCATAGAAGCTCACCTGGAGGGGGTTCCTCCACATTGCATCCAGGTAGAAGCACAGACAAAGCTTTCCCCAGGCTCTGATCCCATCCAGACCCCTTTGCAGTGTGCCCTGGACCTAGTTGAATTAGGTCCCCCATTACTGTGGTAGACTTCCCCTACCCACAGTATCCATTGTTCAATTCCCCCAGCACCAGCAGGTCCTGAGCTGGGGAGAGAGCCTACTGTCTCCCTTGAATCACAGAGAGAATGTGGACCTTGAGCACGTCACACTGTCCTGGGGATTTCTGGGCAAGACCTCATACATAGTCCCAGTGCCTCCTTACCTCTACCCTCTTCTCTGGGCCTCAGGTTCTCCCTGGTCAATGACTCAGAGGGCTGGCTATCCATCAAGGAATTCTCTGGGGAAGTGCACACGGCCAAGTCCCTGCATGGCGCCCGGCCTGGAGACTCATACACAGTGCTTGTGGAAGCCCAGGATGCAGGTATGGCCAGGCAATATGGGGGCCTCTGTGAGGTAGGCACTGGGACTACATGTTGAAGTAGCTCCATATGCAAATCTTACTAGCTCCATATGCAAACCTCAGACAGATGGACAGACAGGCAGGACTGAGCTTCCTCCTTGGGACATTTATGGACAGCCACCAAGCCCCAGGCGGGAGAGAGGGACAAGGAGCTAAGTCCAGTGTCTCTTTCTGAGAATGGGTCTACCCCCAGGTAGTAAGAGGGAGCCAGGTAGACCTGGTCTCTGCCTCCCCTCTTCCACTACCCTCTAGCTTCCCACTTGAAATCCCCCAACCCAGTCCCTTAACTTCTGGATGGCCTCTTAGGGTATTGGCTTCAGGAACAAGCTCAGGACAGAGGTAGAAGGAGGTCCATGGGGCTGCCTTTAGGGCAGGAGTGTTGGGAGATGAGCCAAATGGGACCCTGCTGAGGCCAGGTGTGGAGGACTGTGAATGGAGCTTTTACAGGATGAACAGCTGGCCCTGGGGAGGGTAAGTCATAAGGCTCAGGGAAGACCAACAGGGGTGGGCTTTTCTATGGTGAGGGTGCTGCCATGTGGCTGGGTGCTGGCATCAGTAGCAGGGGTGGCAATGGGGGCAGGTTTGGCATTCAGAAAGGCACAGGTGGACAAATAGCTGCTCAGATAGTGAAGGAGTGAAGCTCATTGTGAGGAAGAGACTGCCATGGGGATGATGGTGGGATGGAGAGAAGGAGTGGATGGAGTGGAGGCAGAGTGGCAGGGAAGCAGCAGGATGAAACTGATGGGTTATGTGGGGAGAGGGCAGCCCAGGGACTCTGGAGCTCAATCCTACCCCCAACAATGCAGATGAGCCAGGACTGAGTACCTCTGCCACCCTCGTGGTCCACTTCCTAAAGGCCCCTCCTGCCCCCACCCCGGCTCTGGCCCTTGTACCTGCTCGGCACCTCTGCACACCACGCCAGGATTATGGTGTGCTCATCACCAGTGAGGACCCTGACCTGGCCAGTGGGCATGGTCCCTACAGCTTTGCCCTTGGTCCCAATCCCACAGTGCAGCGAGATTGGCGCCTCCAGACTCTCAATGGTATGTGATGGGGGAAGACAGGGAGGGTCACCTGGAAGTGAGATGGGGGTGGCATCACACCTAGGGGAAGTAGCCCCCAGTGAACCTGTCAAGCTAATGACCCTGGTCACTTCCTGCAACCTGACAGGTTCCCATGCCTACCTCACCCTGGCCCTGCATTGGGTAGAGCCACGAGAACACATAGTCCCTGTGGTTGTCAGCCACAATGCCCGGATGTGGCAGCTCCTGGTTCGAGGTAAGGCTGGGGCTTAAGTTAGGGAGACTGAGGGAGCATCAGGATGCAGGGGGGAAGGGCTGGTACCCATCATGTGGGTTCACAAGGACAGCATACATATTTGTGATTGAGCCCACATACCTACATGCACCCAGGCACACACATTCACATACCCATGCATATGTGTGTGTGACAGAAACACAAGTCAGCCAGCTGACCAGGCAGGAGTCTCTAAGCAGCCAAGAGAGCCCTCCTGCATCGCTCTCACCTTCCTCTACTCTGTCCCCCAGTGATTGTGTGTCGCTGCAATGTGGAGGGGCAGTGCATGCGCAAGGTGGGCCGCATGAAGGGCATGCCCACGAAGCTGTCGGCAGTTGGCATCCTTGTGGGCACCCTAGCAGCAATAGGTAATGGAGGATGGGTTCCTGCGTGGGGGAGAGTGATGGTTGGTTGGGGCCACAACTTTCATATAAACAGTGCCCCTTGTCCCTATAATGACACCAAGTCTGGAAAAAGGAACCGCCAACACCCCTGCTCATTATACTCGTGCCCCTGGCATCATAGTCATCATAATCATTACTTATAACAGCATTTTCTATTATGCGATTTGTGCACTGTGTCAGGCCCTATGATAAACACTTTACGTGGATTGTCACATGGAATCCTCTCTTTACTCTGCAAGGTAGATACTGGTATCTTCCTATTTTGCACATGAGGTCCCTGTAGATCAGAGAGGTGAATAACTTGCCTGAAATTACACGGTAGAGCCCAGGTCTTCCCAGCCTAGTTCCTGCAGTTCAAACCATCCTCTCCATTCCCTGTATTTATTTAGCTCCTTAAAATTTTTTCCTTGCTGGCTTTCTTTGCTGGTTCTGGCAGAATGCTATGATGTGCCTTTCTCCTGGAGGAACACAGGAGCAACTTACTGTCTCTCAGATGAACTCCAACCAAACTGTCCCCCAGAGAAGGGGACTTTGGTGGCTTGAGTGTTCCAGGGCTGCCTCAGTGCAGTGAGGGCCTGGTGAGGTACAAGGAGACCAAGTGATTTGAACTGTCAGGCACTCAGGTCATACCAGTCCATCTTCTGGGACACTGTCTAGGAAACTTCCTCTCTATTAAAACCAATGCCAATAGCAATGGGTCCCTAATAATGGAAAAGTCCCACAGCCCCTCCTGAGGGTTGATCCATCCCTCTTGGGCCCCTCAGGCTTTTTCCTCATCCTCATCTTCACCCACCTGGCCCTGGCGAGGAAAAAGGACCTGGATCAGCCAGCAGACAGTGTGCCCCTGAAGCCAGCCGTCTGAGGGACCCAGGAAGCTCCAGCTGGAAGTTTTGGCCTCTGACTCCATCTGAACCCACTGGGAAAGGTTCCAGTACCCAAGGTCCAGTGGAGATGAGGACAGAGTAAAAGCCCTTACACCCTCCTGGGCAGAGGCACTGTTACCTGACAAGTCCCCAGAGCCCGGACACTGACTTTAATGGGTTATCCATGGGAGTGCTCCAAATGGCAGCTTGTTGTCCAATAATAAAGCCTCAGCGAGCAGGGCTGAGCTCTAAAGGATGGCCATGCCATGTCTGAGTGTCCACAGGCATGTGTGCATGCACATGTGAGTGTGAACACATCTATCCCTTCATGCCTTCCCCATCTCCTGCTGCACAGAATGGGTCTAGGGGCTTGAGGGACAAGACTGGGGTCCCTTGTAAGGAAGAACATAGGGCATCATATGGGCTATTGGTGAAAATGCGGCCAAAGCAAGAAGGGTCACTAACCCCAGATGGGTTAACTGTGCAGGTGATGATGAAGAGGACAGTGCTGGAGTGTGTCATTCTTGTATTTTCAGGACATCATTTTGACTATGGCAGGACATGACCTTGTGAGTCTGTGTCCTATGTTCGTATTCGAGAACACTTCTATCCCTGTGCATGAGTCACCTGCACCCAGAGGTGGGCAGAGGTCTCTCAGTCTCAGAAGGAGCTTATTAAGGAATCTCTCAATCTCCAATGTGTGTCTCTCTCTCTCTCTCTCTCTCTCTCTCTCTCTCTCTCTCTCTCTCTCTCGTAGATGGGCACTATAGCTTTATTTTATTTTATTTTTATATGGTGCTAAGGATCGAACCCAGTGCCTCACATGTGCTAGATGAGTGCTCTGCCACTGAGCCACAGCCACAGCTCCTGTTCAGGAATCTTGAGGGCCCGGTAAGCAGGAACCAAAGAGGTGAGGTGATGGGTGCCCTTCTGCCCCAGTGCAGGCTCCAAGGCACTTCAGGTTTTTTCTAAGCAGGCTGGTGAGCACACGGGGCCTCTGCAGAAACTCAGGGAAGGGGAGTCACTCAGATGGACGCCATTGCATTGGACAGGAATCCCTGTGGATCATCCTGGAGTTGCTACTGCCCCAGGTGAACCCTGCCTCTGGCCCAAGTTAAGCCATGGCCCTGGTGCTCTGCTAAACCCACACCTGCAGAGCGCCCTCTAATCCCTGCCCCTTGACCTACCCAGACACAAGCTGATCCCACATGTCCCCTTCCTGATAGTCTCTGGGGAGCCAGGGTGGGACTTGCCATCCCAGGCACCCTGAGCTGATGATGGTAAATCACGGGGAAGGAAGAAAAACAACCTCGGTGGGGCCCAGCCCTATTTTTAGGAGATAATCTCTCCATGGCTGGCAGATTCTGTGGGATGGGGGCCAAGGCTAGCCAAGAGAAATAGAGCAGCATTCTGGCTGGCCTGCAGGAGCCTGAAGATGTATTAAGAGACCACCCCTTGGGGCTGGGGATGTGGCTCAAGCGGTAGCGCGCTCGCCTGGCATGCGTGCGTCCCAGGTTCGATCCTCAGCACCACATACAAACAAAGATGTTGTGTCCGCAGAGAACTAAAAAATAAATATTAAAATTCTCTCTCTCTCTAAAAAAAAAAAAAGAGAAAGAGACCACCCTGTACTCAGGGACCATGCCACCCCACCATTGGAGGTTACACTGCCCACCCCAGCCCAAGCAAGGCTTTCCTGCTGCTCTCAGAGGATTGTCTGTTTGGCTCAGAAGTCTTCAGGGAACAAAGTTCCTTGGAGGTTGTAGCTTATCTAATCTTCTCATCAACTTGCTAGGGTAGATTATTGTTCCCATTTGCAGTGGAGGATCTTGAAGGTCAAGGAGGTTAAGGGCTGTAGTCAGAGTCTTGGAACAGATCACAATGCAAAACTGTGTGGCCAAGGTCCATATTACCTCTCTAGAAGTATCCACAGCCTTCAGCTGGTCTCTGCTTCCACAGATCCCCTAGAAGACCCTTATAGAACACCCTGGCAGCTTCTTCAGGTAAAGGTAGAAATTTGGATCACGAAGAGATGGAAGGATCACCCCAGTTTCATCCAACCAGTGAGATTTGGCACCTGAGCTAGAACCTCCCTGCTCTCTGGGTCTTTGTTCTGGATGCATGGGTAGGTGGCTGGATGAGTGAGTCAGGTGGGTGGGTGAGTAATAGTTGCATGGGTAGGTAGCTGGGTGGGTAGATAGGTTAGTGGGGGGGGGTTGATGAGGAGGTGGATGGGGAACCAACAAAGGAAAGGGTAGATAACAGGATGCCAGGGCAAATTGAAGCGTCTGCCCCAGTTTGAGGGTTTCTTCCTTTAGCCTGCAGACCCTAGGCCACTCCCTGTTTGCATCAGTGCTAAGGGCCAAGGCTCAATTTCCCTGAGCACCTGTGGGCATACATTTCTCAGCCTCATTCTAAAGAGGAAGGTGAGGGTCACCAAGAGAGAGAAACACTTTAGCAATAGAGCAGTGCGTGTTTGTAGGCATTCACACTAGTGAGGCAGGCCTCATGCTGTAGGCAGAGCTTAAATCCTAACAGAGCAAGGTGGAGTACCAAGAGGCACCCTCTGGGTAGAACATCGTGCAATCTGTGCCCCATTTCATCCTTGCTAGGTAAATCACTTTAGTTCTCCAAGTCTCAGTTTACCTGTTGGTAAATGGGCCTCAATTCATGGGGCTGTTTTGAGAATTGCATGAGAAAAATTCTTGCAAAATGCATTTAGCAGAGTCAAGGAACACTGCAGGAGCTTAATAAATGTGGCTTTCTCTAGTCCCCAAAATGCCTGCATCCCCACACTCCCTAGAGGCCCCATGAGGTCCAGGCTTTGGGGAGGGAATATGGAGAAGGGTCCCTGCTCCAGCCCCAGCTGGCCTTGCTGGGCGACCCAAGACACTGCTTCCTGCCTGGGCTCCTTTCCAGACCCTAGGCTTTCTCTGGCTCTGTTGCTAAGGGGTCTCATGCATCTCTGACTGGGCTGGAGCTGGAGGGGTGGAGGGATCAGCCCCAGAGTGGGGCTCATGCTCTCCTTCTCCCAGGCCCCTTCCAGAAGCACAAGGCCAGATCAAAGAGACCCAGCACTGAGGACCAGGAGGCGTACTGGGAAAGAATGTAAACATGAGGATATTTTTAAACTTTTTCCAGCCCCAGTGATAGAGCTCTTGAAGCAACAGGCCTGGAGGTCAGTCCAGCCCTCACCTCCAAAGAATGAAACAGTCTTGGGACCCCAAAGACACCCCCACCCACACCTATATCCACCAAAGGATTCTAGTTTGGGCCTCAGGGCAGAAATTCTTCCTGAGATCTCACCTCCAGATGTCCTACTGCTGTAGGATAACATGTTTCCTACTGAGAAGACCTCAAAGGTGTGGAAGGCTTCAAGGGTGCAGGCATGGTGGGAGCCCACCTGGAAAGCTAGTTGGGGGACTCAATTTGGGAGACTCCCTCGGCAGCCTTTCACTATGTCAGGCATGAGTGTGCACACGTGTGTTCCCGTGAGTGTGTAAGTGTGAGCAACAGTTTCGCTGTTGGAACATGAGCTTGCATCCCTCCACCTCTTTCCCTAGCAACCCTGACCTCCTACCCAGGGCCCTGTAGGTAGAGAGAAAAGAGAGAGCAGTGAGGGTCAAGGGAAAGAGTCACCTGAGATCGGGGCAGATGGGGAGGGCAAGGGGGCTAGGGCGAGGGCAGGGAGGGGGCCTGGGTCCCTGTTCATGATGTGAGTCAGTCTGTGAGAACTGCAGGGGCCACTGATGTGGGGACCAGGGAACTTGACTCCCTGAATCATGCCCGGGTGTTGCAGTGACTCAGGAACATGGAGAGAAGGCTCCCTGGATCTCCCCACTTCCGGTGTCAGAGTGATGCTCACCGGGGGTTCCATGACAACAACCTCTTCCCTGAGTGACGTGGCAACCCTCTCACAGTCACAGCTGTGTCACAAAGAGACTGGTGCAGGGAAATCAGCCATGATATGACCCTTTCCACTGTGGTCATATCATGGAGACCCCTACGCATGGGACATGGGGACCCTCACCCTATCCACATGCCCACTGACCAGCCTTCTCTGGGCCATGAAGAAGCCAGGAAAAGGTGCTGTTGCCAGAAGAGTGAGGGGCCCATCTCCTGGAGAGGCCTTAGCTGACTGTTTCCCTTGCTTCAGTGAGCTGCTTCCCCTGCTTAGGGGCTCAGAGGGGGACTGCACGGAGCTCCAGGTCACACAGCTCCTCAGTGGAGGTCACGGTGCAGTCCCCTGGCCAAGATCCAGAAGGCTACAGCGTTGTCTACCCCAGATCCCCTGCTGCCCTGCAGGGCTAAGGCTTGCCCTTTACCATACAGTGTGGGGGCACTTCCAGCCCAGGAGGACAATGGGAGCTCGGCAGGACTGGGCAGGGAGACCCAGAGACCTGTCCTCCATCTGAGGGCCAAAACTGCCCTCCTGAAGACATTGTTGTGTTGTCCCAAATTGTGGTGTCCCTGTGTGTGCCCCCCCCACCCCCCCGAGCTGTTGCTATTCTTACTCATTTGGTGGTGGCAGTAGGGTCAGAGATAGTGGCAGGGTGGGAACGAGTCATGAGCACCAGCTCCTTATCTGACACATTCCCTGGAAACTTGGCAGGGGCTGCCAGCCTCTGGGGGCCTGGGCAGGGTGGGGGTGAGGTGGCCACAGGGGGGGGCTGGGCTCACTGCAGTTGAAGCCCTGCTCCAGCTGTCTCTGCTACAGCCAGGCGAGGTCTGGTCGGAACTGGTCTGGGGATTCTAATGGGATTCCTTCCCACGCATCCTTCTCAGTGCTACCCAGTCCAACCAGAATAGACCACCATTGTTCCCACTCTGAGCCTCTGACACTCCAGAGGACAATGCATTGCCTGGCGACAGTGAACAGCACTGGACTAGGGGCCACAGAAGCCCAGATTGGCCATGGTCCTCCCCATTTCTTAGCCATGTGACCTTGGGCGAGTCACCTTTTTTCTCTGAGCTTGTTTCCTCATCCCTTTCCCAGGCTATTGAAGGGATCCCAGGGTCCAACATTCAGAAAGGTGGGCTAAGGGATGGAATTTGTATCTATGTGTGTGTACTCACTTGTGTGTGTGCATGTGCGCACACACATGCATACTCAGGGGTGAGGGGCCAGAATGGGAAGAGGGAGGCACACGGGTCCCCCACCTCGGAGACTCCCACCCCATGGATTTTCCATTGGCACGTCGGCACTCTCTCCCTCAAAATAGGCCCTACCAGCCGTGCGCGACAGAGCCCAGACTGAGGGGCCTTTATTTAGCTGCCCTTTGATTGTCAGCTCTTGAGCCACTGCTATTTCAAGCCCCAACGCCTAGAGGAGTAGGGCCAAATGGGGGGTTAACTCAGTGGGTCTGGCTGGCTCCCTGAAGGCATCCCCAAGGGGGTCAGCCCTGCCCTCTCTCTCCTAGCATGGCTGGCAGGGGCTGGCAGGGAGAGCACAGCATCCCTGAGGCTCAACCATCCACCTCCAGGGAAGCTGCAGACCTGGCAAAACCAACCATGAGCCACTCTCCACCCTCTCACCCAGAGAAGAGCAGGCTGTGGAGATTAACTGAGATAATACAAACAAAGCCCTGACTTAACACAGGGGCTAGCACATAATTGGCCTTCAAAAAATGGAAAAGGGGCGGACTGGGGATGTGGCTCAAGCGGTAGCGCTTGCCTGGCATGCATCCGGCGCTGGGTTCAATCCTCAGCACCACATACAAATAAAAATAAAGATGTTGTGTCCACTGAAAAACTAAAAAATAAATATTAAAAAAAAATCTCCAAAAAATGGAAAAGGAGGCTCAGGTGTAGCTCAGTGGCAGAGCACTTGCCTAGCATGTATGAGGCCTGAGTTCCATTTCTAGTACCAAAGAAAGAAGAAGAAAAACAAGAGCTACAACTCTTATTGTCATGACTCTTATTGTCACAGTCAGTCTTGGTTTGTTGTTTTAGCAACTTTTTTTTTAAAATTAGATTTCCTTCCAGTCTTTTTTCCCGAGCATTTGTCTCATGCTGCTGGGCTCAGGACATGACCTTCTCCCACACTCCCATATACACATACACAACAGTTTTCAGCAGGGAGGAACCCAAACCTGCTGGAGTGTCCCTCCACAGATCTGCGGGCTGCCCTCAAGGATCACCGACTCTATAAACTTAGGGTCCATAATTCCTGAGATTGTACTTGACCTTTAGAGTACCTGTGGTTGTACCCATAATTTCTGTCATCTTCTCAAACGTTCCTATGCACACAGGATTCCAAAGCCACAGATTCTGAAAGTCAATTTCTAGATGTTGTAGCCCCAAATGGCCCCTGCACCTGGATTCTAGAATGAACGCTCCAATTAGAACCCAAAGAAATGGGCTCATTCAACAGCTGACATGAGAAGGAATTTTCTGGTTGTTCAGGTGCATAAGATTCGATGATGGATCGTAAGGACAAAAGCAGATGCTCTGGGCTTCCTGGTCAGAGAGTGCATGTGTATAGAGGTGTGGGCTGCCAGAGAGGACCATATGTGGGAACAAGATTCTAGGAAGTGGCTAGGAAGAGAACAGGAGTGTGGCTGAGCCAGGCCTTCCCCTTCTCAGTCAGGGACATTTCCCAGCAGGGCAGCAATGTCAGTTGGGGTTAGGGGGTCACATGTTTTACCCTTCCCCCAAATGGTTACTGGACAAGGTGAGACTTCCTTGTTACCCAAAGAACAAAAATAGGTCCCAGGTGATGATTTGCAATCCATGCCCAGAACTACCAGGGTTATTCTGAGAGTGACAGGCACAGGGCCAGGTCAGGTGGGACAGCTGGAAGTGGCATCCTTGGCCTGTGGGTGGACACCCTGCCCTCTTGGGGATGCTGAATGGGGGTGGGGGACTGAAACTGCATACCAGCTGACCCTCAATAGTCCAATCCTGACTCAGCCATGTGACCTCAGACGAGCCACTTGGCATCTCTGAGTGTCAGATTCCTACACAAATGCTGGAACCTGGGTCCCTACTGTTCAATGAGGCTAAGAATTTGGAGAATTTGAGAGATGGCTTAATAGATGGGTGAATCCCCACTTTAGCTGTCTCAGAGCCAGGCCTACATGTCCAGAGAGGGCAAGAACCTTATCACCCAGAAGAAGAAAAATCCTTTCCCCTCCAATTCTGAAGGAGCCAGAGTCTGACACTAGAGCACACTTCTGGCAGGGTTTGTGGGGATTTTCCAAGAACAACTCTATCTGATTTCTATTCCTAGCACTGCTGCCCAGAGCTTAGGCTAAGAGACACTGGCTTATTCCAGTTCTGTCCAGCTCCTGCCGTTGGCCTACTAAGCCTAAGCCAAGGTGCCCACACCATGTTTTCTGGCTGAGTTCTAGGGTGTCTGAAGCGCTTGGGTTTCCTAGCTACCCCTTGTGGTCCTGTCACAGAGCAGTGCTGAGCGCACAGATGGTCCTCTCCTGACCCCCTATCCCTTCTAGGGGCCTGCCTTTTCCCTCATCTAACAGGTTCAGGAATTTTCCCTGGATCCAACCCCTGACCTCAGATGAACATGGACAAGCTGGCAGGATGAACACTGACTTGGGGACAGATGGCATCTGACTCAGCTCAGGGTAGGGAGTTTTGGTAAAGGCAGCTGGAGAGGGGAAGGGTAGCTGGGCTTGGACAAGTGCCTGGGCAAAGGTTCAGAGATGTGACTAGGCTCAAGGATTGGGACATGCTGCAGTTTCCTTGAGGCTGGAGCTCAGGTTTAGGGTAGGCTAATCGACATTGAAGCTGCAGACACAGGGTCCGGGGAGATTGAACTGAACTTCATCTACCAGTCAGAAATTAGATCCCGATTCCTTTTCCAACTCTCTTTCCCTCACAACTATCCGCAGCAGGGTTTTGGCCAGAAATTGGCGGCTGGGTTGGGCAGGTCTCCAGGGAAGGCCAGACTGGCTGATTGGAATCCCAAGACCCACCAGGTGTTAGAGGCAGGTGTTAAGTACCAGGCCACCAGCTCTGCACTTCACAAGGTGGCTGACGTCTGGGATAGTCTTATACCCAAAAAATGCACTTTCTGTCCATCTTGGTCTCTGGGGAGTGACACGACACCCAGATCCTTTGGGAACAAAGTTCATACTGAAACCCAATTGAGACCTGGAAATGCCCCCCCCCCCACTTTGCCACTCTGAACTTCAGCCCTGTCTGGTGGCCAACAAAGTTTTAGCCACTGTCAAGAGCCATCCATGGACTACGTGTGGACCAAATCAGCATGGAGCCCATTGAATAGGAAAATCTGGTATTTGGGAACTTCCAGTGGCAATCTTGCTGGTAAGATCACTTAGGTACATGTGAGTCCTGTTCAGCTCTGCCAGGTCCCACACAGCACCAGAGATGGGGTGACCTGCTGTAGCCACACAGCCTCTCAGAGATGGGTGTGACCTACCAAGATGCCAATCAGTCAGTTGACTGCAAGATATCATGAAGCAAAACTCCACCCCTGAAACCTTATCCCTGACTTTGATGTACCCCCTTAAATAAAACCACCAGAGCCATTTTCTAATTGTACTGTTCTAGCTCCTACAGGACTGGAAGAATCTATCAGGTCCTCCCTTAAAATTATAATTCTGACTTTGTCTTTTATTTCTTTACTATTTCAGACTTTATTTTCTCAGGTGGCTTATCCCCTCCTGTGCAGGAAAAATTACCCTGGGGAGGTGCTGGCCCCCTTGCAATAGGCCACCATCTTCATGCTGGGGAGGGGACACATGGCTCCACTCCTTCCTGAGACTGGCGCCAAGGTTTATGAGCCAGTGCAGAAGTCTCTGAGAGCCATATGGGTGGAAAAAGTTACCCTGTTCTAAATCAGCCAGCCTTCTGGTGATCTCATCCCCTTCCCAAGATAGTTCCACTCCCCTCCCCCACCCTCCTGCCCTGGCCAATGGGGTAAGTCACGAGGGGGGAGCCGGTAAAGGAGTGTGTCTGCAGGCTAGGGGGGAAGTGTTTCAACTTGGGGTCACACTGTATATTCTGTTGATTTTCCACCCCCACCTCCCATTTATAATATTTACAAATAGCAGTTTTCTGTCAAATAAACAATAAAGGTCTTCCGCCATGTTTTCTTTTCACATGTCACTTTTTAAAGTGTGCCAGGATGGATGTAACAGAATCTATGTGTCCAATCTTGGAGGAGAACGTGTCAATGGTGTACAGTTTCTCTTTCTTACAAACACCAGTGCCATGACCATTTTTGTTCAAATCCCCACCTGACACCCTCAACCTCCAATGAATACTCACAGGTGTTGGGTGGGAGGGTAGGCTTCATTGTGGGCCTGAGGAGTTGTGGGCACTTTCCCAAACTGCCAGGCCCAGAGTAGGGCGGGACCAGCAGACCTCCATCCTGCTTGTTCCACACTCACATTCCCCAACTTCTGCTAACTGTTGCCCTCCCAGCCACAAAGATCAGGCTGACAGGGGACACAGGGAAAAAAGGCATACACATGGTCTCCTCTAGCCTAAGCTGGAGGCTGTGTCCACACAGTCCCCACCCCTGACACAGACTGGTACCAGTCTCAAGGGGGACCCCCCCCCCAATTCCATCCCCTTCACATCTTCACAGGCACACTCCTCCAGTTTTTGCTAGAACATTCCTATGGATTGATAGCTTACTCCTTCCTAGTTGCTGCCAAGCCAGTGGGGAGCAAGTGGAACTTTTCTTTTAATCAAATGAATAAATATTCAAAAGAATTACATGAGTGCTAAGATGAGGCTTTGGAGTCAGACACCAAGATTTGAAACTCAGCTCTGCATTTACTGGTTTTGTAGCCTAAGGCACAGCATTTTACCTCTCTGGGCTCAGTTTCTTCATTTGTAAAGTGGGTTAGTAATACTTATATGATTGTGTGAGGATTAAATAAGATAATACACATAAAGTCCTGGGCACAGCACTTGGCCAGAGTATGTGCTCACTCAATGTGGCCTAGTTTATAATCTTAAATTATCATAAACCAAGTCCCTGATATGGCTCCTCCCTGGCCGAAAGGAGATCAGAGTGGCCAAGAACAGAACTGAAGAGATAGGAAGTGAGGTGGGCAGGGCCAGATCACACTTGACCTTGCATGATGTATAAGAAAGGGACTGAGGTATTTTGGACTCTTTTGAAGCCAGAGAGGGTGAAAGGGCCAGAGTTGGGAGGATGTCACTGAAGGTTTTTTTTTTTTTCCTAATAAAAAAATTTCTAGGAGCTCTAGGGAATGTAACTCAGTAATAGAGATATGATTAGCATGAGAAAGACCCTGGGTTGATCCCCAACACCAAAACAATAAATAAACTTCCAACATCAAAAATAGAGTGGATAGTATAATAAAGCTACTTAAATCATGTATCAGAGTCACCAATTATCAAGACTATGCCACACTTTAAGTTTACCAACCCCCAGTGTCATTTTTACTATATTCTCTTGGTTGTAAGCAAGTGGCTAAGGTCAGCCTGGATTAAAGGGGAGGGGAATTCGACCCCACTGCTTGATGGAAGAAATGTCAAAGAATTTGAGATATCCTTAAACCCATAACTGAAGAAACAAAAGGAAGAGGATTCCAAACTCCACCCCAGGAATGACTAAAAGGCTGGCCCAACTGTTGGAAGAGGAAACTCCAATTTGTGGGGGAAAATCAAGACCTTTTTCTTTTCTCACTCTTCCTTCCCTAACATTTTTTTAAAAATTCTTATGCAACCAAAAAAACAAATAACCCAATAAATAAGTGGGCCAAGGAACTGAACAGACGCTTCTTAGAAGATAATATACAATCAATCAACAAATATATGAAAAAAAATATTAAATATCTTTAGCAATTAGAGAAATGCAAATCAAAACTACTCTAAGATTTCATCTCACTCCAGTCAGAATGCCAGCTATTAAGAATACAAACAACAATAAGAGTTGGCGAGGATGTGGGTGGGGAAAAGGAGACACTCTTATATTGCTGGTGGGACTGTAAATTGGTACAACCAATCTGCAAAGCAGTATGAAGATTCCTTGGAAAACTGGGAATGGAACCACCATGATCCAGCTATTCCACTCCTTGATTTATACCCAAAGGACTTGAAAACAGCCACATCAATGTTTATAGCAGCACAATTCACAATAGCTAAATTGTGAAACCAACATAGATACCCTTCAGTAGATGAATGGATAAAGAAAATGTGGTATATATTCACAATGGATATTACTCAGCATTAAAAGAGAATAAAATCATGGCATTTGCAGGTGAATGGATGGAGTTGGAGAATATCATACTAAGTGAAGTAAGCCAATCCCAAAAAACCAAATGCCGAATGTTTTCACTGATATAAGGAGGCTGATTCATAATGAGGATGGGGGAGAGCATGAGAGGAATAGATAAACTTTAGATAGGGCAAGGGAGAGGGAGAGGAAGGGAGGGAGAATGGGGGTAAGAAGGATGGTGGAATGAGATGAGCATCATTACCCTAAGTACAAGTATGAAAACACAAATGGTGTGACTCTATTTTGTGTACAACCAGAGACATGAAAAACTGTGCTCTATTTGTGTAATATGAAGCAAATTGCATTCTGCCATCATATATAACAAATTAGAATAAATATTTAAAAATTATTTTGCAATGTTGGGAATTGAACCCAGGGCCTCCTGCATGCTAGGCAAATGCTCCACCACTGAGTTATACTCCCAGGCCCCACCCTAACATTTTAAATGCATTTGTTGAGTGCCTACTGCATGCCAGGCACTGGGCTGATTCCTGGGGATCCAGAGGAGAGTCAGACCAGGTCCCTGTTGCCAAGAGGGTCAATAGACATAAAGACAGGAAACACCCAAGGAGATATGATGGAGGGTCAGTACATGGGAGCCAGAGGAGGCCTAGAAAGTCAGGAACGTCGCCTCAGTAGAATCTGACTCAATAAGTAGGCGTAAGCCAAGATTTGGCGAAGGATAGTGCAGGTGTTTTGGCCAGAGGAAACAGCAGGACAAAGGCCTGGTACATTCTAGGAACATAGTGCTTTGTGTAACAGTTGGGCCCATACAACTGGGGAGGACAGAGAGAGGTCAAGGAGGCCAGTAAGAATCTGAGCTCTTACCTTAGGGTGATAAGGAGCCATGGAAGGGTTCTGAACACAGGAGTGACAGAGTTGACTGCAATGTGGTGGGTGGAAATGACTAGAGGAGCAGTTGTCATTTGGGGGCAGGGGAGGATAAAGGTGGTTCGGATTTTTCTTGAAATTGGCACAGGATGTTGGCAGGAAGGCATGGACCCCAGGGTTGCTGGAAAAGTGGCTGTGGGAACTGGCTGTAAGGAGTGGAGTAGGGAGGATGGGATCAGAGATGTAAGGTAGTCTACAGAAGAAAAGCCACACTGTCACCATAGCAGCCACTCTCTGATCACATGTGATCTACCACCTTCTCTGCTGCAATCTGGGACCCTAGCAGCCCCTTTCCCATAAATCTGAGCTGGGTGACCACAAATCAGAGTCCTTCTCCCATCCCACACTTGTTTTTTGCCCCAAAGACTTCTAAGACTTTCCAAAGCTTGTTTCAGCTTGCAGTCACAGAGAAAGCTTGCTCAGGCTGGGGCTAGGCCTCAGGAACACACTCCTCCCACCCTGGCTGCATCTGGTGTCAGCATGGCTGGATGGTGACATCTAGAGGCAGCCTCTGGATCTCACATGGCCTCGGGCTTTCTGCTGATGTTCCGCCCATCACGCCACTTGCAGGATTTAGTGATCAAGCCACTGGGTAGAGGTGGGAAAACCCCATCTCCTCCATCCTCAGTACCAAAACTCTGTTCAGAGTCAGCAGATTCCCTGGGACCCCAAGTGCCCCACAAACCAAGGAGCACACTGGTTTGTTGATGACATTCCCTGTCCTCCCACCCTCTGTACCACTTTGTTTCAGAGGTAGGGTCCTCCCAGCAACTCAGCCAAGCCTTTTCTCAGAAAGTCAACACCCTGTCCTTACCTCCATCAAGGCCCATCCTCTGTCTTCATCCCCAAGTGAGATTACAGAATGGTCTGCCCCTCTCCTGCAGCAAATCTTTCTTAGCTAATTATTCATTTCCATCCAGCCACATCCATGGCATTTCTGGATCTGGACCCTCTTTGCCAACTCCCCTTGCTTCTTTCTGCCTCCAGGCCACCACTCACTCTTCTCCTCCTACTTCTCTGAGCCTCCTGTATGCTAGTTCCTCTTCATTTACTCCTCCTTTATCATCTATCCATCCATCTGTCCTTCCATCCTTCCTCATTCATTCCACATTCATGCTTGGAGCAGGACAGGGGCCAGGCCTGAGGCTAAAGGGGTGGGGTGGGAGGAGAGTAATAAGAGTGACAGCCCTGGAAGTAACACCACAGGATATTGGGGAGTTGAGGCAGGATTCCCAGCTCTCCTCTCTACCCCAGGCTGATGCCAGAGCAAGCCATGCCCATAGCCCTTCCTGAGGCCACTACACTGCCTTTCTCATTTTCCCATCCTAGAGGTCCCCTGAGGGGCTCATTGCAGCCAGCCACATTTAGCTAGCTTCCCCTCCCCCTTCACTGCAACAATGTTCCAGGAGTCCTGTCCCCAGACACTGGGCTGGACCAGATCCTGGGCTTCAATCCATGTGCTCTCTTCCCTGGACTGGCCCTTCCCGTTCCCCACTGTGGCTGTGTCATAGGCCTCTCAGCCCCTAGCTGGATTGGGCCATTCCTAGACAGCTCCACATGACTGGCTCTGGGGCATGCAAGGCTCAAATAGAGGTAGGCAGGCATTCCTTCTGTTTATCTGCTATAGGGAGAACAAGGTTGGACAGATGAGGGCTTTCCAGAATCCTGGGAAGGCAGGAAGAATTGAGATAGGAAATGAGTGGGTTCTGGAGTGTCCCTCCCCAGACTGTTTATCCACAAGTCTAGGCTGCTTATTCCCTTGGCAGTAAAAGCTGGCACTGGAACCCTGGCCTCCTCAGCCCTGAAGTCCCGGCCTGGCCATTTCTCAGACCAAGACATGCTTGGAGAAGACAATAAAGCCAATGAGACAATTTCTGACCCACGGAAGTCAGTAAAGGCTTACCCATCCTCCTAGGGGAGCCACCTGAAGTGGCAGGAGGATCATGAGTTCAAAGCCAATCTCAGCAACAGTGAGGTGCAAAGCAACTCAGTGAGACCCTGTCTCTAAATAAAATACAAAATAGGGCTGGGGATATGGCTCAGTGGTTGAGTGCCCCTGAGTTCAATCCCTAGTACCCCCCCAAAAAAATCTGCTCCTTCTAAAAGCCCAACACACACACACACACACACACACACACACACACAGAGACAAAATCAATATCTATCTAAAATCCCAGTAGGCCTTAGCCCTAAATGTATGGAGACCCTCACAGCAGAAGTTTATTCCCTTTTCCTTTTTCTCAGGTCTCCCACATATGGTTAACATAAATGAGGACTTCCTGGGTACTCAGCAGCCACCAAAAATTTGTGGAACACCATGCTTGTCTTTTGGGTGGACTCTTAGAGCCTAAACTCTTCCTTGGTCAGATAAAGGTGGTGAAAAAAAACATAGTGTCCTAAGGGCTAGAAAATTAGTGTTCATACCAAAGGAAGCCAAATTTCATTTTACTTCTTTTATTTACAAGTTTTGATTAAATAGCACTAATGGTTGGAGAAAATCAGTGTCAGATATGAACATTGGTTACAATGCCAAAATACAAATGCCAGTAATTATTAAAGAACATGGTTAATAATTATTCCAAGAGAATGTTTAATAAATATTTTCTGGGAGGCAAGTTAGACATCAGATGCCCCAGAAGGAAGGGACAGAGCCTGGGTCAGCTCAGGAGATGGTTAAACAGCAACCAAACATACCTTCCCCTCAGATCATGCACATGGCAGTTCTATCACAAGCTTATTGAGGTGTCATAAGTATGGGTCCCCCAGCTCCAAGACTATACCAGGGCTTTTTCTGTCATGGGGATCACATTTCAGAGACAAGTGAAGAATCATTTTCTGATGAAACCAAGTTGGCTCAGTTCCAGGATGTTCTGGTTTGACCTGGGAATTTAAGACTTCCCAAAAGTTGTCAAATAAACATGGGCCACTATGGGCTGATGGACTAAAGAGTCCAGCCAGACTCATTCTGAACACCTTTTTTTTTTTTTTATTCCACATAATTATACTCTTCTTTAACTAATTCGAGTTCAAGTTGTTTATGTTTCATTTATGTTTAAAAAGTGTCAATTTGATTGTGTCTCAAACTGAACTTTCAAGACCTATAACATTTTAGGCCAAATGTACTTCAGGGAAAAATATGTTCATACATTAAAATACCCCAAAGTTTATATTTTCATTATAATAAATTAGCTTTAATATACAAATAACATCTCAGAAAGCTGAATCTCAGTAACGATCTAGCATACCAATTTGAATTGAGAATACCATCTTCTCTATCCATTTTGACCCAGAATCGACAGAGCTATATTATTTATATATAAATAATATCTAAATTACGCCAATATTATCAGTTTCATACCTAAAATAATAAATAATTTTAAGCACCAAAGCATATTTCCTTCAAAGTTACATCTAAAATATTACATGGCCAATCTCATTTAAAAAAAATATTTTAAAAGCCTCAAAATTGAAATCTCTATATAAAAGGAATGACAGGTGCTTTGCAAAATTTGACAAAGACCTCTAACCTCCTTTCCAATTGCAGTGTCCCAAAGCAGTAGACTATGTGCTTTAGGAAGGCTGCTAACAAGAACTAAAGTCTGGAGACAGACACACTGGAGTTTAACCAGAAGGTTAGACTCCCTGGAGCACTCATAGTAAGAACTGACAGTTCACAGCAGAAAAAAGACATAAATGGGCCATTCTTCCCTTTCAATATGCCAACTAGATAGCAGGGAAATCTAATAGGCAAAGGAAAAAAACAGGCTTGGAGACACAGGTGGGAAATCTGTGTTCTATCAGCTGCTACTCAAGCTACTGAATCAGACACATTTATGAACCATGCATCCAAAGTAGGATTCAGACCCTCTAGGCCAGTTAAGGTTCCAGGGTGTAGCTGGAATGGAAAACAAAGGACAAAGAAAAACATTAGGCAAGCAGAGTCCTCACCTCAGTTTGAACAAGGAACCATGCTAACAGAATGGTAGTGATTCACAATTTATTTCTGAGTTAAGGTCTAAGAGATCAAAGAGAATAATGATGGTTTCAGAAAAAAAAGGACCAAGACTTAAGTACCTAAACGAGAATTTCTTAGATGAAGCCATGACACTAAACAGGTGTCCTGGATGATATACAAAGAAATGTCCCCATATTAGACATATGTTGATTAGACAACAACTAGATATTAGACAACAACTGTTGATTGAATGTCAGCTGGAACACAAATAAGAGGAAAACACTCAGGTTATTAGCCTTTCTTTTCAGGGGGATGGCAGGGTGAGTAGAGAGGGATCAACTAATGCAGTTTGACTACGCTGAAGAATTCTGCCTGATGCAGTACAGGAAAACCAAAATGGTCAATTTTGTGGAATTATATTTGTGTTTCTATTTAGGGACACATTTCCTGTTTAAATGCCACAGCTGCACATGACAAGAGGAAATTCATCCCCAAAAAGGATCCATGTGGGTTAATTTTTAAGTAAACAGCCTCTGTGGCCCATGGAAACCATGACAAGTTAAATTTTTATTTTTGCCTTAACTCCTATACTAAACATGATCTAATTTCTGAGAAGTAGCAATGGTGATTGATCGCATTCTAGGGTAGATGTCCCATCTAATAAGTCTTACTCCTCCCTCCTCCTCACTACCCCTCAGGATGCAGAGTCTCGGACAATACCTGTTCTCTTTAGACCCTTCATGTTTTCACCTCTCCAGATTCAGACTAAATCTTAAGTCCACTAAATAATTCTGTCTCCTGCCTAAATGTCCATCACAACTATCACACATGCTCACATAGCCTCCTTTCCTGAAACCCATTTGAATAGAAAACAGGTGAAAGACTTTCTAAGATACTCTTGTGTAGTCAGCAGCTGCAGGGCAAGACTGGGCAGAGGTAGAAGGACTGTGTCAGATGGAATTAACAGAAGAATGTTTGAAAGATATAATCAAAAATGCTAAATGCTGTAAATAATCCCCTCAGGAAGTGGAGGGGGTTATTAAATAAGCCTAGAAGAACATTTTCTAACACAAGAAAAAGGCCAGGAGTTAAGGATTAGACATAAATTACCCCCTAGTATGGCTCAAAGGTTCTGGAGTGAGACTCATTGGAGGAGACCAAATGCTGTACAAGTAAATTTAGCTGGTCCAGAGGCCTAGACCCTCTTACTCTCAGCTGAAAAACAAAACATGCTTACAGTAGGCCTGCTTGTAAGTTTGAGGATTAATTTGTAAATAAGCTAAAACAGAACTAGAATGTAGTATTACAGAAGGTCTTCACAAGAATATTCACAAAAAAGTTAGAATATTGCATAGAAAAGTGTACTGTAGTATGCTTTGTAACCCTAGGCTTTATTAATTAAACAAAACAAACAAACAAACAAAAAAAACTCTTCATAAACCTAGAGTGTGTGATTGTGAATTCAGAATGATCAAACCTGCAGATTTTGTAGTTGAATCTCAGAAGATCCTGAAGTTCTTTATGCTTAGAATCATGATTAAATTTGCCCTTTGAAAGTTCAGGATGACACAGTTTAACAGTGTCTTTATAAGGATTTGGGCTATATGAGCCCAGGGCCAATTCTATGGTCCTCTGCCCTCTCTGCATAGAAGAGTTGACCAGTACATTCAGACATATGAAATCACTGCTACTGTTTTTAAACCTTAGCTGTTTTCCTCCTCTTCTCATGTTAGTCAAATATTCAGCAAGCTAATATCTGCCTGTCCTTTCAACAGTGATATTTGCATAGCTCATTTAAAAGTAAAAGAAAATGTTTTAAAGAGCATTTATGTTAACTGGGCAATAGGATGGGAAACTCTTAACCCCCCTTGTAATACGCATCAATTGAGTCTGAGTTAAAATACACCACAGTGACAGTGATATCATCCCTGTACATCCTTGCCAGGTCCTCTGGCAAGGTCAGCATTGCTGTCAGTCGATCTGGCTCCATCTCCCCATACTCGTTGCTCCCAATGGCATGTCTGATCAGGTGTGTGGCTGCATTTTGGTCAGCTGCGTGGAGCCCACTAACTTTCCTCTGCAGCAGCAGACTCTGCATGAGCCCCAGGTTGGCGGGTCTTTGGGCCAGGTCTGGCTTGTGGCAACCTGCCTTGGACAGGTGCCCCACCACCAGCCTTACCACATCCTCATTGTCCAGCATGTCCCACAGGCCATCGGAGGCCAGCACGAGGAACTTATCCTGGGGCCTCAGCCTGTGGTACGTAACCTCAGGTTTGGCAGTCAGGTAGGGTGGAGTATAGTAGTGTGGGGGGGTGAACTGGTAAATGTTGAGGGCCTCAGTATCAAAGCCCCTTTCTAGGACGTTGCGCTGCAGCTCTTTACTCCACTTCAGCTGAACATCCCCAAAGGCCCTGCAGGGCATGAGGACACCCAGCAGTCTGTCATCTATGATGATTGTCTTGTCCTCTGACTCAGGGTGTTCCCTTTTAAGCCGGGATAGCTCAGCTGGATTCCAGGCATTGTGGTCGTGGGTAAGGGGTAGACAAGACCACATACCATTGTCCTCCTGAACACCAAGGATGGCCCGGCAGTCACCAGCATTTGCTACATGCAAGTGAACTCCGTTGACATGGGCCATGCAAGCTGTTGCCCCAGAGAAGGCAACCTGGAGTGATAGATTCTTTGTCACTTCATCTTCCAGGGGAGCCTGGATTTCCAGTGAGATATCAGAATCCAGTCTCTGGAACGAGTACATTAATGCTTCCTCAATGCTCAGTCCCAACTCCATGTGTAGGTCAAGTAGCTCCTGCCAATAGACACGGAGGTGGTCAAGATGCACTGAAGTGATATCTTTATAGATACTATCCCCAGGATGTTTGAGCCACTGCAGGATGGGCAGCAGGGGCTTCATGTTCTCCATTGCTCCCTCCATCTGCTCCAAGGTTTGGTGGGACATCAGGGACACTGCCACATAATAGAAGAGCCTCTCGCTCACTGCTTGTGCACATGCATGACCACCATGTCCATCAAAGATGCCAAACATCAGTCCACTGGTCTGCAAGCAGGAGGCTATACCTCTCCGGTCCTCCACTGGGGAATTGGCAGCTAGCTGATTGCTCTCAAACCGCAACACTGAATTTGGGACTCCACTGTTGAAGTCAAGGATCTTGTAGGCTGATTCACCAGCACGAAGCACTTCATTTACCTGCTCAGGACTGAGCTGCAAGTGGAAATCCTCTTCCTCCGTTGATGTGTGTCTGTAGGCTTTCTGTAGAGCGAAGCTACCACAAGGAGAACTGTTTTTCAGCGTTGGTGGCACCCAGGAAAAGAGCTTCCATTTCGATTGATTCCTATTTGAAACACACCTTGAGTATAAGCGTCTGCCCCCTTGGAATGTGGCAATATGGTTCCTTGCAGAATTTAAGATCCAGTAGGACACAGTACTTGACATTCTGAATATAAACTAGCAAACGGGAATTTTTTTAAGCCTGAAAATTAAAGAGTTTAAGAAAGTTTCAAAATTTCTTAAAAATATCAACTTCTGAAACATTTAATTTGCTAGTATCCTAAACAAAAATGATTTAAGCAATTTAGAAGAGTTGATTAAATTCAAAAGGCTAAGTAAGTGTCCCTATTCCTCATTATAACACATAATCACATTCTACAAATTTGGGGAACAGGTTTTATAAATTTTCTGCTTTTACAGGGACACTGAAGGCCTCCCTTCTCCCTACTAGCCAACCCAGGGTCTCTTTTTCCTCTCCTTCCCAAATTCTTTCTCTTGCTAGACCCTATTGTCTAGCTCCCATGTACACAACCTCCCTAGCACTCAAAGTGTTCATTTAGATATCTGCTTCCTCACTAGTCTATAAGCTCCATGTGTTTAAAAACTATTAACTATCTTACCATTAGTTATTCAGTGTCTAGCCCTGTACCTGGCTGGCACACAATAAGTTCTTAAATATTGGCTAAATGTGACATTTTCAGAGGCCCAGTAACACATTATCTGTCTAGCATTGGATATACTGCATAATCTGAACTCCAGTTATCCACGGGTGGGATGGTAATAATGCCAGTCTAACAGAGTTTCGTGAAGATTTAATAAAATATGATCCTTTTGCTTAGAAAAAGGCAGTTATTTTTGTCATTAAGTATATATTCCTCCATGCTGTTCTTATAACTTTGAATCTGGCTTTCCTGTTATGAGCATTTTGTGTGTGTGCGTGTGTGTGTTCTAATCCACTGAATGAATATGTAATATGCCTCAATTGACTTATCTAATGCTAAGGACTTAGAGATTGTTTCCACTAACCTGTTATTTGTAAAAAACCTAACCACATGGCCTTATGCAACTACCTTTTCCTTACTTAGGTTTTAATCTACTTATTCCCAAATGAGGATTCAGTAGATCAAAGGGCTTGGACTCATTGCCAACACTGATTTCTAAAAAGCTTCACATCTGCCTCCAGAGAGGCATGAAAGAAACAGTTTCATAGTGCCTTTTCCAGCCTTGGTGGTATTTTTCCTTGGGCAAGGAGGAAAAAAAAAAAAAATGCTGCAGCCATTATAATTAGCTTCTGACCCGGGAGGGAGGAAGGGCATTTCCCACGTGTTTTCAGATTTCATGATGAAATCTGCCCTGAGTTTGTCCGGATTTCGAGAGCCCTAGCACTGAGGACAGTACCCACCCCGCTAAACTTGGGGACAGGAGAGGTCAGTCAGGAGCACAGAGGGCTTCGGACACTTCCGGGCTCAGCAGAGCCGGCAGGCAGCAGCCGGGACCCAATTTCACGTCTCTAAAAAAAAAAAAAAGACAGGTCTGGAGTTCAAGTCTATGATCACTGCCTTATAGCCCGGGCTCCAGAATCTACTAAGCCCGATGCCCCTCAAACCCGGGCGCGGCTACGTCCCAGCTAGATGCTCCCAGGCCACCCCACCGACTTGGTGCCTCTGAGTCTCCACTTCCCAGGTTGTACAAGGTGGGAACTCGGTCAGGACGCCAAGCTCAAAGGGTGCTCCGGACATAAAACTACTAGTGTGGGTGTCGCGGTCCGCAGCCGAGTCCTCGGCCAGCCCGCAGGCCCACGTGGCGCGTGCGTGCGAGTGGGGTGACCGTGACCATGGGCCCAGCTTGTCCCTCCCGGCCACGGGCCCGCCCTCTAACCTCCCCTCACCCCATTCGGCTCTCCGCCCCAACACCTAAGCCCGCGCCGAGCGCCGGAGAGAGCCAGGCGCCGGCGAGGGCTGGCAGGAAAGAAGGCGTCCACATCTCGGGTCATCCCCTTCCTTACCTCGAACCTCCAGCCCTTTTCTCACCAGCTTGCTCCCTGCCGCCTTCTCGGTCACCTCAGCTGCGCGCTTGCGCACAGTGCAGCGGCAGCCGCCTCTCTGGTCCCACTTCCCGAGAACCGGCCCTAGAAGGGAACAAGCTCTAGAAGAAAGCCCCGCCCGCAATTCCTGATTGGTTTATCTTCGGAGGCGGGTCCTTGACGAACAGTAATATTGCCCAATGACTGAAGAGGACAAGAAGCCGGCAGAGAGGCGTGACTGGGAGGGGCTAACACCGCCCTCCACCCTATCCGCCCGGATCTTGACAGTACCTGAGAGCTGGGTTACCTGACCCTGCAGTCACGAGACTGAGTCCCGCCACTACGTAACGGCTGCGCTTTGCACACCCCGAACCTAGCGGCCAATCCGGTTCCTTACTGTTAATATCCCCCGGCTTCCTATTCCTGTGTCGACCCCTCTCCTAAGTATCGCACCTGTAAAATATTCAACAACTTGGACACCTGCTCCATGGGTGCCTTAAGCAAAACTTGCCCTGAACTTAACTTCCTACCAAACCCTCTCCTCTCCTAACCCAATAATGGCCTCACCATCTGCCCAAAGATCCAGGTCAAAAACCCTGGGGGTTACCTCGAAGCCTCTCCTTCTTCCTCCCCACAATCAGTTACGAATTTTGTCAAGCCCACTTTCTAAATACCTGTCCACCCACCCATCCATTTACCTCCAGCTCCTTCATCCTATTCCAAGTCCTGGTCTTCCTACCAACTTAGTGGTTTTTCTTTTCTTTTCTTTTTTTTTTTTTGGACTGGGGATTGAACCCAAAGATGTTCTACCACTGAGCTACATTCCCAGGCTTTTTTTATTTTTTATTTTACCCAGGCTGGCCTTGATCTTGCAATCCTGCCTCAGCCTCCTGAGTCGCTGGGATTCCAGGAGTGTTCTATCCCTAGAACACTACCACAAATTTTGACTACTCATTCTTTACAGAGCAGCCAAAATAACCTTCTTAAAAAAAACACCTGCTCCAAAATCTTCGTTGGCTCCCCACCAACCACTGCCTTGAATTCCCAATTACACTGGCTTGTCACTGACAAGTATAACAGCAAGATTAGTGGTTGGCAGGTTAAGAAAGGCAGAGAACATCAGATATTCCCCTCAGGCCCTTCTGGTACTAACATTGTGAGATTCCTGTCATTATCTGCTTCCTTACAAATTATTTTAATAAAACTCTACTAACTGTGGAAAGTCAAATGGAATCCTTCCTTGCAGGCAGAGAAAAAGTTACTTAGAACTCTGAGAATGGGATCTTCAGGAAGGAAGTCACAATGGTTTACCTGAGGAGCCTGGCCAGCCTACCTGGACCCAAGGATATGCCTGCAGGAAAACTTGTCCTGGATGAAATTTGTACTGCCACTCAGGCTTTTCTGGAAATACTAAGTAGGGATTTACAATATCTATCCTCTTGGGGGTGGGGGCGGCTGTTTCAGACTTGTACTAAAATAACTCTAACTCTAAAAATGGGTGTGAGGCAACCAGGAAGCACACTTTTGTTGTTGTTGTTGTTGTTGTTTGTACAAATAGTTCATTTGAGGTTACAGAGGGTTATCCTTCAGGACAGATGCAGCAGAGTATAATTGCTCAAACTGCAGGCCCTGGACTGAGTCCTAGAGACACACAGATGGTCCCCACCACTTTCCTGAGAAATATCACATTACTCTACTAAGCCTCAAACAACAGAGTTTTTCTAAGTTACCACATACCCCACTTCCAAATAAAAATGTACCCTTGAGGATATTATATTGTCTTAGTCAGCTTCTTTGCTGCTGCAAATAAAAGGACCCAAGCAGAACAACTGTAGAGGAGAAGTTTATTTGAGGGCTCATGATTTCAGGAGTGTTAGTCCATGGAAGGTGCTCCATTCCTCAGGGCTAGAAGTGAGGCAGAACATCAGGGTGAAAGAGTGTGGCAGAGGGAAGCCACTCACATGGTGATCAGAAAGCAGGGAGAGCAACTCTACTTACCAGATACAAATATATACCCCAAAGCCATGCCCAATTCCTGTTTCTTCCAGCCACACACTACCACTTCAGTTACCAATCAGTTAATCTCTATCAGGGGATTAATTCACTGATTGGGTTAAGACTCTTATAACCCAATCATTTCTCCTCTGAACCTTCTTGCATTGTCTCACACATGAGTTTTGATGGACACCTCACATTCAAACCATAATATTCTGCCCCTGGTCCCCCAAACTCACAACCATCTCACAATGCAAAATACATTTAGTCCATTCCCAAGAGTCCCCATAGTCTCAACAGTTCCGAGATTGCTCAAAGTTCAAGTCCAAAGTCTTCTCTGAGGCTCAAGGCAATCTCCCATGTGAACTCCTGTAAAATTAAAAGCAATTTACGAGTATCCAATATATAAAGGTACAGAGTACAGACAAGTCCTGTAGCTCCATCTCAGCATCTAGGGCACATAGCCTTGTGAGGGTCCCTGTTACCCTGTGGCCTTGTTTGTTGCAGCCCAAGTGGCCTTTCCGTTGGCTTGTGTCTGCTCAATTTCTGTAGCTTTCCTAGGACAATATCCCACATTACTGGCATTTCTTAATCTTGGGGGTCTCCACTGCAGCTTTGGCTTCCTCCTCACTTCTCCACACTTGGATTTCTCAGGAGGTTCCTGCAGGGACTGTAACCCTCCTGCACTTTGTCAGGCCTCCCACACCTTCCTTTGAAATCTTGGTGGAAGCCTCTTTGAATCCCTAACTCCAGTATCCTGCATTCCTGCAGAACCCGAACCACGTGGTTGACACCAAGATCTGCTGCCATCTCAAGCAGTAGACAAGCCTGTAGGGATCCTTGCTACAGCAGCCTCTGAGTGTCTGGATAGCTGAGCATGTTGAACAAACTTCCCAGGCCCCCTTGTTCAAGAAGGGTGCCCCACTGGTCTCTTCTCAAAAGAATTTTCACTTTTACTCCCTTGAGCTTGAGATGGGTGTGGTCTTGTTAACTCCTGAAATGCCCTCAAACCATCTGTCTCTGGACAAAGTCTTTAACATTTCTTTAGTGGCAATAAGGTCTTTAACAACTGCAACTTCCTTAGCCCCAGTTTTACACCTGCCTTTCAAGTCCACTTTTTTCCAAATCTTTCTGCTCCTGATTATCACACAGTGCCCCCTTGTCTTCAAAGAAAATGGCTACCCCATTGCTGCAGAGCAACAAACTCAGGGAGTTCTGAGCAAACTTTGTGGTTGTGTTAGTAACAAACACTTGGGAATTTTTGAAAAATATAAGTCCTGCCTCAGTCCCTTTCTTAATTATGCTTTGAAGCAACACTGCTAACAGGTTTACCAAGGTGTTAGGAAGCCTTAAAATGATTGTGTTAAGCTCTTAGAGCTTAGAGTCAATGCTTGCTCTTCCCTAGAGGAGAATGGGCAGACTCTTTAGGAAAAGATGATCTGACTTTCTCAGGCTACCACACACACACTCACACACACACACAAGGTTTCCCTCTACAGTTCTGGGATTTTCTTTATTTTTTTTTTAAGTTGTAGATGGACACAATGCCTTTATTTTGTTTATTTATTTATATGTGTGCTGAGGATTGAACCCAGTGCCTCACATGTGCGAGGCAAGTGCTCTACCACTGAAGCACAACCCCAGCCCCCTGTTCTGGGGATTAAATCCAGGAACTCACACATACTAGGCAGAATATATCTCTACCACTGAGATATATTCCCAGTCCCTACTACTTTTTACTTTGAGACAGGGTCTCAGTTGCTGAGGCTGGCCTTGAACTTCTCCTGCCTCAGCCTACCCAGTTGTTGAGACTACAGGCATGTGCCACTGCACCCTGCTCTCAGTCTCTTTAAGGCTTTTCAAAACATGGGGCAACCTCTTTTGCCAACCATTCAGAGAAGATGCACCCAAGGCTGCATGTTCCAAGGGTCCTGAGGGCAAAATAATCACTCCCCTTGCTACTACCATTTCACATCCATCCTTACATTCAGGCCATATTTTCTGAAGGGTCCAGAATTCCCCATCACCCTGAGGATCCCAAGCCTGAGGCCTACCATTTCTGCCACCTTCTTGCTGTGTGACTCTGGATCAGTCACTTTCTCTGAGATCCTACGAAACTACTTGGAAGGGCAGAGTGTGTTTGGGGGCTTTGTGATTGTCATTTACACCACAGGTTAAAAATGACTCATATATTTTCATAAAAGTAGTTTAGAGAGGAGTAGAAGAAGGCCCTAGTAAACTGGTGTATGAAGAGGCAAGAGGGAGGGACCTGGGAGAGGTGCCTCCGAACCTTGCAGGAACCGACTGGCTGCAGGAAAGTTGCCAGTAGGAAGCGCTGGGCACCGCCCTCCCCAGTCTCCCCAGGGGCTGTGGCTGAGGAAGACCGCAGTGTGGGCTGGGTCGACAAATAATGGCCCTGGATCCCAGAATGTGCAGCCTAATGAAACAGAAGCTCTGCAGGAAACCGCGAGCGCCCAGCAGTCCCTCCCTGTCCCTCCTGGGGAGGCCTTAACCCTGACCCTCCTGGGGAACCGAGCAAGTGTGCGGGCAACTCCATGAGGACCAGCTCGCAGCCTGGGTGTGCACAGGGATGCGGTGCACGGTGTCAGCATCCTTCCCCTGGCAGTGACTGCCCCCCACCCCCCACCCCCACCCCAGCCTTGGCCTGAGGAGGGGCCTCCCCACACTTATCAGGACACAGAAGCATCAGGTTGAAAGTAGCCAGGACCTAATATCCAGGGTAGGACCACGACATGGGGTTTTGATAACAACAGTGACATATTTGTTTCTCCAGCGCCTCGCCCCACCAACCACCACCACAATTGTGCATGCCTGTTTTGCCTGAAGAGAAGTGTTTACTAGGACACAAAAGCCAGTAGTTAACAATGTTCATCTCTGGGTCATAGGACTCTGTAAGAACTTTCACATTCTTTACCTTTCCATTTATTTCTTTACTTAAAAAAAATTGTAATTATAGATGGACAGCATGATTTTATTTTATTTGTTTCATTTTTATGTGGTGCTAAGGATCAAACCCAGAGCCTCACACCTTAGGCAAGCGCTCTGTCATTGAGCTACACCGCAGCCCCTATTTCTTTACTTCTTAAACAGAGAAGCATGCTTTTAATAATCAGGGAACCCCCTCCCAATATCTCTTCTTACACACAGAAGAGTGGGAGGGAAGAAGGCCCAGCACAGGGCACTGTCCCTGGGGGCTCAGAGGCAGCAGGAAAGAGGACAGAGCTCACCCTTGGGCCTGGGGCTGGGCACTGGAAGTACTGCTGTTTTAGATCAGGAAATCAGGGAAGGCTCCTCTGATAAGATAGACTTTCATAGAAATCTGAAGGAAGTTAGGGAATGAGAGAACATTCCAACGGGATAAAACTGCAGGGGCAAAGGTCCTTGACTTGTGGGCAAAACGAAGGACTTGGAATTTATGGCCAGGGCTGCCTGCCCAGTCTCCACCCATTGGACCAGGTCTGACCAGGACTTGAGAGCATGTCTCCCCACTGCTTTCCTGAGTGTATTTCCTGGAACACCATCTCACAAAGTGTTCTCAGATGAAAGGGCCACAGCCCACTACCCACCCCTGGAACAAGTCATAATACCCAATAGCACAATTCAGGCTCTGAAAAATCCTGAAGAAAAAGGAATTCTTCCACCTTTAGTGCAGCCATTCCAAATGTTTCATGATGACTCACTTCTTTGCTGGAAAAGCTGGTCACATGTTGCAGAATTCATAAGCTTTGTGAGAGACTCACACATACATTTTTTGAAATATAAAGTCCAGAGGCCTGAATTGACTGCCCCAATTTCCTCAGGGTCCTAACTTTAAGTTTGTGGCTAAGATGGGTCTGGACCCTGCCCTCTGGTCTTCCCAGGCAAGCCCTTATCCTGGAAACTCCTTTATCTACATTTAGAAGTCTGGGGGCTGATTTGGGCACCTCTGAGTTCAGATGGAAAGCCTCATGGTGGGAAAACAACTTGCCCGACTTCAGTGCTATGTTTTTGTTTAGTCATCTTAGGTAAAGACTCTAAGTTAAATAGGGCCTTCACCTGCTCGGTGCTAACAGTGTGTGGGTGTTTTCTGAGCCTGGTCTCCATTGGGAAATGCAGGACAAATATGTTTCAAACCCACTCTTGGAAAACCAATAGCAAGGATCAAAGCCTGCAAACCCCTAGGCTCAGTGGTGCACGCCTGGATTCCAGTGGCTCACTGAGGCCGGAAGATCACAAGTTGGAGGACAGCCTTGGCAATTTAGTCAGACCCTGTTTTTTCTAAATGAAAAATAAAAAAGGGTTGGGGTGCAGCAGCTCAGTAGTAGAGCAGTCCTGGGTTCAATTCTCAGTGCTGGAGGGAGGGAGAGAGAGAGAGAGAGAGAGAGAGAGAGAGAGAGAGAGAGAAAGAAGCCTGCGATCTCTACCTGAACAACCCACTTCTCTGAAGGAGACTGAAAATTCAGACTGGATGATTTTTTTATTTTCTGCTGAGGACTAGGGTGGCACTATACCCTTGAGGTTTATGAATGAAGTATCAAGTCCGGGCCATTCTTTATATCTGATTTTCCCAGAGACAAGAGCCTCCTCTGGCACAGGTACCCAGTGTAAACTGGTGCTTTATGAGGCTGGGCCTTGAATCAGACAAACATGAGAACCCTAGCACTGCCATTGCCCAGATGTGTGACTTGGACAATGGACCTCATCTGAATGTAGAGCCCCATTTCTCCATCTGTTGAATGGGGCAGCTATGCCTATAATTGTTGTGGGGGTAGACCCCTCACCAGCTACCTGGGGACAGCAGAATGAGGGCAGGGGAAAATATGTGGGGTGTTGGGGTGGAGCTGGCCTCTTTTCTTTGGCTCCAGAGCTATTTCTGTCTAAAGAACTAGGACCTGTGACTATAATCAGGGCACCCCCCCATCCCCAGGCTATGCTGGAGACTGGGTCAAATTTAATCCAGCTTTTTCTTACACTGTCCTTCAGTTCCATAGAACTATCCCCAGTCCTTTGGCTTTGCTGACCATCTATCTAGAATGTCCACCTCTATCCTCCAGGCCTTTGAGGAACAGTGGGGTCTCACTGTCTCAGTCAACCATGCGTACCCTTTCCCCAGCAGCCCAGTGGTACTCAGTGGTACTTCAGTCCTGAAGCCCTGGCCAGCAGAAGAAGCAAGAGCTTAGTGCTCCAGAGAAGCAAGAACACAAACAGCAGCAAAAATATGTTAACTAATTTGACAACTAGTAACCTGCTGGTTACTTTCCACTCAGACCCCTGACTAGGATGAACCAAACCACAACTTTGCACATGGCCACCAGAGGGCGTAAACACACCGTAGGAAGCACCTGAGCCCCTCTTGCTTCCTAGAGCAGGTGGATTGGGACAGGGCTGGGTGGGTTACTAACACAGCCTGGTTTGGCACTGTCCTAGCACCACATAGCCAGTGATAGGGAGGCTTAACTCCTTTTTTAGGAGACTAGAGAATGGTCCAAGCTAAGGCTTGGCTCTGAGGTAAACCAATCTTGGCCCCAGTAACTTCTTGATACGTGGCCTAGAGCAAGTGTCTTAACTAATTTGATACCCCCACAACAATTATAGGCATAGCTGCCCCATTCAACAATACCTCATCTGCAAAATGGAAATAAGAACAGTACCTACCTAGGAAGGGTGTGAGTCCGATTAAATGAGTGGATTTGTAAATTGTGTTTGCTGATGGGTCACCCTACAGACACATGAAGCATGTTCTTAGAGGCACCAAAGAAAGATACTTTAAAGTAATTTATTTTACATTTTACTAAAATAAAAGCAGCAGGAGAGACATCAGAACTGTGTTTACCTGCCTTATAGTTACCTGTCAGTTGAGTATCATTTTGTACTATTTTTACATTTAATTACACATTTGGTGTGTGGATTTAGGTAGATTTACAGCCACTGGAGGTCCCTGCAGGGGACTGAAGATGATGGGGACCCCGCTGTCTTTGGGGGGCATATTTCCTGGGGGGATCCTAGAACAATGAACAGGAAATGTCTATGTAGGACTTAGAGAAGTATAGGTCCTGGAGGTTCCTCCGCAGGATGCACTGATCAATAGGCAGCAAGGCTCATGTAGGGTCTTCCTAACCCTCCACCCCCAGAGACCAGCCTGCTCCCTGGAGAGCTGGCTGTAAGGAGGCCTCATCATGAGTATTCTACCCTGCTCCCTCCTCTGATGATCTTTCCCCATCCATGCCTCTCATCCCCTAGACCTGTGGTACCATCCTAGAGAGTATTTGGGGAATCTGGGGTGGAAGTTGTCACTGCCTGGGAATACCCCTGGAACTGTGTGTAGTCAGAGGTACTAGGAGACTTCCAGGGCAAATTTAAACAGCAAAGAATTGTCTGAGTCCTTCCTGATATTCAAATGTCCTACCAGGATGTTCAGACAGGTGAACTATCTATTTGTCATCATTTAAGCCTGCAATCTTGCTCCATTTTATTTGGAAACAGAAAATATTTTTTTCGGTTTGAATATATCATGAGTTTTCCAAGAATATAGTTATCACGTACATTGAGGGAAGATTGCCCTTTTTGTTTACTCTGGTTTGAATATGGCTTGTCCATACCAAAACCCATGTAGAGGCTTAATTCCTCAATGTGAGGGTGTTGAGGGGTAATAATATCATGGGGCTCTATCCTCATGAAAAAATTATTAAAAAGCCAGGCACAGTGGCACACGCCTATGATTCCAGCAACTTGGAAGACTGAGGCAGGAGGACTGCAAGTTTGAAGCAAGCCTCAGCAACTTAGTGAGTTGCTCAGCCTCACTAAATTGCTAAGGCTGGCCTCAAAAAAAGGTAGGAGGCTGGGGATGTAGTTCAGTGGTGGAGTTCCCCAAGGTTAATCCCCAGTACCAAAAAAAAAAAAAAAAAAGAGAGAGAGAGAGAGAGAAAGAAATAGATAGATAGATTACTGTAGTTTCTGGGAGAGAGGGTTAGTCATCCAGAGAGCAGACTGCTACAAGGCAAGCCCGACACCACCTCTCACTCTGACACACATACTCCCTTCCACACTTGCCTCCTTCTCCTTCCACTTTACATCATGAGTTGAAGCGGCATGATACCCTCAGAGGCTCTTGCCAGCAGTGGAACAGAAGTTGGCTTTGGATCTTCACTTTTCCAGGCTTTCGAACTATCAGCCAAAATAAACCTCTTTTCTTTATAAATTACTCAATCTCATTAATTTTGTTAAAGCAGCAGAAAACAGACTAAGATAGTGTTTGGAATTTTATTAGGAATTATTCACTATCTAGGAAAATCATACCATGGGGGCAAGCATACTTATGTCCCTTTGCCTGGGAGCTACTGAATATGGGTTCAAGCATCAAAAGATCTCATCACATCTTTAGTGTCCTTATGCCTCAGCATTTTTATACTGACACATGAAGTATCTTATTAAAAATTAAGGGTTTGGGGTTAGAGCTCAGTGGCAGAGCACTTGCCTAGTATGTGTGAGGCACTGGGTTCGATCCTCAGCACCACATATAAACAAAAAATAAAGGTACATCAACTACTAAAAAATAAATTGTTTGTGCCAGGCACGGTGGTGCATGCCTGTAATCCCAACAATTCAGGAAGCTGAGGCAGGAGGACTGCAAGTTCAAAGACAGCCTTAGCAACTTAGTGGGATCCTCAGCAACTTAGAAGGATCCTGTCTCAAAATTTTCTTTAAAAAGGGCTGGATATATAGTTCAATGTTTAAGCAGCCTGGTCCAATCCTCAGCGCGAGCACATGCGTGCACACACATGCCCACAAAAATTACATTGTTTGTATATATAAATATGATTTTAATTATGTCTATGTACATAAATACATCTTATTATGCATACTAAATTACTGTCTTTGCTATCGCAAATAAAGCATTAAATTGATCTTTAAAAATTGTGTATATAGATAAGTCATATTTCCTTTGAATTTCACTTCAGGGTCCTACTGAGAGGCATTGCATTTATTAGTATAAAAGTAATTTCTGAGACTCTCACAAGCACAATATGAGCAAAAAAGTCCAGAAACTAAGGAGATGAATGAATTAATGAATGATTTTGTTTACTGAGAATTCAAACTTAGGCAAATGTAACTGATGATGTTAGAAGTCAAGATGGTGGTTACTTTGAGAAGGCAGTCATTTAGCAAGGGTGTTGGGGTTTTGAGGTGCAGGAAATGTGCTTTTGTTGATCTGGGTGTGTTTGGCTGTAAGGTGTGTTCAGATTGTAAATGTTCATCAAGGGTACCTATTTTTCTGTACCTAAATTAAGCTTCAATTTAAAAAAAGTAAACGTGAAGTTAACATCACCAGTAAAGGAAAAAATCAACACTATGTACCTATGGATGTCACACAAAACAACACAGGATCATTTTTCTCATGTTCCTGTGAAAAGTAAGTAACCAGAATCTTTTCATGAGAAAATACCAAACAAACCCAATTTGAGGGCCATCTTACTATCCAAGTGGCACTCTTCAAGGAGACTGGGGAAGTGTTCCAGAGAAAGGGCCACAAAAGACCCTTGACAGCTGAATGTCCTGGGTGATCAGGGATTCTATTGTTTAAAAAGATATTATTGGGGCAATGAACAAAATATGAATAAATTATGTGAATTGGATAATACAGCTACAATGTTAATTTCCTGATTTTTGACTCTTGTATTACAGGGATGTAGGAGAATATCCTTGGTTTTAGGAAGAAACGTTGAAGTATGTAGGTATAAAAAAGTGTTGTAGCTGTGACTTATGTCGTGTGCGGGTACCAGGAATTGAACCCAGGGGTGCTTAACCACTGAGCCATACTCCCAGCCACTTTTATTTTTTAAATTTGAAACAGGGTTTTACTAAGTTGCTGAGGCTGGCCTGTATCTTTCTATTCTCCTGCTAGGGAGGATCCTGAGTCTCTGAGATTATACTTGCATGCCACCACAACCAGCTTCCGTTTTTTAATGTATATTGTTTAGTCAGCATTCAGTCACTATAACAAATGCCAGCAATAATCAATTTATAAAGAGAAAGAGTTGGGGCTGGGGTTGTGGCTCAGCGGTAGAGCACTCACCTAGCACGTGCAAGACCCTGGGTCCAATCCTCAACACCACATAAAAATAAATAAATAAGATAAAGGTATTGTGTCCAACTACAACTAAAAAATAAATTTTAAAAAAAGCAAAAGGTTTGCTTTTAGCCCACAGTTTTGGAGGTTTCAGTTGGCCTGTTGTCAACCAATCCCCTGCCCCCCAGGTTGTGTGTGTGTGTGTCTGTGTGTGTGTGTGTCTGTGTGTATGTGTGTATGTGTGTGTGTGTGTGTGTATGTATGTGAGAGAGAGAGAGAGAGAATAGGGTAAAACAAATGTGATAAAATGGGGAATCTGGGTGACTTGTCTATGGGTTTTTATTATGTTACTCTTTTAACTTTTCTCTAATTATGTTAAAATAAAAAATACCTCTTAAAAAATCTGGGTGAGGTGGTCTGGGTCTGATGGCAGAATCTTAAATGCTGGCCTTTCTTTTCTGTTTCCACAGTTGCAACCCCAGTTTTCCTGAGCATCAGTGTGAATAGGGGAGGAAAAAGAAGGAACCAAAGCCAGACATTCCCCCACATGGGAGGGTCTGCGTGCTACAAGTTCTGAGGGCCCATCTCTAGGCGTTTCCTTTATACAAGGGCTCAGTAAGCTTGGCCATGCTCTCATCTGTTGACACCTGTTTTTCACCTTTGCCTCAGAACCCCTCTGCTTAGTCTAGCTTACCAGTACATCTCCATACCCCTCCAGCATGACCTCTGACCTCAGCAAGTTCCAGACTTGTGTCAGGCGCCCCAAAGACTACCAAGTAGGATGCAGTGCCCTGACCTGAACCCTCTGGACTCTCCCTGGAGTTGCTGGAACTGCCACTGGAGCCAACTAAAAGCAACCAGGTTGATACTGAATCTTTACCCTCAACCTGGGGCCAAAGGGCACATGCCAATATCTCTGCACCCCTTAGACCAGAGCTGCATAGGGGTGAGGAGCTCCCCTCCCGGTCCTTTCCACTGCCCCTCAGAAACCACAGGCTTCTTGATTTAGTACTGAGGCCAGGTCTTCAAAGGCTTGGCTGTCCCCAAAATATCTTTTTAGTTCACCTGCCCCTGACTGAAATAATACCATTAGAGCTTTGCTCTCCAGGAAAGAAATCATTTCCAAGCATTGACTTCTCCCAAGGCACAGGCCTTATTGTTGCACAGGTCACGGTTCATGAATTTGGATATGTGAAAAACAACCAACATCTTTATTTTCCGTGAATCAATTAACTGTAGCTCTGAGCCCCCATTATATCAGGCTGGTGGGAAACTCAGCTCAGGCAGTCTACTCTCACAGTGATGGGCAAAGGGCTGGAGGTCTTGGCAACTCTTCCCGTTATCAGCCCCCACCTGGTTTGGCCCAGCACCATGGCCCCTTTCAGTGAGAGGGGCACATAGGGGTGATTCACAGCTGAGATTCAGAGCTGTTTGCACCCAGCTTGGCTGCAAGTCTGCCTGTGCCTCTGGAAAATCTGCTTTCTCTCCAATCCCTACTGTTTTATTTGCAAATGGGGAAACTGAGCCCTAGCGAAGAAATCACAAAGTAAACTGAAAAGGAAGTGCAGAATCATCCCCTGAGAAGGTTTTACTATGTGCTCCTCCCAAGGGCATTCATTAGAAGACCATGACTTCACTGAGAACAATGAAGCTCATACGGTAGCATTTCAGGCACTTTGACAGGCAGGCAGGGGTGTTTCTTGAAACATAAGACTCCTGATGGAGTGAAGAAGAAATGAAGAACACCAGACAATTCAATGTATAAGGCGTTTCCCTTATACAAGGGCTCAGTGGGTTTGGCCATGCTCTTATCTGTTAACAAACGCCTGTTTTTCACCTTTGTCCCAGAACCCCTCTGCTTAGTCTTGCTTATGAGCACATCTCCAGACCCCTCCAGCATGACCTCTGACCTCAGCAAGTTCCAGGCTGTGTCAGTCAGTCTGGCCATTGCTCACTGAGGTTTTCCAGAGGCACAGGCAGAATTGCAGCCAAGCTGGGTGCAAACAGCTCTGTTCCTCTTTGGCCTCAGTTGTTCATTGGTTTAGTGGGATCAGCTTAGATGCCCTGGAATCCCCTAAGGGGATTGTTGAGTCTTTTCCTCTGGATGAAAAAGTTAAACTCCCCAAGCCCTCCTCCCATCCTGGAGTAGCAAAAGTAAGGCCCCATTTCCCAGTCCTCCCAGGGCCTTGGTGACTAAAAAGACAGGGTAGGGTACCCTTTGGAGACACCTACACCCACAGCAACATAGGACTTAGCACTCAGAACAAGAACTGAGACAGGAGAAGGAGAAAGAGTCCTATGTTCTCCTTCCTGAAACTCTGCAGGACTCCTGGGAGCCCAGATGACCCTGGGGGCACATGAGCCTTTCTCATGATGCCTGTCCCCAGAGGGCAGCTCAGTGGGAATAAAGGAGATATCTTCTCAATTTCCTATGGCCTGAAGAAAAAAAAAAATACTTAGGGTGCCACTAGAGGGATTTGTTTGTTTGTTTGTTTGTTTTTGTGATACTGGGGATTGAACCCAGGGGCATTCTACCACTGAGCTCCCTCCCCAACTGTTTTTGAGATAAGATTTCACAAAACTGCCAATGCTGGCCTCCCCAGATAACATCCTAGAGGTGAATGTCCACAGCCAGCCCTCGGGCTGCAGAGAATTCTGGGCCTCTGCAGCAGCAGCAGCAGCTATCATGGTAATCATGACACTTGGGAGCAAATCCTCTGCAGGAGCTCCAGGGGGATTGGGTCTTCATAGTCACCTATCTCCTGAAAACTTGCAATCCTATCTCAGTTTCTCCAGTTGCTTGTATTACAGGAATGCATCACTTATCTAGCTACTGGTGTGATTTATTTATTAGTTTATTTATTTTGGAGTACTGGAGATTGATCCCAGGGATGCTTTACCACTTAGCTATATCCCCAGCACCTTTCATTTTTTATTTTGAGACAGGGTCTTGCTTAAGTTGCTGAGCTTGGCCTTGAATTTACAATCCTCCTGCCTCATCCTCTGGGATTACAAGGTATGCACCCACCATGCCAGCTTCTGGAGGGATTTAAGGTAGATTCACAATCTGCCAAACTGGAAACTGCAAGGGCCCAGGAATGAGTCCATATTATTGGGCCAAGAAGAGGCAGCAAGAAGAGCTGGTGGATGGCACCTGCCAGAATTTGTACAGGAGCCCTGTGTTAGAAGGTGGATGTGGGCCAAGTGATGCCTGGTGTTCCCTGAGCCTCAGGAGAAGTTCCATTCCTTCAACCTACGAGCCCTCAGCACCTACTTTAGACCTCTTAGAACCCCCATCATCCTTGGATGCAAGGGTAGACCTCTGCCTGGCATTGGAAGTCTCTAGAACTAGGATTCCTTGTGTCTCCAGCCACATATTCCCATTTAGTCAATACATGCTGAGCAAGAGCCTGCCAGGCTTTCCTTCTGTCTCTCTGGTTCCCTTCGGCTGAGGCTCCTGTACCTCTCCTGGGATGTCAGCTACTTTGCTCAGGGCTCTTCCTCTAGAAAACCCTCCCAGACTAATCAAGTCCCCTTAACCCAGCCAGGGCCCTACTACCTCCCCTGACTCTTGACAGCCTCCTGTGGTCGATTCCTTGCTGAGAGCCTTGGCCTTTCTAACTGCAGGGTGACCAGGGCAGGGCAGTCAGGCCGGAGTGAAGCAGAGATTTAGGGACATTTCCTGGAGGAAGAAGGACTGGTGGAGGAAGCCAACTTGGCATGAGTGTCGGAGACAGCTCTTTTGGAGGGGACAGAGGCTCAGAGCAGATCCGACTCCTTCTTGCCACCACTTTGCCTGGCTGCAGGCCCAACCAGAGAGCCTTCTCAGACACCTTGTCAGCAGATGGCCCTGCAAAAGAGTGACATCGGTTTAGGGCTGCACTGTCCAATACAATTCCCACTGGCCACATAGGGATCCTGAGCATTGTAATGTGGCTGGTCTGCATGGAGATGTACTGTAAGTGTAAAACACTCCTGGATTTCAAAGACTCAGTACCAAAAAAAGAACGTGTTAACTTTTTAATGCTATTTTTATATTGGTGACATCAAAATGGATATATTTTAGATATAATTGGTTTAAATAAAATGTATTATTTGATGAACTGATTGCCTGAGGCTCCGGGTTCAATCCCTCATCCTGAAACAAAAGATATTTTCTTTTGCATTTTTTAACCTCAGGTTTTTGTTTTTGCTTTTTGGTACCAGGGATTGGCACTCGACCATTAAGTCACATTCCCAGTCCTATTTTGTATTTTATTTAGAGACAGAGTCTCACTGAGTTTCTTAGTGCCTTGCCATTGCTGAGGCTGGCTTTCAACTCATCCTCTATCTTGTTATCTGAGGCGTGTGATATCGCACCGGCTAACCTCAGTTTTTTAAAAATATTTTAGTTGTAGACATACACAATATATTTTATTTTGTTTATTTATTTTTATGTGGTGCTAACAATGGAACCCAGGGCCTCACACATGTGAGGCAAATGCTGCACCACTGTGCTACAACCCCAGCCCCTCCTTTTACATTTTTGATGCAGTCATTAAAAATTTTTAAACTATGGATTTGACTTATACTATGCCATTTTCTTTTTACAGAGGAGGAAACAAGCTTTTGAGTCTTGAGTGACATGAGCTGCAATGTCTTCCCTAGAGTTGGTGACAGGTAAGGCTCCAAAAGAAATGCCTTCCCCAGGCCCTGCCTCTGGCTGTGGGATAAATGCCAGAATGTTTTATGCTCAGAGTCACATTCTTCTCCTTCTCCCTGAATCTTGACCAACCAGTCGTACATTCTGCCTTTTAAGGTGGCCTCAGTTGGTGCAGGGACCCATGTTTGTGGGAGGCACCCCAAGATTCCCAGACGGGACAGATATACTCATCTGTCCTCACTCCCACCTCCTGGCTGCTCCAGCTGCAGCCAAGAGGCCTCTGTCCAACTCTAACCCCTATCAGCTTGGACATCAGCTGTGACCTGCTTCCCAGGTAACTTTGTCAAGTTACCTTAGGGTTTCCTCCCCAGATAGCATCCTAGAGGGTGAATGTCCACAGCCAGCCCTCGGGCTGCAGAGAATTCTGGGCCTCTGCAGCAGCAGCAGCAGCAGCTATCATGGTAATCATGACACTTGGGAGCAAATCCTCTGCAGGAGCTCCAGGGGGATTGGGTCTTCATAGTCACCCATCTCCTGAGCCCCACCCCACAGAAAGGACTCCCTGGGGCCTGGTTTCCCCCAAGAGGTGCTTTGGAGGAGAGCCTGTGCCCCTAACCTGGGAAGACTCAGCATGCTGTGGTTGCTAGCCTGGGTCTCTCTAAAAGCCCTCTTGGCTGTCCAGGCTGGGGCCTCTTTGGGGTCTTGGGAGCAAGAAGAGCCCATCTTGCCTTGGATGCCTCAGATGTATCCAGCATCACTTCCAGAAGACCTTGTCCTGAATGAGGATTGAAAACCCAGGCTTGGGTCCCTTGAGGCCAGGTTTGCTGGAGGCATTTGAGATCCAGCTGGGACATTCCATTTGGATATAATAGAGTCAAACCTTGGGTTGTGATTATAACATGAGGCCACTTCGGGTTTTAAAATAGTTTTAAATTTTAAAAATGTATTAAGGGAAAGGATTTGGGGGAGTGAAAATTCTTGGCAGACTTGGGATAATTATTATAAAACCAGCTCCCATTTTCCAAGTGCTTCTCAGGGCCAGACCTGTGGTGGGTGCTACCATCCCTGGGAGGGGCTGGACAATGTCCCTGGTACATCCAGCAGCATTGAAGCTATTATGCCACCTCTGAGCGGCCACATTATGTTATCCCTCCCTCCCTTGGGTCCAGCTGCTCTGGCATATAGCAAGAAAGTTCCCAGACAGATCCCGTTCAACTCTAGCTCTGCCACTTACCTACTTAACCTCCCTGAACCTAATTATCCCATCTGTAAAATGGGATTAATGACAGTTCCTGGGACTTAGGGAGAGAGCTGGATATCTTCCGCAGGCCCTTCACAGGGACTTAACAGTTCACATTGCTAGTACACTTCCCTGCTCCAAAGCCATCTGCCCCCAAGCTGAGCAAACACTATCCTCCAGACAGCTCCCCCACCTTCTCACCCCTCCTGAAACCCGGAGGAGAAGATAGCCCCTAAGTCAAGCCAGTGGGCGTGCAGAGGCAAAGTTGTCTGATCCTGCACTGGGGCAGATTTTTGCTGAGATATCCTGTCTCTCCTATCCCCCCACCTTCACGTACTCTGGGGACAGGTTTGTCCTGAGCATGGGAATGGGAGGGGGGACCAACAGAGCAAGACTTGCCCTTCCCTGCCTCCCTGAATTCAAAACTAGAAGATCCAGAAGTACCCTGTGGCCTGGGAGTAGACTTCTGGTTTAGTGACAATGACAAAAGCTATAGGCATCAACAGTCAGCATGCCTCACCAGCCAATCTCAGTCATGAAGCTAGCACTTCTTCCCAAGGGGTTTGGTCGTGCCCCTGTCCATCTCCTCACAGCTACTCAGCTGTCCCTTTCTTTTCCTTCACAACTAAACTTGCACATCTGCTCTCCTGGCTTCTCATTCCCCCTCCCTCCTCAGCCCCCCTCACTGTCTGCCTCCTGCCCCGTCTCATCTGGGTCAAGTGCTCACTGGGTCTCTAAACCCAATTGTGAGCTTGCCTCCCTGAGCTCTCTGGACTTAGGATGGGGCTAGGTGGAGGCCAGCAAGGTACTTAGGGTGCAAATTTAAGACAGCACTCACTAAAAATTTGTGCAAATGAAGGGTTGGGGCCTAGAGTTTGTGCCTCAATGGTTTTCTTCCAGGGCCCCATCAATACTATGTGTCCAACTGATCAGCTCCTCTCAGGGTTCCCAGTCCATGAGGGGGGTCTCCCACTTCCTGGGATACCCTCTGGACTCTTCTCCCTCACACACAGCCAAATGCTGCCTTTGAGATGCACCTTTAAATCTCACCTAGTTCCCTCTTCCCCTCCTCCGATACCCTGTCCTTTTACTCCTGACCACCCACTGGGCCCCACTTCCTCCCTGCTGCCACATTCCACAGGGATCTTCCCCATATGCACACTTGGCCCTGCCCCTTCTCTACTGCCAACCCTTGTGACTCCCCACTAGCTTAGGGAGAAAGAAAGGCCAAGGCCCTTCCCCAGGGCTCTAGTCCCACTGACCCTTTTCAGTCCCCGGTTCTCACCTCTTCCCTCTACCTCAGCAAGGCATTCTCTTCCCTCCATCTTGGAGTACTGGCTAGAATTTCATTTTCTCACAAAACAAGGTAGACTATCCTTTTCTTCTGTTCCATCACCTCTGTCCTGCCCTTGTTATAATCTCCCTCTGCCTAGTACAAGTCCCTCCCAAATGTGCCCCGCTAACCACCACCGACTCCCTAAAGCCTAGAACAGTACTTGACATAGCATAGGCACTCAGTTGTGTTCGCTGAATGGATAAATGAGTTTATTAATTAATATATCCATGGGTTATTATGTAGGGGTCTTTGATGGCTGGGTGGGGACAAGGGGAGATAGATAGTGTATAAGCTATAGCCAGGGCCTGCCCGTGGCAGCAGATGGCTGGAGGGAGAAGGCCATGTCACCTCCAGCAGGCTGGGTGCTGATTAAATGGCCTGGCAGTGAGGTGTGTGCCTGGTGGAGGCCTGCAGTCGAGGTAATGCCGAGAGGGCAGCTCTGCCCACCTCTAATTATTGCTTGAGTCTTTCTGGCAGTGCCAGCTGCCTGCCCCAGGGAGCTCGGTCTTGTCCATCACAGTGTGAGCTCAGAGTGGGGCTGCTGCCACTGCCAGTGGGGAAGACAAGAGGAGGTTCCCAGGGGCCTTTGGGTCTTGGAGAGCAGAGGCAGCCCCAGGCTTGGACCCTGCTCAGCGCCTGTTCTTCTAGTCCCCAGGGCAGCTGCAGGGTGCCCTCAACTCCAGGGTCCCATCAAAAACCCTCCAGAGTGGTCAAGGAGCAAGCCGGCTGAAAGGGGGTCCACAGCACCCCCAGGCAGGGAGCCTCAGATGGTTTGGTGTCTGCTGACATGGAAGCCCTTGGGAAGATGGTGCCCTTTGGTCAGCTGGGCAGGTGGGCAGCTCAGGCCCGGAAGGAGGCTTTGACCACGCGGCCCTTCAGTGGTTGTGGTGGCCGGAAGTTGTTCACCATGTGGATCCTCTCATCATCCTCTGAGGTGAAAAGTAGGCTCCGGAACTTCTCCATCTTGAAGAGGCAGAAGGGTTAAAATGTGGGTGGTCCCAGACCCAGCAGCTGGCATATCCTCTTCAACTGGTCCGTCTCATCCCCACTCATTCTCCTCTTTGAGACCCAGCCCCAGATACTTACTCCTAAAGGGCCTTTGAACTCCACTTAGTTCAAGTCCCAATCCTGTCCAGCTAAGGTGTATCAACAAATGCAGCATTTCAATTCCAACACAGTAGAGGTGGTCCCAGGATCCAGGTGTCTCCCCTCCCAGTACATGTCTAGGTCCTAAAGACTAACAATCAAGCTAACCCCCAACCAAGAATCCAAACTTTACTAGCAATATGGTGGGGGGCACCCCACTTTGGCTGGGCCCTGAGTGCCCCCTTAACCTGGGGCTCTGGGAGGACTCACCTGCCTCTCAGAGATGCTGATGGGCTCTCGGAGTACAATCCAGATGACACTCTCACTGAGCGGGGGTGTGGTCAGGGAGCCTGGGTAGGTCCAGTAGTGCCGGCTGGTAGGCAGGAGGCACTTGGGGTTGAAGCAGCTAAACTGGGCCTTGGTGCCCTGGGGAGCGGGGTATGGGGGACAGTCCCGGAAGTCAGCACATACCTCCCACCAAGATCAACCCAGCAGCTTCCCCACCCACTTCTATCATCGGGGATTCAGGCTTCTTCTTGGCTCACTGATGCAAATTGTGGGCACATGTCTATGACCCCAGAGGCCACCTCCCCGGCAGGGCTGGGCCCTCAGCACCCGTTTGCTTGTATGTAAAGGTTGTGGTTCCTGGGCTCCTGGTCACCATGTTCACTCCCTTGCCTTCAGCTTTCCTTGGTGGCACTGTTTGTCAGACTACCATTTATTGTGACCAGCATCTCACAAATCCTACTCACTTCTGGGTTGCCTGGCAGGCACCAATGGGGCAGTGGACCCTAGTGAAGAGAAATCAGGAGACAGCCCTGAAGGTACTGTCCTTTGCCCTTGGTTTCAGCCAGAGTTTGCTGCCAGAATAGAGGGCTGAATGGGCCCACTCATGAGCCAGCTGCTTCTTCTCTGCTTACTAAGCTGCTCAAGATCAGGGACAGGGAGCCCTGGTCTCACCTTAAATCGAACCATGTAGAGTGCATCCGTCAGACGATTCATGCTAGGGTGCTCATCCCCTGTCTGTCAGGGAGAAAGTGGTGTGAGCCCAACACCCCTGCATTCCAGAGATAGGGGCATGCCAGGCCTCGCATACTCTTCCTGGTCCCAGGGACCCACCACTCACCTCCAGGAAGACACTGACCACAGCCAGGCCATCGGGTGCTGAGGCTGCCTCCCCAAAGGTACTATACTTCTTGGCATTCCAGTGAACTAGATGTAGCTGGAGGAGCAAGAACAGGCCAGGCCAGGCCAGGGCTTAGCGCCTTGGGGACAATGGAACTCTGAGCCAGGCTTCCTTCACTCCTACCTGACTTCTGCCTCTCTGCGGGGAAGGCTATCAAACTTTCCAGGCTTGGGGTCCTGAAGTGCAGGGGAGCCCCAGAAGTTCCCAGTAAGCATCTACCCATGTTTGGGCCCAACCCTTCCCCAAGCCCCAGGAGACCCAAAAGGAATCTGACTCGGATTCTGCCTTCCAGTGAACTAGCTATGAAATGAATGATGGCCATCCCTAGTGACATTTGGAGGTGGCCCCTGCAGCGAGTTCAAAGAAGTAGAGGGTTATCAGATGAGAGCCTTGGGGAAAGGCATTCCAGGCAAAGGGACCAGGAGTATGAGGAGCAATAGGGAACCAGGTATGGACAGGTGTATGTATTCATCACATGCAGCCCAATGGGGGAAGAGGGCAGGGGAAGATGAAGCCAAGCCTGGTGAGTCCGTGCAGGGCCGTGAATGCTAGGTTCAGCTTCTGAAGGGTTTCCAGCAGGGTATGGTGGGACTGGGCAGGACCTTCAGAAAACCAATATGCAGACCAGGACAGCAGTGGGCAGAGCTCAGAGGGAGACACTGTGCTGGGGGCCGGTAGAAGGCATCTCACCTTAAAGTCCCCTGGTGTTCCCCTCACCCTCTCCAGAGCTCTACCCAGAAATGCTCAAGCCGCTGACTATGGTATCCCTATCCCTTCCCCAGGCAGCAGAGGGATACAGAGGGCCCTCACCTCGCTGGGGAACGACTTGCCGTCCACAGTGTGCTCTGAGCCCGCATCATGCTTCTTTCCCCAGTGGAAGTGGAACTGCCTGAGGCGGTAGGGCCCTTCCAGGGGGCCCCCAGTCACCACTGTGGGTAGAAGTGGGGTTTGTGGCAGTGGGCATGGTGGGACCCACACTGCCTCATGGTGGCAGTGCCAGGTCCAGAGCAGCAGCCCAGGAAGGGGATATGTGTTTCATGTGGAGAGTCCACTGGACTGGCCAGGCTGGGGTGAGTCTCCACTGACCATCACAGCCCTTAATCTGGGTCAGGGCAGAAATCTTGACAGCCTGCAGTTTGGGACTGACAGAGTACTGCCCCCTCCTTGGGGCCATTCTCTTCACTCCTTCTGATTTCCTGTGGAAGCTGGGACCCTGCCTCCAGGCCCCCCTTGGCACTAACAGTAGACCTCCCCCGTCTGGCTCCTGACCTAGGCTAGCTTGGAAGGATTCATTTGTTTAGTCCTCATAGTAGCCCACAAGGGCCAGAACATATTATTATTCCTATTTTATAAAGGAGGAAACTGAGGCACAGAGAGGGCAAGGCATTTGCCCATGGTTACATAGCAAGGCACTGAGGTATGGTATAAACCCATATTTCTTAAATTCTGACCCAATCCCCTGATCACCAGGCCATACTGCCTCCCTGCCACCTTGAGCCCCCCAGAACATGGTATTGTCCCAGAGCAGGAAGCCAGCTCCCAAGAGTCCTTACCCTCTTATTTGACAGGCTCTAGTGCCCTCAGTGACATCTCCAGCACAAATGACCTCTCTGGAGGGTCCCACTTGTTCTGAGCTTGTGACTTTCTCACCTTGATAGTCAGTGAGCTGGGGCCATGCACAAGGCCTCCTGGGGACTGATAGAATTTCTAGCTGAAAGGGATCTGGCAGCGGAGGGGGCCCCAGCCAGGCCTGAATGTGAGCCCCTAGATCAGGTGACGGCCCCAGGCTCAGAGTTCCCCTAAGGCCCTTCCACGTTGAGTGATCAGGGCAGGTCCTTGTCCACATGGGGGCCCCTCAAGGAGAACAGGACAGTTCACAGGCCCCTTCTTGCTGCCCAACCCGCCTTACTTGAGAAACACGGCCTGTCCAGGGCAAAGATGAAAGTTGAGAAAGGGAGTCTGGGGATGGGAGGCAGGAAGGCCATCCTATTCCCAGAGGTGGAAGGAACAGGGCTTGCAGGCCGAGCTTCCAGATAGGTCTGTGAGTGTCCCTCTTTGAGATTGCTTCACCTGGGACCCCTAAGTATCTCTAACCCTCATTCTCTAACCTTTCTCCCTGCCCACCCTCCTTCCTCCCTCCTCAGTATTCTGTTGGCACCAATCCATTTGACCTCCAGAGTGAACTGTGCTAGGTGAGTGGCAAAACCCCACTGGCTCACTGCCTCTTCAGGTCTGGGTATTCTGTCATCTAGACCCCCATGTCTTCTTCCTAAAGTTTTGGACAAGAGGTTTTTCCTTTCTTGGAGCTCAGTGCAAGGAAATGCTTTTCCTCTCTCTACTGGGGATTGCTTGACTTCCTCCCTTATGCAACAAGAACTATACCCACTCTCTTTCCCTTTTCCCTAGCTTACCAGGAACTCAGGATTAAGCAATTTAGATCAATCGCCTCATGAAAATTCTGGCTTTCCTCTTCTTTTGTGCCTTTTGAATTTCTTTTCTTTTTCTTTTGTACTGGGGATTGAAACCACAGGCACTCTACCACTGAGCGACTTCCCCAGTCCTTTTCTTATTTCATTTTTTATTTTGAGACAGGGTCTCTCTAAGTTGTCCAGGCTGGTCTTGAACTTGTGATCCTTCTGTCTCAGCCTCCCAGCGTGGCTCTTTTGTTTTTCTATTTCATATGTGTGTGGAAGGGTGAGAAGTGGGGGGTGAGGGTTCAAAGAACTGGACACTTCCTAAGAAATTCTAAGAAATTCTCCTCACCCAACTTCCTATCCCACAAACCTAGTCATAAGGACAAAATCTCTTCACTGAAGAGCACTCCTAAAGCCTCTGCCTAGGAATTTATCACGAAAGGACCTGGACTCTAATCCCAGGGCAAAGAGATCTAAGAAGGAGCTTCTGTGAGTTCCCATGGGCCTGTCTGTGGCCCAAGGGAGTTGAGACCTTTAGTGAGTTGGAGAGAAAGACTTTGGGGAGCAGAACCAGCTTGTTCTGGTGCTCCCCAGCTCATTGAGCTTCTGTTCACCCATCTGAAAAGTGGATTATTGAGAAGAACAAATGAGCTAGCCCAATAGGGTTAAGTCCTAGCAGGGACAGGTTCCAAGTTTTGGCAGGGGCCACTTACCTGTTCGATCATCGCTGTCATTGAAGTCTACCTGGACAGAATGGCCATTGTTGGTGATGCTGAGGGATGTGCAGACCTCATAGGAAAGCTCCAGTGGCTGCAGGCTGGGTGAATACACAGCCTGGCTGGATATGATGTTGATGGGTGACTGTCGGTCTCCCTGGGCAATGGGATACAGCTTGTGCCAATTCAAGGGGCCTGCAGGCAGGGATGTGGCAAGGACTCAGGATAGCCAGTATCTCTGAGCTGCAGGCTGAAGTAAGTCCTGGGGGTCGATTCCTAGGCATCCATTCAGTGAGCCTCTGCTTTGAAGCAGCCTGGAGTTCCATTCCCACTCTGCCAATTCCCCTTCATCCTCCATTTCCTTGTCTGGGAAATGGCTTCACTAAAACTCCCCTCCCAGCATGCTAGGAAATGAATGAAAGGGAACGTCGTGCAGCTACAGATTCAGAGGTGGTTCCAGGTAGTGCATCTCATAACCTCCAGTCCCCAACACACACTCAAGGAGGCCCCAAGCATCTGAAGTCTCTAATCTTAACTTAACAAATATTTAACCTCTTCCTGCATCCTGAGTAACTTAGTGCAAACTTGATGTTTGTGATACTGATAACAAAAACTCACATCAACCTAACTTTGGCTCTGTGACATGTATTTGCTCCTCACAACCATCTTGTGAAGTAGAAACTAGCATGATGCCCATGTCACAGACGAGAGGACCGAGGGCCATGCATGCATGTTCATACACACACACACACACACACACACAGTATAAACACAAGGTATGTACCTGTACCATCTCTGGTTTCCCTCTCCAGGCACATGCCCAGAGGTCTACTGAGATCTTCATATGTGTGCACACATGTGTACCTGGGTCACCAGGACAAGCTCAGAACAACGCATGTGCTCAAACACACACACAGCTCTACTAACTACATTTGACACACATCTATGCACCCTCACACACAAACACCTCCTGTTGGAAAGCCAAATTCACACAAGAGGACCACAGCAAAACACATGCCCATGCATACACATGCGCTCATACACACACCTGCATGCACACCCACAGGCGCCCACCACCTGCCTCCCAGAGGCTCCATCTGCAGCCGAGAGACTCAGCATCTCCCTGGGGAACATCCTGAGATGCAGCCTATTTTTAGAGCCACTGCCGGCTGGTGCTTCTCCCCCTTTTTGGCTTCTTAAGTTTTCCTGAGAAAACAGCAGCAGGTGCCGACAGAGCTGTGTCCCCAAAGGATGACTCAGAACTCCAAATCGTGGCCGGGCCCCACTGGGTTATTTTTGAAGCCCTTGAGAGTGCTGCCGCATGCCGGCACCTCTGTCCTCTGTCCTTTGCTTCTTCATTGCCCCTAGACAGAACAACCCATGTCTAGTTGGGTGAAGGGCAGCTGCCTGTGGGTAGCAGGGCCATGGGACAGGCCATTCAGGACCCTGGATGCTCAGAGCTGGTGGGCAGGATTAGCAGGAAAGGCTGAAGTCAGGGGACTCAGACTCTGGTAGAAGCACCCAAAAGCTAACTGCTGGAGGAAGATGGTCTCCAGTGTGTGCTGTCAATCTGCCCCTTTTTTGCCTTTTCCTCCATCTTTGCTAGTCTCAGTTGCCTTTTTTTTTTTTTTTTTTTTAAATGTCTCTAATTCCTGCATGTCCAGATCTAGGGTTCCACTTCCAAAATATGCTCCTTTGTCCTTGGGGGTTTGAGGGGACCAGAGACTCTGAAGCACCTCCCTGATTCCCTCATATCCACTGTAACTTCATGGCCCCCAAGACTGTGGCCAGGGACCCCTACCCACCCTCATAATGGAGCTGGAGAGTTGGGTGCCCCTTCCAACCCCCATCTGCCCTACTTGGGTTCCCCTACAGACAGCCTGGATCTTGGGGGTACATCGCTTATCTCAGGGAAATGAGGAAGCCCTTACTCCACACCTCCCTCCCTGCTTGATAAGAAGTAGCCTAAAAGGGAATTGTCGTGTCCCAGACCCACACAAAAGCCGTCTGGCTCATCTTCTGCGTCTTTCTCCTTTTCTGCATCCTATAGCAACTGTGGCAGGGTACATCTATTTTTCCCGTTAGACCAGGAGGCTGGTGTCGGCCAGCTCCCACCTCACACCGGACGTGCTCAGACACCCTGCTCAGTGTGGACACTAGACACATGCATGAGCACCCTAAGTGCCCCTTTCCCTCACTTACCAGTGGCCACAGCAGCTTGGACGCTTCCACCGGGAAACTCTTTCCCGGGGACACGGCGCCTTTGCCTTCGCGGAGCCCAGTTTCCCGGAGGTCCCCGCACACACGCCGTGCGCGCACCCCGTGCAGACACCCGCGCACAGCG